>NC_134214.1:3021547-3337658 GCF_965140235.1 Caretta caretta
ATTCCAGACACCGCCTGTGAGCTGCAGAGTGAAGTAGTGTGTCTCATGCTGTATTGTACAAGTGAGAATGTAAATCACCCCAGAACAGAGGAGGAGACAAAGACATTCTTCACAGTGATGTTAGCAAATGTTTAAAGCCAGAGCATAGATGGGCTTAGAGGCAGGACTTTCCCTGGCTTTCCACTACAGCCAAGACTTGGCCCTTTCAGATTTATGTAGGTGCAAGTCCTATTGTGGTGTATCAGAGCTATAGGGATGTCAGCGTTCATACTTCACCATCGCTGTGCGTCTACAGTCTCCGTAGTGGTAGATGCCGTCTGTAACGTAGGACTTCATGGTTCCATTAGGCTGCTCAGAGTAGAACACCTGGAATTTCATGGCGCCGCATAGAGTCTCTGATGAGAGCTGGGTGAAGTTTGGAATTTCTGGCCTGTTGTTAATTCTGACCTCTCAACCATTGTTTTCATCCCAAATTGGGATGAAAAGTTTGAAGTCTTTTGTGGAACAGATTCTGAAGAACAAGTGACTATGGAAAGCCCAGTAAAGCTTTCATGCCATTGGTGTATTATTCAGTACTCTGGAGCTGACTGACTCAAGTGCCCCACTGAGGTCGTAGCTGATATGAGAGATGGTGGATTCTCCATCTCTTGAAATCTTTAAATTAAGCCTGGATGTCTTTCTAAAAAATGTGCTCTAGCTCAACCACAAGATATGGGCTTGATACAGAATTAGTGGGTGAAATTCTCTGACTTGTGTTATGCAGGGGTCAGGCTAGATAGCCACGGTGGTCTCTTCTGACCTCAGAATCTATGACTATCATGGTTCATTCATGTCTGAGATGCCAGGACTCAGCTAGAGTCTGGAAACAAGGTTGACCAGCTCTGGTTCGTTGCTTGCTGACTGTGCTCTTGTTTTGCAGTGATGAGCCTGTTTGTATGTAATCCATACTCACAGGAGTCCTTGTCCCCTCCAGTAGCTAGACGATGTTTATGAATCTGCTTCGGCCTCCATGGGAAAGGGCCTACTGCGATTTTAGGAAGTGCTTCAGTGAGTTACATGCCCAATCTGCTTCAGTGCCTCTGAAATCCCATTAGGCACCTCTCTGTATCTTTAGGTGCCGATATACCTCAGTAATTCTGGCGCCATGGTCCTTTGGTTCAAGCAGGTGAAGGTCATGCTGTTAGATCCAGAAGTCCAGGGTTGAATTGTTCGTTCACAGGTGTCACTGCACATAGAGATTGGATGCTATCCTATCTGGCTCATTTCTGTGAGTTTTAGAGCAAAATTAAACCATGGGAAAACTGGGTCCAATCAGATCCAAACCATTTGGATCTTCAGTGTCCCTGAACCCACAGAATCCAGGTCTGTGTGGATTAGTTTCCGTGACGTGGGCCTGGCTCTGCTGAGGAGTGGCACAGCGAGTGAAGAGAAGTATTATGTAAAACTCATTAATATTCATGCAGGTGCTAACAAGTGACATGTCAGCTCCCTAACACCATGATTAGCATTTTGCTTTTTGTCAGCAAACTGGAAATGATTTTTGGCTCACTTTTACCCTTTGAGGCGAATCCATGGTAATAAAGTCGTTCTTTTACAGCTTACCGAATGCGCGTGTGCATTAAAAAACCAACAGGTCACTGTTTCAAAGCAAAATGAGACCTCATGTAAGTGTCATGCGGGGGGAAGAGTTTTAGAATATCTACTTCTTTTAGTCGCTGATATTTCAGTGTGGATTAGTGGATAGAGCACAGGACGGGAACTCAGGAGACCTGGGTTCAAAGGAGACCTGGCTGTGCCACTGGCCTGCTGTATGACCTTGGGCAAATCACGCCCCCTCTCTGTGCCTCAGTTTCCCCATCTGTAAAATGGGGATAATGATAGTGACTTGCTTTGTAAAGTGCTTCGAGATCTACTGATAAAAAGCACTGTATCAGAGCTAGCTATGGGGATGATGACAATGGTAGTACCTGGATGGGGGCCCCCTAATGTTAAGGAATGTAAATCCATAGAATAAAGTGATAGTCCCTGCCCCTACATGCTTAGAGTCCATGCATGTTGAGAAAGACAACGGGTGGAGAGAACCATGTCAGCTGGGCGTGAGAGGACACGGTAACCAATGAGACAGTGTAGGATAGCTTACTCAGCTGAGTGTCAAAGCACGCACGTTGTGTGTTACCTGTTACACATGGCATGGGGCACTTGTGTCTCAAATTGTAACACCCCCCATGATTGGCACCCCAGTGGTGCTGCACACTGGGCAGACCCGCAGAACAAGGCAGGCCTGCCCCAAAGAGTTCACAATCTAAATTAAGCTATCACAAGAGACGGTGGGAGGAAGAATTGGGATAGCAGTAACAGGACCATGTGATTACCTACGGGAGCCGTGTGCCTAGCTCAGTGGGGTAGAGTCGGTTGTTTCTTTTTATGAACTATAAGCTGTTAAAATACACAAAGGCGGGAGCTGTCGAACAGCTGCACATCCCACTGTTTTCAGGCATCTCACATCTTCCGTACATGGTGTCTCCATTGCCTATTGCTGGTAGGGTTGCCCATTTTGGTTGGATGTATTCCTGGAGGTTTCATCACATGACATAATCTTTAATTCCTGGAGACTCCAGGACAATCCTGGAGAGTTGGGAACATCTACTTGCTTATGAAGGAGGCGCACATTCTGACATTATTGTTTCCCTTGCAGTTGCATCTGGAGGGGGTCGGCCCTGCGTCAGGGAGACACGGCTGCTCCCCTGAATAGTTTACATGTCCCACAAGCACTTTTCACACACCTCCACACCAGCGGCGGATCTGTCTGGTCTCTCTGTTCTTCCCTTGTCCCAGAGCTGGATGTCATGCCCTTAGAACAGTGTGGGACACCCTCTGCTGATCCCCTCTGCCTAACTCTCTGTCGGCAGCCTCGGGTCTATCACTACACTTGGCCAATGGCCAAACCCTCGAGTTATATTTATCTATAACAATCACTTTATCTCCATGTCCCAGGAGGCACATATACATGTTAAGGACAACACATGATTGCTGGCTGCTATCTAAGAAGGAAAAGTTCATCCCCCCACAGAGAACCCCAAGTCACCTCTCCAGAAAAGAGGGCCTTGCCCTAGGGCTCAAAAAGCCAAATGACTCTGGCTCTGACGGACCATCTAGGGAAGCATCTTCCAGCCCTGGTGGCCCTTCATAGAATCATAGAATCATAGAATATAAGGGTTGGAAGGGACCCCAGAAGGTCATCTAGTCCAACCCCCTGCTCGAAGCAGGACCAATTCCCAGTTAAATCATCCCAGCCAGGGCTTTGTCAAGCCTGACCTTAAAAACCTCTAAGGAAGGAGATTCTATCACCTCCCTAGGTAACGCATTCCAGTGTTTCACCACCCTCTTAGTGAAAAAGTTTTTCCTAATATCCAATCTAAACCTCCCCCACTGCAGCTTGAGACCATTACTCCTCGTTCTGTCATCTGATACCATTGAGAACAGTCTAGAGCCATCCTCTTTGGAACCCCCTTTCAGGTAGTTGAAAGCAGCTATCAAATCCCCCCCTCATTCTTCTCTTCTGCAGGCTAAACAATCCCAGCTCCCTCAGCCTCTCCTCATAACTCATGTGTTCCAGACCCCTAATCATTTTTGTTGTCTATGCACCGCTGTATTGCTCTCCCAGCAGATATCAGGAAAATTAAAGTCACCCATGAGAATCAGGGCATGCGATCCAGTAGCTTCCGTGAGCTGCCGGAAGAAAGCCTCATCTACCTCATCCCCCTGGTCCGGTGGTCTATAGCAGACTCCCACCACTACATCACTCTTGTTGCACACACTTCTAAACTTAATCCAGAGACACTCAGGTTTTTCTGCAGTATCGTACCGGAGCTCTGAGCAGTCATACTGCTCCCTTACATACAGTGCTACTCCCCCACCTTTTCTGCCCTGCCTGTCCTTCCTGAACAGTTTATATCCATCCATGACAGTACTCCAGTCATGTGAGTTATCCCACCAAGTCTCTGTTATTCCGATCACGTCATAGTTCTTTGACATCACCAGGACCTCCAGTTCTCCCTGCTTGTTTCCAAGGCTTTGTGCATTTGTATATAAGCACTTGAGATAACCTGTTGATCGCCCCTCATTCCCAGTATGAGGCAGGAGCCCTCCCCTCACAGACATTCCTGCCTGTGCTTCCTCCCGGTATCCCGCTTTCCCACTTACCTCAGGGCTTTGGTCTCCTTCCCCCGGTGAACCTAGTTTAAAGCCCTCCTCACTAGGTTAGCCAGCCTGCTCGCGAAGATGCTCTTCCCTCTCTTCGTTAAGTGGAGCCCGTCTCTGCCTAGCACTCCTTCTTGGAACACCATCCCATGGTCGAAGAATCCAAAGCCTTCTCTCCGACACCACCTGCATAGCCATTCGTTGACTTCCACGATTCGACGCTCCCTACCTAGGCCTTTTCCTTCCACGGGGAGGATGGACGAGAACACCACTTGCGCCTCCAACTCCTTTATCCTTCTTCCTAGAGCCACATAGTCCGCAGTGATCCGCTCAAGGTCATTCTTGGCAGTATCATTGGTGCCCACGTGGAGAAGCAGGAAGGGGTAGCGATCCGAGGGCTTGATGAGTCTCAGCAGTCTCTCTGTCACATCGCGAATCTTAGCCCCCGGCAAGCAGCAGACTTCTCGGTTTTCCCGGTCAGGGCGGCAGATAGCCCTTCCCTAAGAACCCCCTGCCACCAGCTCCTTATATCTAGGGCCTGTAGAGAGCTTGGTAAGTTTATGAATCAGATTCTATGGCAGGGCTGCCTGAAGTACCAGGGGACTGGAGTCGACGACCCAGGAGGCCCCTTTCAGTCCTGTTATGGTCTTATCCTGAGCGCTGATGGGCTCAGCTCTGTGGAGGCATGTGGTTTTCTTGGGTAGTCAGGATCCAAGACAGCTTAACACCCTGACCGCACCCAGAAGCAAATAGGAAGATACCGGGGTTTTGGTTGAAGTGTCCTGCATTTTTCATCAGCTGGAGCTCCCAAATTGCTGACAGGAGTAGCCCTGAGTAGGGGCAATGCAATAATCCAGCCTAGAAGTCATGGAGGCCTGGGTTACTGAGCCAAGCTCTAGAGCGGAGAGAAAGCTCCGGATGAATTTGGTTTAAGGAACGTCTTGAGGTTCATCAGCCAATGGTAAAAGGAGGCAGAATTTTTGTCACTGATGTCACTTGAATACTATGGCATAAGGAAATAGTAAGCCTGGGTGAACCTGGTTCCACCACGGCTCTGAAAAGTTGCCTTAAGACCAGGAGTTTAATTGGTACTCGGCGTATAAAAAATTCAGGGAATGCTTTTTTTTCTGAAGCCCGTTACATGTCTTCCTTGCCAGCGTGTTCGGGAGGTACAGATGTGAGAAGGTGACTATGCAGGGCTTCTGCAGAGGAAAATCTTTGCTTGAGAATATGTGCTGTCAGATGTCCCCGACAG
Source organism: Caretta caretta (assembly GCF_965140235.1). Taxonomy (NCBI): domain Eukaryota; kingdom Metazoa; phylum Chordata; order Testudines; family Cheloniidae; genus Caretta; species Caretta caretta. The sequence goes on from NC_134214.1 coordinate 3,027,003, forward strand.
AATCTAGAGTAGCTTGGGCATGCTTAGTTCTGTATCTCCTTCCATTTTATTGACTCCCCTGACCACAGTCACAAAAGCCCAGATTAAAGCAACACTTTCAGAGCTGCAGATGAAAGAGGCCACAGGTGGCAAGTACTTCACAAACATTACTTGCTTCCTTGGACTTTGTGAGATAGGTCGGGGAAATGTCCATTGTACAGAGAGATGCACTGAGGGTCAGGCAGGTAATAAGAGCTTCCTCAAGGTCTCACAGCAAATTGCAGACTGACCAGGAAATAAACCTCAGGATTCTGCAGAATCGGCTGCCTCCCATGCTAGGAAATGAATTCCTCCTCCAATTCAGGGCTGAGCTGGGTCTTTGAGGCACTAGCCTATGTTGCAAGAGGGTGCAGATGTGTAATGCTTTTCTGGGAGCTCCCAGGAGTTCAGGCCACTGCCAGATTCCTTAAGAAGAGGCTTATTCCCGCCAACTCAACACCGGTGCAGAAGGCTGGGGACAAGGCCCTAGCCCTGCCTCATCTCTGTGCTCCCCGATGCCAAGGGCTGTCTGGGGCTGATGATACAAAGGGGACAAAGATTCCACTTAAACCCACCACCCTGCAGGGGGGAGGATGGCTGTGCAAGGAGCTCTCCACTTTGCATCCATCCATCCAAGATGCATCCACAGTACAGCTCATAGGAATTATCAGGGAGTGATTGTTTTGAGGGAGAGATTCCACCCTGAGCTTGAGGTTTTGTCTCAGTTTAAAGAGCTGCACACTGAAAACACCAGCCCTGGAAAAATCCTCGGAAGAGTAAATACCTTGCAGCGCAGCTCAGTGTTCTCTCCCTGCTCCTCAGTGGCAGGCCCTCTCCGCTCTGATTGGAACCCGAGTGTTATACTTTGTGTTTTCAGAAACTCCCAATTTAAATTAATCAGGTACATGAAAACACTCGGGCTGGTGGGGGATGCTCAGGAACCCAGCTGGGAGCCGGGATGTGATCTCCAGCTTTCATCGCCTCTCGCTTTTAGTGCTGTTGCTCAGTGACTCTCAATTTGAAAAATGTTGGCTTAGCAGAAATGGGCTTGTCACCTGTCCGAAGAGCCAATCTCCGACTTTCCGAGTCTCTCAAGCCTCTTCGCTGGACATGGCGAAAAGCTTCATCACTAATACAGCAGCAGCATTTAAAATGCATAGAAGGATTCTGTCAGGGAATCACCAAGGTCCGGGAAGATTGGAGGACAGTCTCTGTTGTTCCTCTTGTAGGGGAGCTGGTATTTAACGATTACATTTGTATTCAAACATTCCACAACCCAGCAGGGAGACGTGCTGTAAGCTTCAGCCAGCCACAACCTGTTCTGCCCCTGCAGTCCGGAGTCTAGCGTCTCGCCTTCCAAGGAGGAGGAAGACCTTTGGTCTCTTCAGCCACGTCTGCATCCACCTCCTTGCCTTGCCAGCAACGGAGGATGGAATATACTTGAAGCTCATGATGATAAAGTCAAATTCAGAGACAGTGAATAGGGTCATCCAGAGTAGCTGGCCTAGATTTACAAATATCCGTGGTCTTTTCAGCTATGGCATCCTTAACGAACGTGTTCAGTCTTGGGAGATACTGGGCCCCATTCTCCTCTTACTTCCACGAGTGCGAGCCAGGAGTCAAAACTCATCTGAGAGGAGAATCAGGCCCATCCATTCTGTATTCTAGAGCAGAGGTTCCCAAACTTTTCTTACTGTGTACCCCCTTCCAGTCCTACCAGCTCCCCGCGTACCCCATGCTTCTCAGCACTGATACTTTGTGTGTTCTTCTTAACACTACCTGTCTTGAGCCATCGGTCCATATTTCACGGTTACATCCAGATAGAGCTATAGTACGATCTATACAATGGAAAAAAACCCTAAGTTCTGAGCTCAGTTAAACCGGACAGTTGCTGGGCAACTGAACCCGCGCTGTTCGCTGATCGGAGGTGAGGGCTCTGTGTATCTGTGTTCTCATTGGTACATCTTGAAGTAAATTAACTACTGTATTTTTATATAACAAATTCCCCCAGAGTTTTAAAGCTTCATCTGAGTAGCCTATATGGAAATGCAATAAATAAATTAATTAATTAATAAAATCCTCCATTACCCTCCAGAGATGTCTCACATACCCCACAGGAATCCCTGTCCTATAGGCACTAGGAGCCATGTTCACAAAGGTTAAATCCTCTCAGATCCACCTGATAGCCCTTGGCTTTGAGGTTCTGGTCTCTCTACAGGAGTGTGAATTTTGCCCAAATAAACCCTAAACTGCACACACTCAATAGCCTGCCTGTAGGGAGTTCATTGTCTCCCCAGAATTGTGTTGTAAGCAGAGGGGCGCTGTAGGAGAATGCGCTTGGTATTGGATATTTCCTGTCTGCTTCTCTAGTGCTGAACTTCCAAGGCCGCTGACCAATGTTTAACTCGAGCTGCCCTTTATGGTTTGGCAGGACCAAGTGTCCTGCTACAGCTGCTGCTTCCGTCACTGAGCCTCTGCTCCACCCTGGATCCTTCCCAGATTGTGTCCGCCAGGCCCCACTTTTCCTCTCCACTGTTACTCGCTAAACATTCCTCCTAGCCACAAGGATCGATGTGGGAATCCTCTTTCCACTTTCCAACATGGCAAACCCTGCCTCCGCTTCTGCTGAGCCTCTCCTGGTTCTAGACCAGCATGGTTGCACTGCAGAAGATGGCAGGGTAGGATGGAGGGGCTGCAGGGGGAATGGAAATACAAGAATTATTTGAATTAGATGTGTAACATATTCTTAAATACGGGGGAGAGGGGGTCTACATATGACAAGAGAAAATGTCTCAGTCATCTCATCTCTTGGACATCCAGCCAGTTCCTTGCCATTTGGTTGTGGTTGTTGCTCTGCATTAGGTCAAAGTAAGAATACGATGCTCCCAGTATCCAGATGGAGGAGAATGGGAGAGCAGTTGCTCAGGAACAGAGAGGTTCTCTTCACATTTGGTTTGTGCAGGTGCCAGGGATTAGCTCATATTTCTTCATTCAGCAAAATCAGACAGGTTATCTGGTTTTTTCAAAGGGCGGTGGGTAGGGAGGGCTGTATTTAAACGGCTGATCGCCTTTTCCGTGTGGAAGTTATGCAACCTGCATTCCATTCCTGCCGCAGCAAGTGCTGTCAGTACATCCCATTATGATGGTGCCGATACTCCAGAGCAAAACGGACAAGCAGGCGCAAATGGGTTCGGCTCCCCTTGTAATAAGAATATCGATCGCCTCACTTCAGTGTTGGCAGTAGCTGCAATGCTAGTTTGTTCCCAGCTCGTATGTCTGAACTTCTGGGCATAGTCGCTTCAGACTGGAGAGCATCGCACGCCAGAGCAGATTCTTCTTAAACATTGGCACGTGCGTGGATCTGAGGCTGTGCTGGTCAGATTTCAGAGTAGAGAAGCCAGTTGCCGATAACAGCGCAGAACTTGCAGGAGGGTATCTGGGGGTGACTGGGAGGCTCCATACATATAGGCTTGGTTCTTCAGCCCATTCAGAGACTGGTCCCAGACTCATTTCCTAACCTCACATCAGTATTGCTTAAGAGCTGCTGCTGCTGGTTGCGTGTGAGTGTGTGTGGGAGGGAGGGGGGCTGGAGTTGCTACAGCCCAAATTACAGTGTAGCAGCTTATGCCATCAGTTCTGGAGGTTCCTGGTTCGCTCCCCGGTGTGTCCCCCAAAGGGGTGGCAGTCACACACACAGCAATATACGACCGCAGTATAGGGTAGGAAGTAGACATGCAGAAAATTACTGCATGAAACTGGAAAAGGAGGACTTGTGGCACCTTAGAGACTAACCAATTTATTTGATTTATTTGATTTCTCCCATATGGAGCTTGGAGCTTTCCAGCGGAGTGGGGTTCTCTGGGCTGCCAGGTGGAAAGTGACCTTGGTTCTGTTGTTTGCTCACTTTATCATGACTGTAGAGTTCTCCCACTGGAGAATGGCATGTCCCCTTTTCATCTTGGCTCTAAATCCCTGTCCTTGTACGACTTTCTGCATGCCACTTCCCCTTGAAAGCTCGTCTCTCTCACCAACAGAAGTCCAATAAAAGATATGACCTCCCCACCTAGTCTTTCTAATATCCTGGGACCGATCCCGCTACAGCAACACTGCATACTTCCCCCTCAGTGAGATAAGAGAGGTAACCACGGGGAGACAGAAAAATAAGTCATTTTTATGCTCAATTAAATTGGAACCCAAAGAGGTTTAATTTCGCAGTGTTTTTTAAAACAACTGCACAATGCGACCTATATCTCAGAAACCTAGGGTAGTCGCGGAATTTCTGGGCCATTGATTTTGTATAAAATGATGACTCGGGTAGAGATATAATGTTTAGCATTTCGCAGGATGGAAACGTTGCTACCGTGGAATAATAAGGGTCTTCATGTCCTTTAAAGATGAGAAGTAGAGAAGAAAGGATCAGAAGTGGGGGCAAATAATCATTGTTATTTGAATGGTGGGGAAGCAGATGGCATGATGCTACATTGCCCAAATTATGAGCTCGCCAGATTCAGAGTCATTCAGAAATAGATCCCAGTGCCCAGGAATCAGCATCCGGAGGCATCCGAGCAGAAAGGTACCTTAGTCCCCTGTGACCAATATTAAGCTGTATAAAGAGGACTTTAATTGCGGGTCACTCCCAAAGGGGGTATTTTCAGATCTGACAAGCCCCAAATCTCCTTCCTTTCCTAGCTGCCCCCCAAATACACAGGGTGTGGTGAGAGCATTTCTCCAAAAAATCCAGTCAGCGCCCTTGTGATGTGTGAATACAGATGCATCTTCCCCAGTAGTGCAAGTGGAATCCATTTCTTACTGGTATGGGTGGGGGTGGGGGCCGCAGGGGAGCATGTGCCCTCCTCACGTGATCCTCCGTGTGACTCCGCCAGGCCCGGGGCCGCCACGCTCTCCCCATCCCCATCCCATGATCCACCCCCTTACCTGGGGGAGGGGGGGCTCTGTCCTCCTCTGGCTGCGCCAGAGACTTCGGAACCACAGCAGCGAAAGGACCAGAACGTGGGGCCACTGGCCGGCCACGCCCGCAGCTCCTCCGGTGGGGCTGTACCGCTCCCAGCCCTTCCACGCAGGGTCTCCTCCGTCTGTCCAGAGGCAGCCCCGCCAGAGGACAGGGCTGGTGGGCGAGGCTGGGGGCAGTACAGCGGCTGCGCTGGAGGAGCTGCCGATGTGGGGCTGCCTGGTGGCCCCACATTCTGCTCCTCCTATGTCTTTACTGTATGCCGTGCCAGCTATAAATATCTTCCTGGCGGACCGGACCAGACCGCCCTACTTGCACTGCTGATCTTCCCCTCCACACACTGGGCCCCTGGAGTTGTGAAGCTGCCAGCCACGACTCCATGCTCTTTCTCTCTGGTCACTAGTGACAAGAGATTCAAAAGTGCTCTGTGCATTGGAGGTCCAGTTGAATACACTTTTGAAAATGGTGCCATGGAGGTCTGTGTCCACCTGTCTACTTGCTTCCACGACTGGGATTTTCCAGGGCTTTTTTCTTAATGAAAATCCCCAGCGCTTTGACTAGCCAGTCCTGACTTAAGATCGGGAACAACTTGCTGGCATGGACAACAACTGGACACGGACAATAAGTTTGCTCCCCAGTTTTTCCATCAGTCTCCTTTCATTGTTTTTTCCCTCTCAGTTAGAATTGGGGTATATTCTTAACTAGCAATAATCAGTGTATTTGTGTTCTGGTAACCCCCACAATATGCTTGGCACTTTGCACCATGGAGACTCAACCTGTCCCTTAGCCCCCCTGAAATGCAGTTCCCACGGGTGTGAAACATGACAGCAGTTCCACGGCATGCTGCGGCACTATGGAGCCGTTAGGACAGTAAGTAGAGAGGAAAGCCTTCTTATTATTGTTACAAAACATGTTTCAGTAGGGCCTAGAGGCGGACCAGGTCAGGGTCCCATTACCTGGACACATTTTACATAGCAGAATGGAATGACACAGATTGAGAGCTTGGCCATCTCCCGTCTGCCTATGGCTGTTGACTGGTCAGTGTCTTCTTTAGTTGTAAACCACCCATGCAGTGAGTCTCCCAAGAAAAGTGGTGGAAACTATTCCAGGGACTATTCATCCGAAAAGAGAGGTGCTGGAGAAACTGTGAGCCACTTCCAGCTCTTCCTTGGCTTTGGCTTGCTAGGCGACTCGTGTTGGAATGCCGTGGCAAGAACGACAGCGCGCTTCATTCCTTTGCCTGCAGAGACCCCAGCCTACTGCTTGGAGCACATAGTGTTCAGAAGCTTTCCCCATTGATTAACGGATGGCAGATCAGGCTCTGACAAGCTCCAGTGAGGCTGAACGTTGTAGGCTCTCTGGCACATACGAATGCGCATGCCGCAGACTCAAAAAGCTTTTTGTCTCTGAGAAGGCGCTGCCGCTGAAAACAGAGAATTCATTTCAGCATTTGTTGTACTTGTCACCACTTAACAATCTCATGTTATCTCCCAAAGCATTGGATTATACGGCTAGATCCGGAATGTAAGGCAGGAGCCAGGTTAGCGGCGTGGTTCTATGATTCCTGGCAAATGATACCCGGGGCTGGCATGGTTTTTTGCGGTGGTCACTTACATGGATGGACGTCTTCAAACGCAGCTTTGCTGAAGTGGCCAAGAGTGAAATTGTAGCTAATTAGTCAATTGTGTATCTTCCTAATTACATTCTGTCAGAATGTAACTCGGTTATGGTGGTAATTAGATGGATCACGGTCAGCCACAGGGCTTGGGCCGGCCACAAATGGGAAAAAAGCTCAGTGCTATCAGTGCAGAAAATCACTGTGGGACACGTGGTTTGGTCTGGGGCACATGTAAGGTTCCCTAGCACACTTAACGTGGTTCTGTTTCAAACAGCACCATATTAAAGTGAACCCAAAGGGTCTCCATGGACCAATTAATGTGCAACATGTTAGTGTGCTTTAGAAATCACACCCCCGTAGAGCACATTACCTCACCGTGCAGGCAAACCCTAAGTAATTCCTGTATCAAACCCATAACTTCTGTTTGACTTACAGCATGTTTTTATCTTGATTTAAAGACTGCAGTAAGATACTCACAGTTACATGGTCCTCTCTTTCTTCAAACACCAAGAAATACTATTTACAGAAGGATTCTAGTTTTTTACTCTCCTTCCCTAGTAATGAGGGTGATAGCTTCAATGTTAACAGGAACAATCATAAACCACCATTCGTTCCGCTAAAGAAATACAGCCTGACTCGCTTAGAAATTCTTAGTGGGTCCTGCTGACTTCTCTTGGTGCCCTGGACAGGCTCAAATCAGGATTCAGCATCCTACCCTCAGGATGTGGTAGTGATCCAGAGGTATTAGAAGATCACTTCTGCTATTAAACGTTATGGATAATTAGGAGGGATTGTGATGTTGTGAGCAAATGGGTTTCTGTTCTTGCTGTTTTATTTCGTTTGTGGACGAGCAGAAACGAGAGCAGGCAGCAACACAAACCTTCTCTGGAGACATGCCTCCCTTTGCATGTGTTTGGTTTTGCTTGTATTTCCATGCCCATACGGCCCTGACAGGGAAGCATGATCCACTCCCGGCTTGTCTCCAAGCAACGTTCTGAGATTCAAATAGACTCAGCAGCTGACCGTTTGTTAAATAAAGCTGTTTCTTGTGGTTCATGTTGGTACATGTCATGGGGGTGAATGTTTCTAAATTCATGGTGACCGTGGTGCTTCTCAGACTGCAAACGACTAAACTGCACTATGATGGCCGAGAGGTAACGTGACTGCGCCTAATCTCAATTAACCCCAGTGTAAATCAAGAGTAACTCTAATGTAAAAACTATGTGAGATGAGAATTGGGCCTGGGCTGTACATAGACCCAAGCTGCAAACTTTTGATCCGGATCCATATTTTTCCAACATGTTTGAATCCTGAATCTTACTTGGGGCCCAACTGGCGTATACACCTCACCACAGATCCCTTTGGGTTAGAAAATGAGGATTTTGCTGCATTTAAGTTAACAGGAGCCATACATGTGCACCTGACAACATAGTTTGGCCTTCAGATGTCTGCTCAATCACATGATCTGTATCATCTATATTTCAAGACCACTATAAGAAGGTTCAATATTTCCGAAATATCCCATGTCAGCTCTGTTACAGTCTGGTCCCATGAGTGAACTAGCTCACATACCTTGGTAAACTAAAATCAAATAGAAGGCACACACACAACATTTGATTGTACGGCAAGTATCTTCTAATGAAAGAGGGCAGGTTTATGTACTACGTGGTACATGCTGCAATAAATAGATTCCAATAGGACTGCGGTTCTCAAACTGTGGGTCATGACCCCATGGGGTTGGGTAGTAATTTTTGTTGTCAGAAGGGAGGCATGGTGCCATTAAGTTTGAGAACTGCTGCAATAGGAGGAATCAGTCCTTAACTTTGGATTCCTTTGCTTGATGTATTTTGGGTCACATCATTTAAAGATACTTGCCCATAGTTTTCTGAATATCAGTAATGCAGGAATGCTTGACTGTGCATCATGACAAGTAGAGTTACTATGTTATTTTACTCTATCTCCAGAGTGACTATTTTATCTTGTATTGGAAATTGCAGTCATTAGTTAGCCTCTGGTCAGGATCAGATGCCAAAGCTAATCTGAATTCTCTGGGAAGGTGTGCAATAGAGTGAAAAATCCCAACATTGCCACTATTGCAAAATGCTTTGATTCACCCAGCAGGTTCCATCTGCCTGCTTCCTGACAAGCCGAGACCCAGCCAGCATGGGTCGTTTGATGTCATACACTAGAACTGTCTGAGATGTGCTGCAGGAAGATGTGGGTCTATGCAATATGCCCTTGTGTATATTCAGTGTCCATTGGTGCTAAGTCACGGGGAAATTGTGCTGTAAGCAGGGAAGGGTAAGGCAGTTTCACATCACGTACACATCGAAGCTAATAATGAATAGAGTCAAGCCTGCAGCCTTAGGCTGTGGGTTTTGTCAGGTCTCACAAACTAAGCAGGGTCAGGCGTGATCATACTTGGATGGGGAACCCTCAGAGAAAAAGCAGCTGCCCACTAACGTGGAGATAGAAATCCCCAGAAGCAACCCAAAGGAATGAGGACGTCTCTGCTATTCCAGAAAACCACATTCTCCCCCCCTAAAAACATCTGCCACTGGGGAGGAGCCGTTCATCACATTAAATATCTGATCTTTCCTCAGCACACAGTTCTCATACAGGGGTTGTTCGTATGCAGTAAGAACTCCAGAAAATCCCAATACGGGATTCAATTTGAAACTCTGGGTCCAGACCGTCTTGCTCAGGGTCACACAGCAAGTCCGGGATAGAGCCAGGAACTAAACCCAACTCTTTTAAGTGCCTGAACCACAAGACCCCATTGGCCATGAAGGTCTCTGCACCCTGTGGCATAGATACTGACTGGTTTCACTTTGGCCTTCCGATTGGCTATCCAGTCTGCATTTTAATTTAGAAAGTACAGAATTAAACCAGCCTTTCCTTTCTCTCCTGTTGGATGCTGCAGCAGCTGTGCAGAGAAGCACGCCAAAGGGAGGGGAAAAACCCAAAGCCTGTCGGCTGTCAGGCTTTGTAACATTTCTTTTTTGCTTCTAAGACCTTGGCTGTCCAATACAAGCACCACCTGGCCTTGCCTGATGCTTTGGACCGAAAGGCCTGCAGCTAACTGGTCAGCTGTGGCCAGTCTGTCAGTGAGTTGTCAAAACATTAATGATCTCGGACCGTGTATTTCAGGATGAAAGTTTTAGCAGCAAGGAAATTGGATATCCAGCCCTGGCCATGACAGCTTTGAAATTGGGATTAAGGCAAGGGAGATCTTTTCAGCGCTAGAAGAGATAGAGAGTGTGTCAGTGATGGTTTGTCTCCACTAAACCCTACAGTTTGAATTTAAGAGTCAAAGCAAAGCGGCTATCTCGGTACATCAGGCGCTTATGGCTGTAATAGGCCTCTTGAGCTCCTGGGCAGGTACTGTTCTCTTCTGCCCAGGTGACATGTTGCTTCAAAAGTTAGACTACACCGAAAACTGTGTGCGAGTCCTCACCCTCCTTCTTGCCAGCTCGATGTGACTGTATCTCCGGAAGCAAAGACGAACACATGTTGTCTACGTGCTATTCCTACCTCTCGTTGGGCACGGATGGTGCCCATCATGATATTTTGGGGGCTAGCCTAATTTCATTGGGGTGTCCCTCTGACCTGTGCGCGGTGTTTGTGGGAGAGGAAGGAACTGAAATCACTTTCAGGGCCAGTGAAACTTCGTCACGCTGTGTGACAGCATGGCCAGGATAGGGTTGTAACAGCTGAATAAGTCAGAGTGTTGCCACTGTGTTCAGCGAGAAGTGGATCAGGGCCTTCTTGAGGGATGTCTTACACAGCGGTCACAACGGTAAATCCATCTCCTGGAGAGCTAGAACGCCCTCTGAGTTATCAGTGTAAACTTACAACTACATTTAAGGGGGGAAGCGTAGCCTTGTGACTAAGAGGCTAGTCTAAGATGCTGGAGGTCTGGGTTCAGTGCGCACCTCTGCCACAGTCTTAGGCAAGTCACTTCATTTCTCTGTGCTCAGATTTCCTGCCTGTAAAATAGGGAAATGAGCAGTCCCTTTGTCCCTCCACTGTGACAGCCGGCCTGTTTATAATGCACATTCTTTGGGGCCGGGACCATCTCTTTCTATGTGTACATCCAGCACCCTGTGCAATGGGGCCTGAATCTCAGTTGCAGCCTCTAGGGCAATACAGCAATGTTAATACTATTGTGAATGCCAGGTTCTATGAACGTTATTTATTGATATCTATATGGGAGCAGTGCCAAGAAGTCCCAGGCTGGGTCGGTGGCCCACTGTGCTTAGCACTGAACAGACTAGGAAGTCCCTGACCCACAGAGATTACAAAATAAAATAATTTGCTCTCACCTCATTTTTAGGGTTTCTGCATGATTACATTTCCTCGGTGTCCGTTGCAGGCTGGGAGGTAAGGTTCTGTTTCCCCTGATTTAAGAATCTCCATTTTAACTGTCACACAACTGCATCTTGTTTTCCCCTCCTGCCGCAGCCTGGTAATCAATGGCTCTGAGTGCAGAGAGGAGTTTCCGGCTAGTCCTTCAGAGTAAGAGCTGTTTATAGCATCGTTACCTATTTCAGACACTTGGTCAGATAACCAGAATGCAGCAGAGGCAAGGGATGTGTTGGGATTCTCAGATAAGGAATTGAAAACCAGAATCTGTGCTGGAATCTGCCCATGCCCAAATGATCATTGAAGCGGTTGTGGTGGTTGCATTGTTAGATTTCTCATTTCCTGAGAGGCAATTGCTTTCTTAAAGCATAGCATTGAATTCGGTAGGGAAGTTAAGTTAGAATGAGACCAGAGCTCCAGTTCTTAATGTCTTCCAACCGCCTAGAGGGATTAAAATCTGGACTTTTATTTGAATCCCAAGTTTATGTTGCATAAAGGGGACAAACCAGCCCCTTAAATCCAAACATACTCTGAGTTTTGGGGCTCTCGGAGACAAAATCTGGACCTGATCCTGGATCTTAATTTTGGGCCATCTTTAGTGGGAAAGGAAGCAAAGGATCAAATATTTCATTTGCAAACTCTCTGGGTTAGTGTGTTTGCCGCCAGATTGCTGGCTATGCTGTCAGCTCAGAACTAATGCCATACGTAAAGCCACTCTGCTGTCAGTCTCAAATCCCACAGTCTGTTAGCTCCCCGGGCCTGTTCGCCCGCCTTTAACTTACCCCTGTGTGCGTGCGTGTGCGTGCCTGGGTGCGTGCCTGGGTGCGTGCACGAACAGCCATTGCTGGCCATGGAAGCATGGAAGTGAGCAGTTCGGCTGCAGGAGAGGAGTTAAAGCATGCAGCCTTTGTGTCTGCTTTTGTTAAACTGGAGGCTACGTGAGTGTCAGGATTGTAACATGTACAGCCCCTCTGAGGTCAGCGCTGATCAGGCAGGTTTGGGCTCTTTTTCTTCGTCAAGCAATTTAAAAAATGCACATGATGACAGTATTAGTGACAATGGTCAGGTCAGAAGTTAGAAGCAAGATCCATTAGTAAGATGCTCTGGTATCGAGAGATCCTGGCTCCTGAAAACTCAGATGAGTTCTTGGAGAAGAGGAAGGTGATCAGGAACAGTCAACATGGATTCACCAATGGCAAGTCATGCCTGACCAATCTGATTGCCTTCTGTGATGAGACAACTGGCTCTGTGGATATGGGGAAAGCGGTGGATGTAATATATCTTGACTTTAGCAAAGCTTTTGATGTGCTCTCCCACAGTATTCTTGCCAACAAGTTAAAGAAGTATGGATTGGATGAATGGACGATAAGGTGGATAGAAAGCTGGCTAGATCGTCAGGCTCAATGGGTAGTGATCAATGGCTCCATGTCTAGTTGGCAGCCGGTATCAAACGGAGTGCCCCAGGGGTCGGTCCGGGGGCTGGTTTTGTTCAACATCTTTATTAATGATCTGGATGATAGGATGGATTGCACCCTCAGCAAGTTCACAGATTTCACTAAGCTGGGGGGAGAGGTAGATAAGCTGGAGGATAGGAATAGGGTCCAGAGTGACCAAGACAAATTGGATGATTGGGCCAAAATAAATCTGATGCAGTTCAACAAGGACAACTGCAGAGTCCTGCACTTAGGACGGAAGAATCCCATGCACCGCTACAGGCTGGGGACCGACTGGCTAAGCAGCAGTTCTGTAGAAAAGGACCTGGGAATTACAGTGGACGAGAAGCTGGATATGAGTCAGCAGTGTGCCCTCGTTGCCAAGAAGGCCAATGGCATATTGGGCTGTATTAGTAGGAGCGTTGCCAGCAGATTGAGGGAAATGATTATTCCCCTCTATTTGGCACTGTGAGGCCACATCTGGGCCCCCCACTACAGAAAGGATGTAGACAAATTCGAGAGAGTCCAGCGGAGGGCAATGGAAGTGATCAGGGGGCTGGGGAACATAATTTTTGAGGAGAGGCTGAGGAAACTGGGCTTGTTTAGTCTGCAGAAGAGAAGAGTGAGGAGGATTTGATAGCAGCCTTCAACTACTTGAAGGGGGGTTCCAAAGAGGATGGAGCTCGGCTGTTCGCAGTGGTGGCAGATGACAGAACAAGGAGCAATGGTCTCAAATTGCAGTGGGGGAGGTCTCGGTTGGATATTAGCAAACATTATTTCACTAGGAGGGTGGTGAAGCACTGGAATGGGTTCCCTAGGGACGTGGTGGAATCTGCATCGTTAGAGGGTTTTAAGGCCTGGCTTGACAAAGCCCTGGCTGGGATGATTTAGTTGGGGTTGGTCCTGCTTTGAGCAGGGGGTTGGACTAGATGATCTCCTGAGGTCTCTTCCAACCCTCATCTTCTATGATTCTTGCCCAGCCGTGGAGTCCTATGGAAGTCAGTGGGAGTGGTCAAGTCATTGAAGTCAGTGGGGGTACTTGTCTGGCATAATTCTCCATGGGACTACCCCAGTTTTCCTGAGTGGGATTACTCATGTGAGCAAGACCTACTTGCATGAGTAAAGATCCATTTCCCTTCATCAGGGTATGCAGGACCAAACCGTAAATTACCCATCCTTTTGAGTCGGAACCAAGTCTGTATTCTATCCATAGAGCACCGCACATTATGATGACGTTAAATGATATTAATGCTATCTATGTACTCAACCTGGTCACCATTTAGCATGGCTTTCCTGGAAGTCAGTGGGAGACTTGACATGGTCTGTAACTGGAGAAAAATCCCTGTGAAATAAAGACCGTCCTGCAAATCCATCCTTTCTTTTTGGGTGGAGAAGTGTTTATGGAAACATGGCAAAGGTGTTTCCATAATGTCTAGTGCCACCTCCGTAAGCTCAGCAAAATGCAGCTCTTATGAGCGTAGACAATGCTAAAAATGAAGATGTTTACTAGGATTCCTAGCCGTTACTTCAGATGAATACACGTGGGAAAGACTCAGTATTTAACAAAAGTATAAAACATGTGAACTACATTCTGAGCTGGTATAAATCGTCCTCCTGCCACTGACTGCAGTGCAGCTTTGCTGATTGACACCCGCCTAGGATCTGGCCCAAGTCTTGTTCCATAGGTAAAGAGAAGCCCATAAATACTCTGAACAAAGCAAAAACATTATTCCAGCATTAAATGATTGAGCTATTTCAGTGCACATAATTCAGATCCCTCCCTAAACAAAGCCATATATTACTCGCAGAATGGCTGCGTTCTTTTACTGATGCTAATTTCAGCGACTGATTTCACGAAGCCATTTGTTTCTCCTTTCCATGTACATCGCAGGGAGAACTTTATTACAAAAAGATCTCTCTCTATTTGGTGATTTCAGAAATATTGGGAATGGGAGCTTGATCCTGAGAGGTTCTGATCATCTGGGGCTGGATCCAACAGCCAGCAAAATCCATGGAAAGACACCCATTGTTGTGAGTGGGCATTGCATTGGGCACCCTGCTGTTGTTCCTGCTACTGTGAGTGGCATTGCGGCTGGCTCTGCACTGGCCAGGATTAGGCCCAAACGGAGAGCCTCTGCAGCTAAGCCATCAGTGAATGTGTCTGCTCCAAGTTATTACTGATGAATGAAGGGAAGGAAAAGGAAGAGCAATTTAGCAAAACTCCTTAAGAGGCCTCCTGCCCCAGACTTCAGTTCAGGTGAACACAGCATGCCGAATACCGGTCCTGACTGCCTCCTGCGAAGCCCAGAGAGTCAAGGGCACTCGGGGCCTTGCAGGGTCGGGGTAACGCTGCATTTGTGCTGTAAGCAGCAGCCCCCGCTGTCCGAAGTTGTGGCACTGTTATGCCGGCGCTGTTGGAGTGTGACACCTGCTTCGCCCTGCCATTATGCTCTCCATGCGGAAGGATCGCTCAGTGGTTAGACTGCAGCCGCTCAGCCCCACAGCGCTTCCCTTCTGTGATCGTGTCGAAGCACAAGGGGTTGTGGAGCCTTCCCAGAAGCTGCTTCCCAGCGGTTCCGGAGCTGCCATGCATACGGCTGAGTCCCTCTGCAGTCCCCGTGCAGCCCAGCCGCGCTGCTCATTCACAGAGCGTTATAGTCATTTCTCAGGGGCCAATGTCATCGCTTCCCAGGCAGGTGGCGGTTAACCGAAATGTAGCTAATCCCTGGGAGAGTGCAAGCGGCCCAGACAGATTCCTGTGTTGTTTTCGGTGAGTGTGCATGCCTCAACGGACTAGAGATCGAGCCATCTCCCTAATCTAATCTTCCACAAACATCTGGGTGGCCCTGCAGATAGGCATTTTTCAAAGGAAATAGAGTTAGCACAAATCAGATCAAAATTTATTTTTTAAATGGCAAATCTACTCGCTCTTTTTTAGTGGAGTTTGCAGTTCTCCTAGGGCAGAGGTTCTCAAACTGGGGGGAGCGGAATGTGTTCTGGGGGGGAGGTGAGGGAAGCTTTAGGGAAAAAAACATACTGCCCCCATTTTACCCACAGCAATGAATTACTAGCAAGCTGATTCCCCCAAAAGTATCAGGTCCTCCGATGGCGCTGGGCATCTGACTTTAAATAACGCTGGGCATTTTGACAGATTTCTGTTAAGCTTGCATAGCATTACACAAAGTCGTTGCCATCTGTACGTTAACCCGTTTGCTACAACGCCGTGTGCACTTTTAATTTTAAGCATGGATCACAATCGCAGTTTTGCTTTTGCTCTTATTACCTTGGATCGTTGGCAGGGAAAAAAAAACCTCAAGTGAAAAACAAAGAAGCCGAAACTGATTCGAGTGCAGCACCACCCCCATGTATATCCGTATATGTAGTTGTGTGGTGGGGGGTCGGGCCCCCTAAACTACTCCAGATACCAGAAGGAGGGACGATCAAATAAGTTGGAGGACCACCGTCCTAGGGGAATTGGACTGTGATACAGAACTTTGCACTCGTAGGTCTCAGGTTCTAATCCCGCGCAAGTGGGCTGAGACCGGAAAATCGGTCGTAGAGCTAGTCAGACAGCGCGAAATATTTTTCATGGGAAAACTTCATAAATTTCAATTTAAAAAAAATTCCTTGAACTGTTTTTGGTTTTATTATCGAAATCACAAGCTGCAAAGAATTCAGGTTTTGCAAATGGTTTTCAGTAAGAAATTTCACTGTTCAAAAACCAAAAACATTTCACCAAACTTTTTTTGACTGTTTGTGTCCTTCCGCCTCCCCCAAAAAATCTGCAAAATTTCACCCCCTTAAAATCTTTTTGCAAAAATATTTATTTTTCTTGAAAAGCTGGTTTTTGTCCCCAGAAATGGTTCAACAAACTCTATTTTTTGTTAACCAGGTGTAATCTTTAAGATGTGCTGACGGTTCGGGGGCCAGTGTGAATGGGTTGTGGGAGTCCGTGGAGTCACGGCAGGGAATGAATTCGTGAATAAAAAACACCCCAAGAGTCAGAAGACGAAAGCTGAACCCTCCCTCCCGGACTCGTCCCCACCTTGCTCCGTGTATTGTTGTTGTCACCTGAACATAAGGGATGTAAGCCGCTGACTCAGGAGTGTTTACTTCCCATTTTGAAGGGGTGTAAATGGCTGTACCGAATGCAAGAATAAAACTGACGACTGTTGGGATGGAACCTGGGACCTCTGAGGCTTCGTGTAGGAGCTTCTACTGTAGGGGGGGCAAACTACAGCCCGGGGGCCACATCTGGCCCTTCAGACATTTTAATCTGGCCCTCAAGCTCCTGCCGGGAGCGGGCTCTGGGGAGCAGGCTCCAGGGCTTGCCCCACTCCATGTGTGTCGTTCTCTGCATGGCTCCCAGAAGCAGCAGCATGTCCCCCCTCCAGCTCCTACACATAGGGGCAGCCAGGGGGCTCTGCACGCTGCCCCTGCCCCGAACGAGACTCTGGCATGCTAACTAGTTATGCGACCCCCGAGCATGCTCAAATAAATTTGTTAGTCTCTAAGGTGCCACAAGTACTCCTTTTCTTTTTGTGAATACAGACTAACACGGCTGTTACTCTGTAGCCTATTAGTGTGAAACCATTTAAGTACATCTGCGGTTATTCCCTTTCTTTGCAGCTCTAGTCAGACTGAGATAAGTGAAACAACAGTTCCTTGCTTGAGTTAATATAATTAACTTTGCCAGTAAAGCTGGTAGAGGATCTGCTGGTATTATCTTAATAGCCTTCCCCTGCTTTGTAGCACTCAAGAGTATTAGTAAAATTAGCAGCTAAAAGTAATACACATCATAGACTACTCCCAGAGTTGAGATGAAATAACCCGCCTGTGTCAAGTTTGTTAGGACATCTATTGAACAAGTAGGGTGGACAGCTTCAATCACCTCTTATCAGCATCCTCAAAGATATCAGCTAATGGCCCCACCAGAAACATTATGCCATAACATAAATGTGCTTTTCAAACACTCAAGGGTGTGACATTTACCACCACCACCAAGCAGAAGACACTGATTATCTGTCTGTCTGTCCCTGACAGGACACGCTGCCATGCTTGGAAAAGTGACTTAAATCCCATTTGTTGTTACATGTGGTAGTGACAGGGGGATACCAAAAACACTCTCTACATTTTATGATCACTTTCCGTTCCTCCCAGAGGAGTCTTTGATATCAGTTGCACCTGGAGTTATTCCAGATTTAGGTGTTTAGTCATAGGTGTGAGTGACTTCAGACTCTGGTCCCACACGTGGTCAATAACTGGAAAAGTAACTGTAAAAATGGACCCCTTCCCCCAACATATCTACATCCTTTGCATCTTCAAGTCAGATTTGCTCACTGAGCAGCCTAAAGCAAAGGGTTGTGTTCTTACCCTTGCAGAGCCAGTGCCTTTTGGGGAGATGAGCTGGATGTTGGGCTGCCTTATTTACTGTCAACAAAGGCATCAGCTAAATTCCAGGAGCAGAATCTTTATTGCTAGTGACAACCTCTGAGGTAGAAAGAGCCCAGCTGATTTCAAGATCCCAGGATGCGCTGGCAGAAGTGGCAGATGGAGTGAAACCTCTTTGTTTTTTAACAGAAACTGAGCCCATTTTGTAAGGAATCAGTGAAAGAGAATAAATATGGAATTCCATGTTGCGATTCCTGCAGGGTTATTTGGCTGCCTTACAACCTTCCTTTACATTTTTTAAATGTTTTGCTTTTAGAGGAGAACGGTTTATTTTATCAGCGTGTGAATGCAAGGGACAAATCCACTCTGATTTAGGTTATAAGTTCCTTAGGGCCAGGGCCATTTCTGTTCTATGTTTGTACTGTACTTAGCACCATGAGGCCCTGACCTCCAGTGGCTACCACAATAGAAATAAATAATAATAATAATTGCGTTATCTAAATACAACCTATCTATTTGATCTCTGGTATTGCTAAGAGTCCGGCCCCTTGGTGTCTAAGCATTGCTGACTACAAACCGAGCCATAAGCCTATAAACGGAGAGGAGCCCTGTATCCCAATTTTTAGATGGTGAAACTGAGGCACGCAGTGGGGAAATGACTTGCCCAATGTCACGTAGCAAATGATTTCTCCAAGGTGACATCTGGACTAAACCCTGGTACCCTCACTCCCAGTCTAACTGTGAGACCACAAAGATTGAGGCAGACCATGACAGGAGTTTCAGGGGATAATAATGCTTCCCCGCCGTGGTAAGGGACTTTGAGACCTTAGGGGGGTGAGCACTGGGGAAGTAGAATGTCTCTCTTCTTTGTTAGTGTGTGTGGCCCAGCCCTCAACTCTCACAGATCTCAGAACACAGACTAGGACACTGCGGAGTTGAGGGGAAAAGCACCAGTGTAAGAGGCCTGTGTCTCCACCCCACATAAGCTGTGAACTCCAAACGGGACAATGGCTGGGTGTTTGTGACTGCCCCTCACGGCAGTGACTGCAGAGAACCGATATCGGGAGATCGCCTGAAACACTGATAACTGGCAAACTGCCTCGTATACCTTTCTAAAGGACTGGGAAAGGCCATTGCATCCCCTCCTCTCACCCTCGGAAATGCTGATTTTCAAGGAAACCAGAGAGATGCCATCGGACATGGCCAAACAACCCATTCATTTGGGTTGGTTTTTTTGGGTTTCAGTCTGGGCAGTGCTAATGATTGGTGTCGACTTCACTGCATGCATCCAGGAACTGGACATTTTCTCCTGCACTTTATCTTCTCTGGCTTCAAGGCTGACGGCCCATGCAGGTCTGTTGCACATCAGATTTATTGCCATACCAGCAGTAGTTTATATAACCCCCCCAAAACACTTGGGGATCAGTGCTATAACCCGGAGTGGTACTGAAAGCTCAAAAGGCTCCCATTGAACTGTGGTGTGTAGAGGGCATGTTGGCAGCGTAGCTTGCGGGTTTGGAGGGGCTGTCGCAGGAGCAGGGATCAAATGCTGTCTCTTCCTGGTCATTTTCACTTCTTGGTCAGGAATGAGCCCAGCCCTGTTGAAACTGGGCTCGTGGTTACACTTTAAAACAAATTTTCATCTATCTGTTTTTTTTTCTTCTTCAAACGTTTCCAGGCTTTGTGCCCTCACCTCCTTATTGCCCCACTTTTTAATAGATAAAATGCAATTTGTGGCTTAAACCCCCATCTCTTATCATCCCTTGCACACCTTCCCTTCACAGCTGCCTTTTGCCAGAAGGTGGACTCTGCATTTGTTTAATGAGATCGCTGTTTCTGCTGCTGGCAACCACATGCTCGCAGACCTTGTTGGGGAGGCCAGGCAGGGGCTGTGCCCCAGAAAAGGCAACCACAACAGGAGAGGAGTGACGGAGCCATGCTGCTGCGGCCTCCCCCTTTTACACGGCAGTTATCAAACACACTGTAGATTGTTCCTACAGAAACACCCAGCCATAGGGCTTCTAAAATTCTCCGTCCCTTCACACTCCATGGCTGCTTGCACACGCTGATCCAGGCTTGGATGTGCAATGGCCCATATCTGTGCACGCTAGCCCATATCTGAGCACTTTTAAAGCACATCCACTGCAAGCTCTCTTGACAGCATAGGGGTTTGGTTTACAATCAACCAGAGAGCCTTCCATTTTAGGAGATTAGAGCTACATATTCTTGCTCTCCCTATATTATTGCTCTCTCTGTATATTTCTCTCTCTCACTAAACTGACTGTAATAACAGAGAACATTGATGATCTCCTAGTGATGCCTGGTTTAAGTGATTAGTGATTAATTCCTTCCATTGCTTTGTGTTCTCTCTCTCTCCCTGCAGGATATTTTCACACCAGAGTGCAAATTTAAGGAATCGGTCTTTGAAAACTACTACGTTATTTATTCTTCCACACTGTACCGGCAGCAGGAGTCTGGACGAGCCTGGTTCCTGGGGCTCAATAAAGAAGGTCAAATTATGAAGGGGAACCGGGTGAAAAAAACCAAACCCTCGTCACATTTTGTACCCAAACCCATTGAAGGTATGGACAGTTCCCACTCCCTCTCCCCTGGGGCAGATGTGAGCCCCCAGGGGGTAATGGGTAGAAGGGAGGTAGACTGTACTATGGTTCAGCAGAGTGGAGTGGGGACTATACCCTACAGCAGGGACAGTGGTGTAAGAGCTTCAGATTTGAAAGACGCTGCACCATCGATATCAGAGCCTGGCTGGCTGCCTTTGCTGTGAGCTCCGCAGCGCGTCCCAAACCGTGAGCCAGCAGGTTGGGTTACTAGAGAATGAGCTGTAAAACCCAACCAAACAGGCGGTACGGGCTGAGTAAAGAGCATAGTACAGGGATGGTCAAGCCTTTTACCTAGGTCATAAGTTCAAATACAACCTTTGTCTGAAACGGCCACAATGTGTTGCCATCTCTGATAGCTCCTTGGAAGCCTTTGTCAAGAGTCTGGGGGAATCTCAGTCCAATTCCAAGTCACCAGCTGTCCACCTTGCAGAATGTGTCTCTGGCGAGAGAGCCGGGACATAGACAATGAACTACCCACCCTCCCCTGGAGGCTGTCCTGACACCCCAGGGGCAAGGCATGTGATCAGGCCAGCACATGGGCAGCTTGCCTTGATGCACCCATCCTGTGGTCCCCAGGGTTATTCACCCTAGTGCCCTTCACAGGCACTAACTTTACATTGGAAACAAACCCAGAAGTTTCCTCCTGGTGACGAAAAGTGAACGGTCTTGTTCCCAACAGGAATTCCTCAAGGAGGAGGGAGGGGCCTAGGTCTGTATTGTCAGTGTCAGAAATATTTACCTAAGACGAGAACATTTCAGTGGGCCAGCATTGCTCTCTCCATTTTCTCCAAGTCCTCCGCAGCTCCCAGGGCTCGTCTATACACCCAGAGTTACACCGGCCTCCCTAAAAGTGGGGTTTTAACCTGGTTTCATTCAGCCAGTGCACAAGGCTGTTTGGGTGCTCTTATTTTGGTTTAAAGCATGCTTATTTCAGTTTAGTTGAACTCTGTTAGCAATGGGTTATAGTTGAACCACAAAAAGCTGACATAAGAGTGTCCACGCAGGGTTTGCACTGATAGCTGATGCAAACTTGTGTGCAGACAAACCCCTGACAAACGCTGATACTCTGCTCAGCATGAGTGGCTGAAATCCAGAACCAAACTTCTTTTCAGGGCAAAAGGAAAGGGAGGAAAGAAAATAAGAAAGAGAGAGAGAGATGCTGAGGGCTGGTCAACACAGAATTCCACCAGTGTAACTAAAGATACAATTTTTACCCTGATTTAGTTAGGCCAGTGGCACTGTGTGTGTGGACACATACGTTGGCTTAAACCTGGCTTACAGCCATTTAGCTTGTGTTGGTAAATTTACTTGCACGAGCTGAACTGACAGAACCAGCTTTACCCTTCTAGGAGACTGCACACACCGCTGCGCCAATCTAACTAAATTGGTGTAAGTCACACCAGTGTAGCCTGCGTGCAGGCAGCCCGAGGCACTGCTGTGGTGTTTGCCTAGGATGGATGGCTTTAATTAGGAAGTGTTTTCTCTCCTGCTAACAAAAGTAGCAGAACAGAGGCCAGGCGCTGACTCTGGAGCTGTCAGGGGCTCAGAGCGAGGGCCTGAAATGGCTTCAGACCTGCAGCTTTTCTGTGCTGCTCCCAGAGTGCGTTGTCCTTTGCTCGGAGGAGAAGATTGGGCTCCCTGAAGAGTGGAGATGAATGGCATGAGAATGGCAGGAAATCCCTTCGGGCAGGTGGCTGAGACAGATGAATTCCAGACCACGTGTGAACTGCCCTGCACCCCCTTCCCCCACAGCTGCATCGTCAAGGTCATTAGTAGCAGAAAACCATGCAGAACCTAGGCCTGAGTCTCTGTGGCTGCCAGGCACTGGCTCTGAGTTGAGGATGCCCTGTTGTGGGACTCCCTCTCTGGAGCCCGCAATGGTCACCATTGGAGTATGCAGCCAGCCTGTTTATCTCACCTGGCCTCCCTCTGACCATTTCCCTCACCACTTTCTTGTCTGTCTCCTCCTCACCCCCTGTCCCCAGCTTCGCTGGGGTGGGACTCGTTTGGGAGTGGAGTGGTTTCCCCAACAGCAGCTGGGTTTGCCCTTGTGGCAGATATTTCGGTGCTGCCTGGCTGTGTGCGGTGAGGGGGGGGTCCCGTTTGCTGCTATGTATTTGGGTTTTCGTGTGGGGCCCAGTCGGTGCATGGTGGACGGATGTCACTGGGACCCTGTTCCCTGCGAGCCACACGGCTGGGAGGCAGAGAGGCCTGACTCAGGGCTGCATTCTCCTGACAGTAGATGCTGCTGATGCTGCTTCAGTTTCCAAAACCCCAGCGCAGCCCTGGCGTTCCTTTCCCTCGCCTGCATCCCTCTGCCCACGGGCGCGTCAGTCATCGCTGCCATCCAGAGCGAGCAGGGAACCTGGCAGCCACAGTCAGGAGTCCTCCACCCCTTCCCTTCCCCAGCTGCATCCAAGAGCTGGCTGCGGCCCAAGCAATGGCACGTGCAGCCTGCCAAAGCCTTCCGCTGTCTGGGGCCGCGGCTCGAGCAGGGCTCTCTTCCCAAGCCGAAGGTGAGTGGTCGGTGGCAGAGGTGGTGGAGTGAAGTTGGCTCCGTTCCACGTGACTCGGCTCTGCCCCATCCACCAGGCTCTGCGAGCGGGGCTAAGGCGAAACACAAGCCATGGTGAGAGCATTGATGCCAGCAGCCACCCCCACCATGAGTCTGAGACGGACACGGAATATTTCACGGGAACGTCCCGGCCAGGGTGAAGGTCCTGGATGGCCCTCTCGGGCCTGGAGGATGGAAAGAGGTGACCTGTATAGGACCTTTCCCCCCAAGGCTGCGTGTGTGACTGTTTACCTCTCCTCCTATGTGTTTGTAGCTCAGCCAGCCCTAGAGCACCCCGATCCTTTGTGTGCAGCCATAATAGGGTGGCTACTGTCTGAGCACCCCCCGGTGGCCTGGGGTACCTCTCCAGAACACTGCCTCTCTTTTCCTTCTTCAAAACTCCACGCAGTCCTGCTCATCCAATCGCAGCCCTGCTTGCGGTCCAGTTTCTTTATTAACACAGAGTTCAAAAAAACAAATCTTAACCCCTGCCTGATGGTGGGCACAGCCCCTGTCCCCCGTCCCGCCCCCCGGAGGTGTGTCCCTTTCTGTTGTCGGGGCAGCAGGAGGAAATGCAAGGCCAAGGCTGGTCTTTTTGCCTTCTCCCAAAGCCCCAGCCCCCTTCGCCGGGTACCACTGTAGGAGACCCTCCCTCCCAGCCACTTCTCTTCTGCAGTTCCCTTTCTACCTGTGTCTCTTAGATCTGACCTCCCTCTGACCCTTTTTAGCTCAGGTGCAGCCCCAGCCCCCTTAAAATGCCCCTGCCGCAGGGCAAGGCTATTATCCCTATGCTGCAGAGGGGGAACTGAGGAACAGAGAGATTAAGATACACACCCAAGTTCACACAGGAAGTCTGTGGCAGAGCTGGGAATGGAAGCCAGGTCTTCCAAGACCAAGGCTAGTGCCTTAACCACTGAACAAGCCTTCCTCTTCCTTTGAGAATGTGACCCCCGTGAAGGCCATGAGGGTTAGTGCTGGGAGGTGTGTCTGTTGAGGAGGATTTTTGCCTGCTGGAGAAGAGAGGCTTCACAAACTACATCTACAGAAATCACGTCACCCACCACTGAATGGCAGCCACCTCTGAGGTGAAACTTGGCAGCATTTTACCAGTGTGCACAAAACTACACAGCAGCTTAGTTAAAACAAGAACTGCAGAAACACCAAAACCAGGCCTCCGTGCTCTAATAGCTACCAGCCGAGGGAAATGTGTTCTTTTACTTCAACTGGTGAAACTGTTGCTTCTGGATTCAGAATCCAGTGCGAGTGCCAACAAGACCGAAGGCTAACAAATGCAAAACACCTCAAAAATGTCTTAAAATGGCTTTTCTATACAGAAAAAGCAAATTTTAAGGCATGTTGACTCTACAAAAATGCTTTCAAGTCCTACAACCTGAAGGGTATTTGGGGATCCTTAGTTAATGTATGGCAAGATGCCAGTGTGGGATACAAACACACACGCTGCACACCTCTTTTGATATTTCAATTTTTGGTTGCTGTGGCTTGAACTCAAGGAGCCATTAAAACGTGAGCTTGTGGCCTGAGCCAGGCCAGTTGTCATGTGTGGAATCACGGCTTGGGCCCTGTGCAACCTTTTAAAGCCATTTCAATCTGAGTGTCTATAGCCGCAGGGACTGAACCTATCCTCTGCCCCGCTGCCAAGCCAGTGGGAGTCTTTCCATTCACTGCCATTGGCTTTGGATCAGGCCCTTACAGTGGGACTATTTGGCTGTTTATATCAACTCTGCCCCTTCGTAGGGATATTTCCTGCTTCGCTCTCCAAAGTACCTGCATTTCCCCTTTCCTAGCACTTGACCCTGGAACCAGCGTGCAGCCCAAGGGGAAGGTGGTATCTTCCTTCACTCAGCTGAGAGGCCCCAGGCCTGCTTTTGCAGCTTGGCATTGCAGTTAAGCACCATGGCTTGAGCCAGACCTCCTCTGTGGTGGAGAATGGTCAGTGGGTCGCCTGATCCTACCACCTCCCTTCCTGCCCTCATAGCTTCCCGGCAGGCTGGGGTACAAGGGGCATCGTACAGAGGCCCCTGAGTCTTCCCCAACTCTTTCCCCATAGTGGATCTACGCCAGTTCTGCTAAATCAGAGCCCTCGGTCGCCACGGTGAAGTGGAAAGGGGGAATTTCACTCCCAGGTGCTGTCTGCACTAGGAAGATGTAGCGTGTTCAGCCCCAGTAAACACGGATCATTGTCTTTGTGTCTAGTCGGTGCTGAGCAGCATTTTGGGGGGCATGGATCAACAGTCATGTCACACTGCGTGTCACTACCCAGCCCAGGCCGGAAAGCTAAGGATCCAACCAGCGGACCAAATTCGGTGACGAATCCTGGTCGCATGCCACCTGAGGCACATTGCACATATGCCAAGAAGAAGCAGCATTTAAAACCCTGTTCATTACCCTTTGCTAGACACAGCTTGTTTTCTTGTATCATCAGGGCCCTAGAATTGCAGGATTTTGCACAGAGTCTCTCCCACGCTTACTTCGCTGGGCCTGCACTGAAACCCTCGCGCTAGATCCCGAAGGAAGAAAAGGGATCACTTTCAGCTTGTGTTTCCTTGGCGTTTGGGAATAAAAGTGCGGAGTCACCCTCGGACACGCTGTGGTTCCATCTGGCGGCATCCTGTGTGTTCAGCTGCCAGGCAGCAACTAGCTCAGCCCGTCTGCAACTCACATCAGCTGGGATTTCCTTCCAGCCTTTCTTGCATTAATTAAGGCAGAAAACCAAGGTGCATAATGACCTGACTCCCTTCCCACATCTGGTGTTCAGTCAATTAAATCTCTTCAATGGAGCCTTGACTAATACAAGTGACCCTCCTTCCAAGTCTCGGGGGTGACGCTCCCAGGCCAAGTTCTGCATGTGGAGTGGTGATGCTATGGGTGGGGGAGAGCCAGGACTGGGGCAGAGCCAGGGGACCAGTACTGTTCCCTCCCCAGCTGCGCCGCACCCACCAGAGTCAGGACATGGAGTTTGATGCATCTACATGATGCTGATCATCCTCCGCTCACATTGGCATGAGGGGGAAGATGCTCAGGATTAGGCTTCCAAGGGGCGTGTGCTGCTCTGAGCTCCAGCAGCCAATGCTGCACAATGAAATGCGGATGTGGGCTTATCTGGCAGAAGGGGGAGGAACAGGGAAGTGGGAATGGTTGGGGACTTGCTCTGGTCGGTCATTATAGAGTTAAGTTATTTCTGCCATTATTCTCTCTCTATGCATCGTTATCCTCTTTCCAGGCAGGAGATCGATGCCGTGGGATAAATCGATTCTTGCACTCTCTCTCTTTGATCATTAATTCCTTCCCCATCTTTGGCTACGTCTGATACCGTGCGTCAGCTGGATGGCTCCAAACAGCGAACCGCGCTCCCGTGGAAGGCAGACATACCCATGCAGGCCTGGGCCGTGCTCTCAGCACCACCAGCTTTCTCCCCCCACACTGGGAGCGCCACCTCCTGGCGTGGAGCGACACCTGATTTCCAGCGGTGCGAGAAAGGGGAGTCTCAGGCCCGCAGCATTAGCCCCCTTGATCTGAGATCCGGTGAACCAAACTTCTGGGTTCCCGGAACCTCCATCGCGTGCCCCTATGGGCTGTGTGCAGGCTTCGTTGCTTATCAAGAGGCGCTGGGAGGCATAATTAGCCCATAACAGCGTGTTATTTACGTAGGATTGTTGTTCTTGCTTCTGTCCCCGGAGACGCCATTTTCCCCACAGCTTTGGGTGCCTCGCTAGCACGCCAGCAAAGCGAGGTGCCGTGTGGTGGGGTCGTTCTGTAACCAGTCCCCTTCACTTGTGCATACAAGGTGCTCCGGGTAGGGAGGGAAACTCCCATGTGGGTATGTGGTGCACAAGAGAACATTACTTGTGTCTCACGTTTGACAAGACTGAACCAGTTTGCACTATGGATAGCCTGCTTTGCCTGATAGCTGAACCATGCTGTCAGGCTAAAACGTGTCCCTGGGGTTAACCCAGCCAGCCTGAGTAAATGGGATCCCAGCTCCAAAGCTAGTAGAGATGGGAATTGTGAGGGACAGCAGGACGTGTGAGAGGCTAATTTTGCCATCCAGCCCTCCACCATTTCACACTCACACGACTGCCAAAGCTGTGGAACTAGCCCACAGGTCAAACGTTGATTCTTCAGCGCCTAGCCCATGTGGGCGCCCAGCGCTATTGGGGCGCAAGGGGAGTACTTGGAGCAGAGGCAAATGACGATGCGATGTGCAAGGCAAAAGAGAAGCAGCAGAGACGGGCTAGTGGGCAGTAATGGTGATGACGTTGACGTGCACAGTTTGTGTCCATCACAAAAAGTGCCATCAAGTGGCTGGCAGGGCAGAATTCCTGGATTTTATGCCTAGTTCTGGCACGGACTCAATGCGCAAACTTGGGTAAGTTCCTTATTCTCTTTGCTTTATTGATAATTTTACCTACCTCAAAGGGGCGTTGTGAGGCTTAGTTATGGTGTGTATTTAAAGTGCTTGGAGGGAAAGTGCTGTATGGTCAAAATAGTATTTTTCATTGGTCATGTTTGCAATGCAACATCAATTACATTAGTGCACACTTGACTGCTCTTCATCTCTGCCCTGGATTGTTATGCATCACTATAAATGTTCATCTAGATGGGAGTAAAAGGCAAAGTAACAGTGCCATTTCAATCTAGCCCTAAGTGGCAGGAGTTATTCCTAAATCAGGGAAAGGCTATAAACATAAGGACTGAATTCATCTTTCTATAGATGAAGAATGGTTTCATTTATTCAGCTATTTTGGAATGGAATTAGTTTGTTTTATGTTGTGTTTATGTTCTTGATGATGAGCCAGAACCGAAGCGTTGCAGGCTTGCTTCTCCCCTGCTTTACACTGTCTGCAGTCGTTTCCACGGCAATTCTCTAGCAACTCGGGATGGACAGACTGCACGCCTGCTTTACACAGGCAAAGGTGTAAGGCTGGCAGGATCAGGCCTAACATCCCCGGAATGATGGCAGGATCAGGCCTAACATCCCCAGATTTGCAAGCTGACCCCATCTCTCATTCTCATCCCCAGCATATTGGGCCTTGAAACATCGCTATTTTGATGACTGTTAGAGCTATGCCGTGTTTGCAATTGTTGAAGATTGACCTCATGGGGCTAACTCCTGAGACCCTTGTTCAGCACTGACTCTGTGTTTGTTTCTGCCTTTCTCAGGGCTAGATCATGGCATACACATCCTTAGAAAGAGGCAGCATGTAGGCACATCACCCCAGGCAGAGTGTAGGCTGGTGCTGTGTCTCAGGGAGGGACAGCTTCTCCTTGGTCTCTCCAGCTGCACTGCAGGGAGGAGTAATAGGTCACCTTTTTATAGGAAGCCATAAACTCCCCTTCCTGCATTGCCAGCCCCCTCTGCTGACTGCCACATGTGGGGAAGGAGCGACACAAAGCCATGGCTCTGTCCATGCCCCACCAGGTTGCTCCCAGGGGAATGACAGAACAAGGAGCAATAGTCTCAAATTGCAGTGGGGGAGCTTTAGGTTGGATATTAGGAAAAACTTTTTCACTAGGAGGGTGGTGAAACACTGGAATGCGTTACCTGGGGGGGGGGTGGAATCTCCTTCCTCAGAGGTTTTTAAGGCCCGGCTTGACAAAGCCCTGGCTGGGATGATTTAGTCAGGGATCGGTCCTGCTTTGAGCAGGGGGTGGGACTAGATGACCTCCTGAGGTCCCTTCCAACCCTGATATTCTAGGATTCTATGATTCTGATGGGGGAAGTGTTTCTCTCAGACTTGTGATGCCCACACCTCCTACGTGGCCACACAAGGGAGGGGATCCTTTCTCCTTCTTACTTTGCTGCACAGCCACTTAAGGGCATGGCATATTCTGGTCTGCAGTGAGTTAAATAGCAGAGATACTGACTGAACTGCTCTGTTCATGGCTGGAGGGGGTTTCAGTTGGAAGCACAATATCCAGATCCGGAAGTTGAACTCCCTCCAAGGTGGGCCCGGATGCAAATGTTTTTGTTTTGGGGGGGGTCTCATTGTTTCTTGTCAGAGATTAAGGACTGGGGAATGGGCTAACTCGTTGATCTTCTGCTAGCTAATATTGGCATTGTGAGCTAATGTGCACTGTTGTGAATCGGGATGTTCATTTTATATGTGTATATATTTGTATGTCATAAAAAACATGGAGTCTAGAGAGCCTTATCTGTGAGAGACCTGAAACCATTCGCTTGTATTTGTGCCTCTTGGAGGGCGTAGACTTCAAAGGGTCTGACTGCCAGCACAGACAGAGAACCGTGAATAATAACGGAATATATTACTGGGATATTAAGGCTTTTCTGCATGTGTGTGGCAGGAAAGGGGGTGGGGGACAAGGAGGCTAGGTTCGGGAATACATAAGCAAATGCAAACGGTCAAAGACCTCTGTCTCTGGGATAGTGTGAAAGCTAATTGTTGCCCTTTCTGTTTGCAGTGTGCATGTACAGAGAGCCATCGCTGCATGAAATTGGAGAAAAACAAGGACGCTCAAGAAAAAGTTCAGGGACACCAACCATGAATGGAGGCAAAGTTGTTAACCAGGACTCAACATAACTGACACACCCCTCTCCCTCTCTTCCAGTTCTTCCCTTCCCACTCACCTACCCACCCCACCCGGCGAAACCACACTGAGACGACAATAAACTGAGCAAGGCAGGACCTACCAGTAGCGGCTAGGATTCTGAACTCAAAAATCTTTCTTTGTGTAGGACGAGGAAATCGACTCCCAAATCTTGTCTGTTGCAACGTTTCAAAAAAAAAAAAAAAAGAAGAAGAAGAAAAAATGTTTTAAATCAGGACTCCATTAACATTTTAAAAGCAAACTGTTTGCTCTTTGATCAAAAGGAAAAATCTCTTCTCTGCATAGTAATAATAAATAATTATTAACTAATACATAATAATAATAATAATTAATAAAGATGTTACCGTTAAAAATAAAAAAAAGCTTTTGGAGAATTGAACTTAGCACATGATATGCTGAAAACAAGCCAGGTTCTAAAAACTGACTTCTCTGTGCTTTTGTGTTATTCTTTGCTCTCACACACAAACCCGCATCATTCCAGTCCTTTCCCCAAGCGGCTGCACCCGGTTTCCACAGGGCAGAAAAGGTAGGGATGGATTAAGATTCTGTGTCCTCTAATATCAGTAAAGTATGGCCCAGCCGAATTAGGATTCTGACAGTCCCAAGCAATGAACGAGTGACGGTGCAAGTGGCTTTGCCAGTCCCAGTAGCGCAGCACGTAGTTATTTGTTGTTGCTACTGGTATTTGAGCAAGTTTGAAGATGGAGAGAGAGCTTTATGCCTTCCTCCGCCATACAAACATTTTTTACGACTATTAGGTGCCAGAGCAGGTTCAGAACGAGGTGTTCAGGTCCCACAAGGGGAAACGGTTAAGTTTATTAGGGGTGAGAACATCGAATAATAAATGAGGGGTAATCAAAAGAGAGCAAATAAAGCTACAGCGATACCTGCTGTTGAGTAGAAAGGAGGAAGAGCTCAGTAGAGGAGGGGTGTACGTGCACATGGGCGAGAGAAAGGGGTGTCTGAGGAGTGGGGCAGAGAGTGGGGAGAGAGAGAGTGGATGCTAGAACATTTTCCTTACCAATTAGCTGACCTCTCAGCAACCACTCTTATGCTCCCTGTATTTTTCACTCAGACCATGTTGAAGTCCCAAGCCGACGGTCTCCCTGTGAGGCCCTGGAAATCTCCACAGAGCTGCATTAGCAATCGGGGGCCCAACACAATCCCTGGGAGTTGGGTCTCCCCTGGATTCTCATTGCCTGAGCAGTAAGTTGCAAGAGGCCCGTGCCAGTTCCCTGGCAGATTGGAAAGGGGGCTGAGCGTAGCAGATTGGAAGGGGCAGCGTGGCACACACCTACCAACTCAAGCCAACTTTCTGATTGCAGAAAACTGAACACCCTTGCCCCGCCCCCCCCCCAACGCCCCAACCCTGCTCACTCCATGCCCCTCCCTCCCTTGCTCACTCCCCGACCCTCGCCCACTTTCACTGGGCTCACGCAGGGGGTTGGGGGCGGGGGTGAGGGCTCCAGCTGGGGGGTGTGGGCTCCAGGGTGGGGCCAGAAATGAGGGGTTCAGCGTGTGGGAGGGGATTCCGGGCTGGGGCAGGGGGTTGCGGTGCAGGGGGGTGAGGACTCCAGCTGGGGGTGTGGGCTCTGGGGTGGGGCCAGAGGATGAGGGGTTTAGAGGGTGGGAAGGTGCTCAGGGCTGGGGTTGGGGTGTGGGAGGGGGGTAACCTAAGGTGGCTCCTGGAAGCAGCCGGCATGTCCCTGTGGCCCATAGGTGGAAGTACGGCCAGGTGGCTCTTCACACTGCCCCCGGCTGCAGGCTCTGCCCCCGCAGCTCCTATTAGCCGTGGTTCCTGGCCAATGGGAGCTGTGGAGCTGGTGCTCAGGGCGGGGGCCTCTCATGGAGCCCCCGTCCGCCCCTGTGCCTAGGGGCCGGACATGCCGGCCACTTCTGGGAGCAGTGCGGAGCCAGGACAGGTAGGGAGCCCGCCTGAGCCCTGCCACCCCGCCGGCCAGCCTTTTAACAGCCCGGTCAGCAGTGCTGACTAGAGCCGCCAGAGTCCCTTTTCAACTGGGCATTCTGGTCAAAAACCAGATGCCTGGCAACCCTAGAGTAGTGGCAGAGGGAATAGATGCTTTGAATGTAATTGAAAAAGTGACGAAATCAGAGACAGGCAATGGGGGAGGGGGAGAAGCATTGAGTTGATATGCAAAGTGTAATCTTCACGCTGGTCCTTTCTATGGCTAGTGAGAACAAATGAGCATTTGCTGTGGAAGATAAATTTCCCTTTAGGAAATAAATCAGGCTTCAGCCCTGCAGGACACCCACAGGCAGGGGAGTGGGCTTTGCCACTCTCTGCAAGCCTTTGTTTGCACCCCACCCACAGCTGCTAAGCCTGTCCCTCTGCTTTACAAAGCCCAGACACACACCCCACCATAGGCCCAGGTTCTGTGTGGTGCCGTAAACTCTCACTTCCCATGCACAACAGTGAAGTCAATGGGAGCGGAGGCTGCTCAACACCTAGTCCGTTCAGTGTCTTAGCCCACCTCCACCGCCATGAAGATAAGAATGCCACACTTGGTCAGCCCAGTGTCCTGTCCCTGACCATGGCCAGTGCAAGGTGCTTCAGAGAGAATGACCAGGACAGGCAATTATTGAGTCACCCATCCCAGAGCCAACCCGTGCCTGCTGATGGGGCAGTGAGGGCAGCTACCTTCAGCAATGTTACTGAGCATGCTCAGTACAAGCCAAGCAGCAAATCTGGGGGGGGCACATGACCCCTGCACACCTCCCACACACACACACACATAGCCTATGCCTGACAGTCAATTCCAGCTTCTGTTCTGGGACATCCAGACCATGGAGTTGTGTCCCTGATCATCTTGGCTAATTGAATCAGGCAAGTTCCTGGAGCACAGGTCTGACAATGGCCTACTTTTGACCTTCACAACATCTCATGGCAATGAGTTCCACAGGTTGACTGTGTGTTGTGTTGCCTTTTGGTTGTTTTAAACTTTCTGCCTATTAATTTCATAGGGTGATTCCTGGTTCTTGTGTTATGTTTAGGGCGGTAAATAACACGTCCCTGTTCACTTTCATCAGACCATTCATGATTGTATAGACCCCTATTATATCCCCGCTCAGTCAGTCCTTCGAAGGTGAGCAGTCCCAGCCTTTGTACTCTCGCGTCGTACGGAGGCTGTTCCATCCCCCTCATCATTTTCATTGCCCTTCTCTGCAGCTTTTCCAATGCTAATATACTGTTTTTTGAGATGGGGTGACCAGAACAGCAGCCAGTATTCAAAGGCTGGGCATACCATGGATTTCTGTGGTGGCATTATGATATTTTTCTTTTTTATGACCTATCCCTTTCTTAATGATTCCTAACATTCTGTGAACGTTTTTGACGGCCATGGCACATTGAGTGGATGTTTTCAGAGAACTATCCACAATGGCTCCAAGATCTCTTTCTTGAGTGGAAACAGCTAATTTAGACCCCATCATTTTATAGGTATAGTTGGGATTATGTTTTCCAGTGCGTATTACTTTGCATTTATCAACACTGAATTTCATCTGCCATTTTGTTCGTGAGGTCCCTTTGTAACTTCGCAGTCACCTTTGGCCTTAACATTTTGTAGTGTCTGCAAATTTTGCCACTTCACTGTTCTCTCCTTTTTCCAGCTCATTAATGAATACATTGAACAGCACAGGGCCCAGTGCAGTTCCTTGGGGGACCCTGCTATTTACTGTTCACCACTGTGAAAACTGACCATTTATTCCTACCCTTTGGTTCCTGTCTTTTAACCAGTTACCGATCCATGACCAGACCTGCCCTCTTATCCATGACTGGTAACGTTGCTTAAGAGCCTTTGGTGCAGGACCTTGTCAAATGCTTTCTGCAAGTCCACTGTACTACACTCAGTGCACTATGGCGACTGGCTCACTCTTGTCCGCATGCTTGCTGCCATGTGGACATGTTTTGGGTCAAAGAAGTCTAATAGAGTGGGCAGCATTATTTCCCATTACAAAAGGGAACTGTTCCCCCAACATATCTTATTTAGCTGGTTGTAATTGCCAAAATTGCCTGGTGAGGCCTTTTTCAAAAGCAGGCATTACATTAACTACCCGCCAGCCATCTCGGACACGGGCTGATGTGTGCAATAGCTTACATGCTGCAGTTAGTATTCCTGCAAGGTCATACTGGAGTTTCTTCAGAACTCTTGGGTGAAGACCATCTGGTCCCGGTGACTTTGTTACTGTTTAGTTTATCAAAACCTCCTCTATTGATGCCTCAAGCTGAGACAGTTCCTCAGATCTGTCACCTAAAATGAATGGCGTGGGCATAGGGACTTTCCCCCACACCCTCGGCAGTGAAGACCAACGCAAAGAATTCATTTAGCTTCATCACAACAGCCTTTTGTTCCTAGCACCATACTCATCCAGTAGCCCTGCTGACTTTTTGGCAGGCTTCCTAGTTCTGATATACTTAAAAAAAATTTTGCTGTTAATTTTTGTGTCCTTAGTTGTTCTTCAAATTCTTTCTTGGCCTGTCTTGTACTTTTACATTTGACTTGACAGAGTTTTCTATTTCTGTGCTCTTTTCTGTTTTCCTCACTAGGCTTTGACTTCCAATTTTTAAAGAATGCCTTTGTAGTCTGCCGTTTAGCCGTAGTAGCATTTTGGGGGGGGGCGGGGGGTTCTTGTACAAATTTTTTATTATTGTTATTATTATTAGTAGTAGTAGTATTTTGGGTATACATTCAGTTTGAGTCTCTATTATGGTTGAAGTTAAATGCTGCTCTGGTGGGCTTCTTTAGCATTTCCCCCCTACAAGGATGTTAAATTTAATTACGTTGTGGTCATTATTACCTCTTGCACCAGATTCTGTGCTCCATTTATGACTAAACCAAGGATTGCCACTCCCCTTGTGGGTTCCAGGACTTGATGCTCCAAGAAGAATTTATCTATGGTGTCTAGAAATTTTATCTCTGCATCCCGTCCTGACATGACATGTTCCCAGGCAACATGTGGGTAATTGAAATCCCCCATTATTGTTGTGTTTTCTGCCTTTGTAGCCTCTCTAATCTCCTTGAGCATTTCACAGTCACCGTCACCTTCCTGGTCTGGTGGTCAGTAGTATATTTCTACTGCTGTACTCTTATTATTCAAGCCTGGAATTTCTATCCAGAGAGAGTCTATGGTGCAGTTCAGTTCACTGAAGATGTTTTTTGACTCTATGCTTTCTGTATTGTGTATCCTGGTATCACCATGTCCAGTGTATTAGCCTCTTTCTACCAAGTTTCTGCAATGCCTATTATATCAATATCCTTATTTAATGCCAGGCACTCTCGTCCAGCCATCTTAGTATTTAGACGTGTAGATAAGCGTATGTACATTTGGTCCATATTAAGTTGCTCATCTTCATGTTTTATTTAAATGGAACTCTTTGACGTTGGATTGTTCCTCACAAGCTCCTATGTGTGCTTTACGAATGTCTTTCCTCTCCTTTTTATCTGGGTATAGCCTTCCCCCTCAAATAGATTAATCTCTGAAGGCCTCAGAGTAACAGCCGTGTTAGTCTGTATTCGCAAAAAGAAAAGGAGGACTTGTGGCACCTTAGAGACTAACCAATTTATTTGAGCATAAGCTTTCGTGAGCTACAGCTCACTTCATCGGATGCATACCTTGGAAAGTGTAGAAGATCTTTTTATACACACAAAGCATGAAAAAATACCTCCCCCCACCCCACTCTCCTGCTGGTAATAGCTTATCTAAAGTGATCACTCTCCTTACAATGTGTATGATAATCAAGTTGGGCCATTTCCGGCACAAATCCAGGTTCCCGCCCTCCCCCCCCCACACACACACACACAAACCCACTCTCCTGTTGGTAATAGGCCGTCTCTGCCCAGACTGCGGGCTCCTTTGTGCCTATCGACTTGTCCTCAGCCCTTACTTTAAAATAACCCTTGACAATCTTTTTAATTGTACATTCCAGCAGACGGGTTCCATTTTGGTTTAAGTGGAGCCCGCGATGGTAGCTGACCTTTTTTCCAGATCAGGCCATAAAGGTCGGAGGGGTGATGTCCAACTTACACAAATGTTGCAATAAAAACAATCCCATTATCCTGGGACGTTTGTCACTCTGGTCTGTGCCCAAGTGCTTCTCAGCCTGTAAGCAAGCCCTGCCACTTTCCATGCCCCCTATGGCACCAAAGAGCTGTGGGTGAAATTGAGAGCAGGACATGCCTAATGCCTGCCACACATCCCAAACATTAGTGGTGACGGGCCTGGATAGGGGTAAAGAGTTGGAAACACAAATCAGACAATGCAAAGTTCAACCCAAAATGGTTATGATTTTTTTGAACTGATGATCCCTGTAAATGTGATGCTCTTCAGATACATTACATGGGCTCCATGGCCGTACTCCACAGCCTTCGTCACTGTCACTTTCAGGGCCTCAGCTGGCCTGAGAGGCCAGACCAAGCGCTAAGCTGCTACGGCTTCTGGAGTTAAGCAATCGGCCGGTGTGAAATGCCATCCTCTGGGCAATCTGGAT
The DNA here is from genome assembly GCF_965140235.1 of Caretta caretta. Taxonomy (NCBI): domain Eukaryota; kingdom Metazoa; phylum Chordata; order Testudines; family Cheloniidae; genus Caretta; species Caretta caretta. The sequence goes on from NC_134214.1 coordinate 3,063,065, forward strand.
GAAGGCCACACAAAAAAGGAGTGCGATATTGTATGGCAGTTTTGAGGCCGAGGTTCTGAGGCTTTACAAAAATTAACAAGGGGCAAAAGAAGCAAGACAAATTCCAAAGGTTCTGGAGGATGCTGAGGCTCAGAGAGCAAGGAGAGGAATTGGAGCAGGGGAGAGCAAACTACGGCCCGCAGGCCAGATCCGGCCCATCAGGGCTTTCATTCTGGCCTGCAGGATTGCCAGCCCCATGGCACAGCAGGGCTAAGGCAGGCTTCCTGCCTGCCCTGGCCCCTTGGCACTTCTGGAAGTGGCCGGAACCACGTCCCTGCAGCCCCTGGGGTGGGGGAGGCAGAGGGCTTTGTGCGCTGTCCTCGCCTGCAGGCACCACCCCCCACAGCTCCTATTGGCTGAGAATGGGGAACTGGGGCCACTGGGAGCTTCGGGGGTGGTACCCGCAGGTCAGGGCAGTGCACAGCGGAGCCGCCTGCCTCACCCCACTCCCAGGAGCCATTGCCGGACATGCTGGCCAGTTCTGGGAGTGGCATGGGGCCAGGGCAGGCAGGGAGCCTGCCTTTGCCCCATTGTATGCCACTGCCATCCCGGAGCCACTCGAGGTAAGCGGCGCCGGGCTGGAGCCCGCACCCCCAAACCCCTCCTGCACCCAGCACCCCAACCCTCTGCCCTGAGCCCCCTAACCCCCTGCTGCACCCCAACCCCCTGTCCTGAGCACCCTCCTGCACTCCACACCCTTTCCTGCACTCCAACCCCCTGCCCTGATCCCCCCGCCACACCCTGCACCTCTCCTTGGTGTATCTTCATAAATGATCTGGAGGATGGTGTGGATTGCACTCTCAGCAAATTTGCAGATGATACTAAACTGGGAGGAGTGGTAGATACGCTGGAGGGGAGGGATAGGATACAGAAGGACCTAGACAAATTGGAGGATTGGGCCAAAAGAAATCTGATGAGGTTCAATAAGGATAAGTGCAGGGTCCTGCACTTAGGATGGAAGAATCCAATGCACCGCTACAGACTAGGGACCAAATGGCTAGGCAGCAGTTCTGCGGAAAAGGACCTAGGGGTGACAGTGGACGAGAAGCTGGATATGAGTCAGCAGTGTGCCCTTGTTGCCAAGAAGGCCAATGGCATTCTCTATTCGACATTGGTCGAATCCCTCTATTCGACATTGGTGAGGCCTCATCTGGAGTAGTGTGTCCAGTTTTGGGCCCCACACTACAAGAAGGATGTGGATAAATTGGAGAGAGTCCAGCGAAGGGCAACAAAAATGATTAGGGGTCTAGAACACATGACTTATGAGGAGCAGCTGAGGGAGCTGGGATTGTTTAGCCTGCAGAAGAGAAGAATGAGGGGGGATTTGATAGCTGCTTTCAATTACCTGAAAGGGGGTTCCAAAGAGGATGGCTCTAGACTGTTCTCAATGGTAGCAGATGACAGAACGAGGAGTAATGGTCTCAAGTTGCAGTGGGGGAGGTTTAGATTGGATATTAGGAAAAACTTTTTCACTAAGAGGGTGGTGAAACACTGGAATGCGTTACCTAGGGAGGTGGTAGAATCTCCTTCCTTAGAGGTTTTTAAGGTCAGGCTTGACAAAGCCCTGGCTGGGATGATTTAACTGGGAATTGGTCCTGCTTCGAGCAGGGGGTTGGACTAGATGACCTTCAGGGGTCCCTTCCAACCCTGATATTCTATGATTCTATGATTCTATGATTCCTGCACCCCAGCTCCTTGACCTGAGCCCCTGCCTGCACACCGCACCCCCTCCCACACCCTGCACTCCCTCCTGCACCCCAACCCCCTGCCCCAGCCCTACATTCATGGCCCTGCATACGATTTCCCCACCCATATGTGACCCTTGGGCCAAAAAGTTTGCCCACCCCTGAATTAGAGCATGTTCTCTTGGAGTTTTGAAATGATGAAACCTTGAAATAAAGCTCACTTGTACCTGTCACCGCTGCCCACTATTCCCCATCGCCACATGGATAGTCACATGGCCTGCTTTCCCGCTGTGCTGACGTAGTGACTGGCAGGGCCGCCAGAGGCTGAGTAAGCCGTGTTAGGGCTTGTGGTTGGTTACAACGGTTTAACATTGTTGTTTATTTAAAGGGTCAAGTTCTTCTTGTGGGTGAAGAGGGGCAATTTGGCCATTGGAATTAATTATTGAGCGTCTGCTCTGGGGTTCCCATCACCCTAGTATCTGAACAGCTGCCACACACTGTCACCTATAGAACTGGCTTCCTGAGATGTCCCAATGGGACTGTAAAAGGGGAATCCGCATCACACAGGTGTGGTTTTTGCGGGGCATGTCCCCACAGGGCTCATTTCTTGGTCCTACGCTATTTAATATTTTTATCAACGACCTGGAAGAAAACATAAACACATCGCTGGTCAAGTTTGCCACTAACACAAAGACTGGGGGGGACAGAGCGATTTTGAGCAGTTGGTAAACTGGGCAGAAGCAAACAAGATGAGTTTGTTCCCAGCTCTATATATTCGGCTATATTAAAAGACTGTAGGCCATATTCACAGGAAGGGGAATTCTCTCCTGGGAAGCAGCAACTCTGATAAACCGTTGGGGGGTTCTGGTGGATAATCAGCTGAATGTGAGGGCCCAGGGGATGCTGTGGCCCAAAGGGCAAATGCAACCCTCGGATGCATAACCAGAGAAATCTCAAGTAGCCACAGAGCGGCTATTTCACCTCTGTATTTAGCACCAGTAGCATGCTATCGGAACATGGTGTCCAGGTCTGGTGCTCACTTCAAGAAGGATCTTGCAAAACTGGACAGCTCAGAAAAAAACCACCCGACTGAGTACAGGATTGGAAACCATACCTTATCACAATAAGCTAACTAGATTGACTTCCTTGAGTCTAACAAAGAGAAGGTTGTGGGCAACTTGATCACAGTCAACAAATACCTATATGAGGAAATATTGGATAATGGGCTCTCCAATCCGGCAGACAAAGGTCTAACACGATGCAATGGCAGGAGGCAGAAGCTAGACAAATGCACACAGGAAATAAGGGGTACATTTTTTTTAACACTGAGGGTAATTAACCATTGGCACAACTTACCAAGGGGCATGGTGGCTTCGCCATCACTGGCCCCTTTTTATACCAAGCTGGGCTGTTTGTCGAAAAGAGCTGCTCAAACAGGAATTCTTTTGGGGCGGGTCTGTGGCCTGTGGTCCACACAAGGCCCAAGTAGGCGAGCACAGTGGTCCCATCTGGCCTTGGGTGCTCTGAAACTGTGAAATTCATGGCTTGGGGGACTTTAAAACACCTTTCTGCCCTCACGCTTCTGGACCAGGGCCAAATCTAAAGCAGCCCAAGCCAAGCTGCATCAAGGTGGCAGCATTGCACAGACTCACGGCAGTAGTGGCTGCTAAGGCCCCAGCCCCTGCATGCCTCCTGGTCCAGGGCTTACCCAATTCCTGCACTGGGGGAATTCACCCCCAGCCAGATCTGGGGCTGATGCCAGGGCCGGGGACTCTCTCCAAGAGAAACTGAGGCCAACATTTTGCAAAGTGTTCTCTGCTTGTGAGTGCCTTAATTGCTAGGCGCTCCAAACGACACAGCTAGGGCTGATGGTCGGAGGGGCTGATCAGCTGCTGTTGTCTTCAGCTGGAGCCATGGGCACACAGACCATCTGACAAGCAAACGGGGTCTCCAGCTCGGGACCCTGAATTAGGGGCCTGAGTGATTTGCCCAGGAAACAAAGGGGGCCTGCAGTAAAGCTGGAAACAGAGCCAATGTTCTCCCAAGTCCTTGTGCAGGACCTTGGCCACAAGAAAATCTTTCTCAAACCCATCCAGGGGCCCCTCCAGGCTAAGCCTGAGGGCCGCTGGCAGAGCGGGGTCATCGGGGAAGCTGGCACTGGTGCTGCCCATGCTATGTTTAGTCTGGGGGTGATTTGGAGAGAGGTTTCCCAGGCCTGCTCATGTCCTGGGCACTACATTTATTTCCAACTATACAGTCCCCAAGCCCCGGAAAGTGCCGAATTCAACCCAAAACGTCAAGGTAACGTCACCAGGTAGAACCATTTTTGCGCCAGCTACTCACCATTGGGGAGTTTGGGCATTTTTCTCTTTCTGGGATAGTCACCTCCTGAGCCAACTGGTGAAGGAAATCACACTGACACTCCTGTCAATAGCTGTCATGGACTAGCAGGTGAGCCGCTCCCCGAGGTGCCAGGGCTATGAACTGCCAAGCATAGAGGTGCTGAGGGTCAGCCCTGGCAAAGATGAAGCTCTGGCTAACCCCCTTGTATGACTTAGCCCTGGTCTACACTAGGACTTTAGGTCGAATTTAGCAGCGTTAAATCGATGTAAACCTGCACTCATCCACACGATTAAGCCCTTTTTTCCGACTTAAAGGGCTCTTATAATCGATTTCCTTACTCCACCCCGACAAGTGGATTAGCGCTTAAATTGGCCTTGCTGGGTCGAATTTGGGGTACTGTGGACACAATTCGACGGGATTGGCCTCCGGGAGCTATCCCAGAGTGCTCCATTGTGACCGCTCTGGACAGCGCTCTCAACTCAGATGCACTGGCCAGGTAGACAGGAAAAGAACCGCAAACTTTTGAATCTCATTTCCGGAGACTGTGGGAACTGTGGGATAGCTACCCACAGTGCAACACTCCAGAAGTCGACGCTTGCCTCGGTACTGTGGAAGCGCTCCGCCGAGTTAATGCACTTAATGCACTTAGAGCATTTTCTGTGGGGACACACACACTCGAATATATAAAACCGATTTCTAAAAAAATGACTTCTATAAATTCGACCTAATTTTGTAGTGTAGACATACCCTTAGGACACACTGCACAGTGTTTGTCTTGCAAAGTAGCTGCTCTGTGTGGCTGTGGGTCATAGATTCTTGATGCCTTTGGTACCGCTCTGCTCTGCTGCAGGGCGTGGCTTAGCGGTCGCACACTGCACACTGTGTGTTTTTAATAAACACACCTGGGAAGCTTTTTCTCCAGTCCCATGACAGCTGTAAAAGGGAGGCACAGTGCCATGCTTGGGAACCCATGTGCTGCTTCACAATGTGACAGGACAGTGAACAGAAGGCAAGTGCCCACAGAATTTGCTGTGGAAGCTCCTACAGGCTCTTGGTTGCTTTGTGCTGTTAAGTTTCCAGTGTCAAAGCCAAGCGGAGTGCTTCAGGCTTTAAGTGTTTGTATAGTTCTTCTTTCCCAATTCATATAGAAGACTATAACATAATACTTAAACAGTGTGCATCTAGAAGGACATTATTTTAAACTAATGTAAACTGGAACACTTGTCTGGCCTTAAATGTGAAAACAGGTCAAAGTCTGCACTCAGACATTGGGCCCATGTGGGTTTAAGACCAGAATTTGGCAAAGAATTTTTGAAGTTAAAAGGTTTAAAATGAAAGCTGCTCTCCCCTGGCACACATCACAATGCAAGACCGTACCTCTGTAGCAGCTCTGTGTTTGATGAACACTTCACAGCTCCCAGAGCAATGGAAGATACGAATGGAGGAGCTTTGAAGTGAGACACAGACAGTATAATGCAGGAAGAGCTGCAGTGTGCGTGTGGTTGCTTCTTAAATGAAAGGGATTTGTTTCTCTTAACTGTGGGTTGTTAGGCCTTTGCAATATTGTGTGAATACCAACCCTAACGAGCCCATTCTCACCTAGCCATCCAGGGCAAAAACTGGTCATGCCATGGCAGCGTGGCACAGCGCACACTTAATACAAAAACGCAGGAAAATATGGTGTTTCCTAGCACACATCCAACCATAAAGGTCCAGTCCTACCAGATGCTGAACACCCACCCCCGTTAGCTTACAAGGGGGCTGAGTGCACTTGGGGCCAGAATTTAAAGTGCCTCAAGACCCCACCAGCAAGTAGGCCCAGATCCTCAAAGGTATGTAGGTGCCTAACTCCCTCTTGGGCACTAATGAGATTTTTGACAGTGCCTGCGCCCCCCGTGGACGGGAATCGGAACTGTTCCTCCATTGAGCTGCAGAAACAGGAGCCCTCTAGTGAGCTGCAAGATATGACCATTACTGGCAGCTTTTTGCTTCCAAATTACGTGCCTGGTCCACCTTGAAGGATCAGTCCCCCATAACAAAACATGATGGGGTTAATTCGGCCCACCTGGTGGCAAAGTGGGTGCAATATATTAGAGGAGAGAGTACTATAAGCGAGGGGAGAATGCTGATTGGGTAGCATATCATACCCACGTTGTACAGCAGTCATGACCCAAGGCCACACGGAAGCCAGCTCTCTTTCCCCAGCATGCTGCCCAGCACCATGTGGATTGGAGGGTGGGGCTAAAGCTCCAGCTCATCTCTTCTCACCTGTGCAGGCAGGAGAATAGCAGCTCTGCAGAGGCTGCTTCTCCCCATCTGACACTGTCACCCATGGGGGACACCATGTCTCCATCTTCCCCCGATATACCCCGGCATGGGAAGATGAGAAGCACAGAAACTGAGCAGGACAGCATGAGTTAAATTGCTTGGCTGTCCTAATGTTTAATAGCTGGACAGATTTCTTTGTTAAAAATAACTCTTGCTTTTGGTTCATGCACAAAGCTAGAAATGGGCATTTGTCTGAATCACCCCCACCCTCCCTGTGGCCCTGCACCAGATGGTGCCAGGGACCAACGAGGTCAGCGCTGCATTAGAAGGTTAATGTGTACTGGCTAAGATATATCGATAGCTCGAAGCAGTAGATCATTGTCCTTGCCCACAGCCTGCATGAGAAATGGAACTAATCGTGTGCTTCATTTTTGCATTAGGACAAAAATATGCAAATGAGCGTCTGCAGGACCAGGTTTATACATCAAGGGCTTCTCGCAATGAAACACAAACTTGAACTGCTGCTGCATGGTGGCAAACTACCAGCCTCCTTTTAAAAAATACATTCAACTCCCTTGTGCAGGGGAGTTTCCATAGAGTTTAATGCTCTAATTCTCTCTCTTCCAGTGGGCGGACTGAAAGCCCTGTTGGAGGAGGCCAGTGAGACAAAGATTACATCTTACACACACCAACCAACAATCAATCACGCCCTTTTATGAGACTGCTGAAGGTCCCAGGTGGGCATCAATGAATTTCATCACGACCGAGTTATGCCTGACACCTTGATTTGCCCACATTATAAACAAACACACCTGCCATTCGGTTTGGTTTACTCACACATTTTTAGACATTCATTTTAACATATTCCTTCTTGGCTCAGTCCCACTCATTCCGGGAGGTGCTGTGGCATACCTGGTAACGAGGGCCTCTCTACTGTTGCACAGGACCCAGCGCGAATAGTATGTGGCGAGCAGCTGTCACATAGCGTTTCCAGAGCGAGCATTTCTTTCCATGAGCCATGCATCACTGCAGCTTGCATTGAAACATTAACTGCCTCCTCATCCTGCCAAAGGCCTCAGCATCACCTTCCCCCAGGGCCAATATCACCGCTGAATACCAGCCAGAGAGCAACCTTTGAGAATGATGTGAGGAGCTCCCTCGAGACCTGGATGCTGCGATCACGTACTCCAGGAGGCTCGTGCCTCAGGCAAGTGAGGGCCCGAGTGCAGGAGGACTTGCCCTTTGATTGCCCTGTGGAAAGCACAGGGCATGTTGGCTAGCTGGTCAAGCTAGCTGCTTGCAACCTCTACAAAGGGAGTTTGGATTTAGTTCATTTGCACCACACTCTGATGCACATAAAGGGTTAATGCCAGTACAATTCGCCGGCACAAATACTAAGCGCAGAAAACTGAGCTATGCCCTCCAAAAATTAGAGATGAAGAAAATTTTAAGACTCTCTTAAGACTGGGTTATATATTGTTCTATTTTCCATGCTCAATACAATCATTGCCACAATGATAGATACATGCTGTGCGTCTTTCTATTCTCGGCCAATTTTCCCCATGGGAACACACTATCTCAGTTTAAATACCGAGCAGGGCTGGTGAGAGAAAGCAATGTGCTTATGCTGTGTTAACCTTGGGTGTTAATCTGAATTCTAGCTAGCTGGTTGTTCACCTTTCTCTCGCAGCTTGCTAAATCTGTACCAGGGGGATAGCTGCCCATCAAACTGGAGGACATAGCAAAGGGCAAAGTTATGCAGGCTATTGTGTGTCAAAAATCAGGGTAGATGCATTTAATTCCTGCACTTTGTGCTTGTGACAAAAATGGTAAGGGGACCAGCATTCAGTGCGGCCTGAATCCATTCAAGTGCCGGTGATTGCACCAAGCAACGGTCCTGACATCAGTTTCAGTTTCTTTCTTTATAAACTTGAAAGCGACCTAGTAAGGTTAGTAGGTAAAGAGGCTGCCCTGCAGGGATCCCCATTACCTCGCCACATGTGCCCACCAGGACTGCACAGAGGCATCTGCGTAGTGCCCTAGGTAATAATGGCAGTATCTTGGTGCAGCAGAGGACGGATGGCCGTATCATTTTGAATACGGTAGCAGAATGGGCTCTAGTGGGCTCGGCGCTGGAGAATGACCTGTGAGAGACTGTCCCTGCCCCAAGGAGCTTGTGCTCTAAAGAAACAAGACAGACAAATAGTAGGAGGGGAATCAGAGGCCCAGTGACTTGGCCAAGGTCACACAGCAGATTAGGAGCAGAGCTGGGATTAGAGCTGAAGGGTGAGCTCCACAAGGCGGATGTGGACTCAGCATTGGATTGCCTCCCGTCTGGGCACCAGGCTGCTTCGTGCAAGCTACAGTCCCAAGCCAGGTGCCGGGGCGCTTTATGTGCTGCACGGGGGAGAGTGAGGCACCTAAGAACGGGTATCGCAAAAGCCAGCAAGTGGCAGAGTGACAGTCCCTAAACTAGGCAGCAGGAAAGGCAGAGGGACTGGCTGTGGTCTGAGCTCCATCCCTCCAAGGAACTTAATGCCTCCCTCTGCTTGGGATTCAGAGTCATGAGCCTCCTCCCACAGTCAGGCATCTAAGCCCTTCTCCCAGAAGAATGAAGGGAAAGGTGGTGCCCCGAGGTTGGAGCACTCACCTGGGAGGTAGGAGACCCAGGTTCCAATCCTCCGTTTGATTTCCTAGTCATGGGGCCGGTCAAAGAATGAGAATGACCTTATAGCCGGGTGGTTAGGGGCTCTGCTGGCAAGTGAGACATCAAACCTCTGCTCCACATCAGGCAGAGCGGGGAGTCCAACCCGAGCCTCCCACAATGCGGGCTCTGAACACGCCTACCAGACAGGGCTCCACCAGAGAGACAGGCACCTATAGGGTTAGATGCAGGCTGAGCAGTGGTTTTGAGGAGCTAAATTTTGGACTTAGATGTCTAAAGTGACAGTTAGGTGCCTAAATTCCTTTGTGGATTTAGCCCGAAGCCTCCAGATTTCCAGTCCAGTGCCCTGGCCACTGCACCCTACTCCCCCACACTTCACCATGCTGACACCTTGTGGGTAGGTCCCAGGAGTGGGACTCAGGTCTGGGTTCAGTTTGCCACTCTTCTGTGTGACCCTGGGCAAGTTGCATAATTGCAGTGCCTCAGTTTCCCCCTCTGTACAATGGCGATAACAGCCCTGCCCTGCAACACAAGCGGGGACTGTGAAGAGACAGGCATTGTTTGTGAGCTGCTCAGATACTATGATGATGGGGGGGGTGTCACATACCTACTGCCATAGTAGGGTCTGAATCCATTCTGTCTGTTGGCTGTACATGCTGCTGTGTCTTGGAAGAGGTCACTTGGAAGGCCTGACGTTCATTTCATTTTCTAACATGCCTCACAATTTACAGAGTAAGAGGACTCCATACAATTTACAATTCAACAAAGAGACAAACCAATAAGATTAAAACCGCGTCTTTACTCAAACCAACATCAGCCCTATCTGATGTTCCGAACCGGTTGGTTAACTTTTTTCTGGTTTTCATTTTTTGGCTCTTCTATACTTCCTGACTGTGGACAGACCTGGAAGCAGAAGCGACAGGAAGAAATGCAGCAGGACTCACTGAAGCAGGAAGTCATGACTCGCTCACAGGTAAACCCGTTGGTGGGAATCCCCACGTTACACCAGGGATCTGGGGCGGCTCAGACTGGCTTCAGAGACGCAGCTGACTTTTGGGTGCCTAGCAAAACTCAGCCTGAGACCACTGTGAGGTTCCTCCTTCATCCGCAACCTCACGTAACGGTGGTTCTTCTGAAGCTGGGGCTGAGCTGTAACAGTTGTATCTGCAGTTTGACTCACCATCGCCCAGGCTGTATGTGAGGAACGTGTCTCTGAATCCAGAGGGCTTTGGTTCAAGCCATTTTCACCACTGTGACGTGTGAACTCAGATTCAGGTTCAGAGTCCTAAATCTAAATCCTCAAACACAAACTCCTAGCTGCTGTAGCAGGTTAGGCTCTCTCTAGAGTTTACTGTGCCTCTAAGCAACCGCATTCAAAAACTAGCGAGCTAAAAATAAGCACCATTAACTAAAGGGGAGCCCACACCCGAATCCCAAGCACGGCCAAACTTTGGAATGTCCAACATCCACATCCATATCACGAGCTGACTGGTGCAGCTTCAGGCCATCTATTATTAATGCGGTAAAAGCATTTTGCTGTTCAGAAATTGGTTCCGCTCCTGAGGGCAGTGGAATCAAAGATGGATAAAGTAGACGTGCAAATGGGATTCAAAGCTGCAGGTTATTTTAAATATAAATTCAAGCTCATCACTGAAGTTGTGAAGGTCTTAAAAAGGCAAGAGGAGCTCGTTTTCTATGTACACTATATCTGGCCTTCACATGCAAACCCAGCACTAAGGAGGAGGCTAGACACAGGGTATTTTGCATGAAGACATTTGGTGATAAGGACAAATAGTAACCACCACCCCCAGCCCTCTGTACACAACTGCATTCCTCTGCCTCCACCTTTACTGAGCCTTTGCTGTTTTTCATTCCTTAGGAATTAAAGCACCTGATTCAGCCCTGGGGCAATGCCACTGAAGTCAATGGAGTGACACCAGGGATGAATCTGGCCCCAAAGCCCTGTTGGTTTTTTGTTTATTTGTTTTTAGACATAGAGCACGGGATATTTTTCCATCCACCTTTTGCTGCTGCTGCTGCCTTCTACCTGATGTGAATGTATCACAGACGGTCGTCACTTCCACAGAAACGGGTGACCGGGCAGAGACATGGGATAGCTGGCAACTAGAGAAGAGACTAAAATGAACCCTTGAAGATTAGAAAATCCAGACCTGAAATTTGCTGTGTGCCTCTACAGCCATGGAAACACATCATAGAAAATCCCCTTCCCCACCTGCTATAGGGCTTTGTCTCTTTCCCACTCTGAAATCTCTCTCTTTATGAGTTTCAAACACAATGGCTTCTCTCGTCCCACATAGGGAAATTCCTCTTCCTGACCCTACAGCTGTGGTGATTCCCCTGCTTGTAGGGCTGGGACAGCTTTACTGTGCTAAGGGAAAGACAGGATTTGGGCTGTGGCAAGGGAATACTGTTGTATTAACTTGATGAACTATATGGGCCCAAAGTGTCCAAACTGTTAACATGATTCTGACCAGCATTAAACAAGGTTCAGGGTGTGATATACAGAGTCCGCAGCCTGCTTAGCACCGTGGCAAACACGCTATTAAAAATCTTTCTAACCTTTTATTAGTGAAGGAAAAACAGTTAAACCATTTGAAATGGGACTTATGGAGTAAGGCTTTCATTTGAACAACATCTCTTCTCCCTCGCCCTTTAGTCGGAGAGAGTTTTTAGAAAGAAACCCCCCCTTGTCTGACAGTCTTTCAGGTGGTGTTAAAGATGGTACTAACTGTCCTTTTCAGGGGAAAGGAGGGGAATTTAGTTGAAATGGACAAGCTGTTCTTGTTAAAGTCTGATCCTGCTTCTTTGATGGCAAAACAAGACAAAATGAAAATGAGGAGAGAAAAGAACAGAAAATGCAGCTTCCCTCACTTGCAACCTCTCTGCTGGAAAAACTGGTACTAGCATTGGGCTATTTAGGGCCTTGCTTTTGTTGCCTCTTTGGCCACAGGCTCACAGCAGTGTTGCAAAATATAGTCTTGGCCTGCTAAGCCAGACTTTTATTAGACAGAAGGCAAGGGGGGACAAGGGGGAGGGAAGAAAGAAGGTGGGGAAGGAAAAGGACCCCTTGGAGGTGTGTGTGTGTGGGGGACGAAGTCTCAGATCCCAGGTAGTGTTTGGGATTTAGCCAGAGGAGGTGACTATGTCATCTGGGTCCCTCTTTTGGCCTGGCCTGATCAGGACTTCTCTCAGTCAGGATGACCAAGTGCCAGTGATGTTACAGTGGGTCCTGGGGCCCCAGGAGGCGGTGGGGGTTGCAGCCATGATGGTGAAACTTGCTCTTTCCTCTGCCCTCATCGTTCAGTCAGCCAGCGTCCTGGTAGCTGGCTCTCCCTCCCCCCCGGCCCCATGTCTCTTTGTTCCCCTCAGGACCCCCGAAGGGAACGATGGGCCCCTCCCCTCTTTATTTTGCCCACCACTTAGGCCTAATTTCCCACACACCAATTTTGGTTCATTGATTCCCAGTCTCACACGTTCTTGTTTACCAGCCCGGAGCGTAACACAGCCCTGGAGTTATGCCCGGAGGCCTTTTCAGTGGGACCAGGTCAGTCTGTCTCTTTTTTTGCACCTTTTCCCATCAACATTTGATATTATGGGTTATTGTGACACTTTACAAATGTCACATCAAAACTATCTCTGCTTTTTCTCTACCTCTGTCCCGATACCTGCCTCTTCACTGTCCAAACTGCAGCCATTATCCCAGACCCCCAGACACTGGGATTTGGAGTCAAAACACTGCGGGTTTTACATTTGTACGTCCAGAACCAAATCCAGCCCATCTCTAGTCATACTACCTTCCTGTGATGGGGTGTTCACCCCACACCAACCAGGAAGGGGTTAACGTGGCTCAGAAAGGACCAATTAACCTTATCCCCAGCTTCTGGGGGAGAGTCAAGCTTGACTGATAAACCCTAACTGCAGAGGAAGCCCAGCTAGGGGAGGAGCTGGGCAAGGATTATAAGGAGAGGATGTTGAAAGCAGAAGAAGGCTGGAGGGAGCGAATTTGCAGTTGCTCTTTGGGCACAGAGGTGAGTCAGTGGAAACCTGGAGGGCTAAAGCCCTGGAACCCTGTCCCTGATGGAAGGGATTTACCCAAAGGAGTTGTGGGGAAGGAAGCCTGGGGAAGGCAGAATACGAAGAAGCCCAGGGAAAGAGCAGCAAACTTTAGCTGCTGCTTATAGGACCCCGGGGCTGGAAGCTGGAGTAGTGGGAAGGCCTGGGTTCCCCTAACAGCCACTGGGGAAGTGGCACAGGCTGCTGAAGGATACCCCAGAAGGGCAAAACTATATAGGGACCTGGCTAGAAGGGTGAGTCATGATGAGAGAGCATCCCGAGCCCTGGAGAGCAAGAAGGGCCGTGGAGCAAGTGAAGGGGCACTAGACCGGACAAGAGCTGATCCCCAGACCCAGCCACAAGGGGGCACCTCCAGCAGTGAGTGAATCCCGTTCCCCCCCCCCCCCCCCGACACATTATGAATGCGTTGATTGGAAACATTCATTTTTTACTGCTGTTCTTGTATTTGTGCCGCTGCCCGGCACCTTTCTCAAGGCCTGGAATTTTGTTGCCCGCTAGCTATTTGTCTTGCACACCACCAACCCAAAAGCTGCTTGAAATATGGCAGATATGATTGTTTAAAGTGGGGAAATCATTTGTAACAAACACCAGAAGCGGGACAATGATGGGTTTCATTACTGGGCCTTCACGGTGAGCAATGGCTCAGGTTAGAACAGCTTTCCATGAAGTGCTTTGCAATTATGCGTTTAAGAGTATTCGGCTCTGGTGCTGCATGAAATCATCGCGTTCATACATTGAATGCATGGTCGCTCCAGCCCCGCCGCAAAGACATTTAATTTTTGCTCTACCTTGATTTCTCCCGTTACCAGTCTGAGGCTTCCTGCCGTCGGGCTGCTTTCCACGCATGCATTGCTAGAATATTTGAGAACGTACCCACTTACAGAGTTTGATGCAGTGTGTCTCTGCATGTGAACGGGAAAGGGGCTTGGGGCAATTAATACACACACAGCAGCATATCACTTCAGCTGGCATGGTGTACACACAGCACGGCAACGGGCCCCTTTAAAACTAAACAGAAAAAGGTATTAGAAGATGGCAGGCTAGAAGCTGTAACCACGTACAGTATAGTGGGCTGCACTACGTATACTGCAGCACCTGTCATAACCTGAGCCTGCCTTTGTGACTTCTTACTAGCTTCTGAGTGCCTCTGAAATCCAGTGGTGGACTGAGATTCACGCCCCTGAATCAGAACCACCACCTCTGACTTTAGTTTCAGGTTAGGTCCAAGCTCAGGAGGAGGGCAGGCTTTCAGTTCTGTCTCCGATTCAACCAACATTGCACTGTTCTCACAAGCTGGTGGCCCACGAGACAGACACCTGACACAATCAGTGGATCTTGGAAGATTTCTACCATCTGCGGCTGAGAAGAGCTCACTAGATGTTGGGGTCAAACAGAGGCCCAGGAGGGAGCTGTTTTGGCCTAGAGATTGGGCCACACCAGACCTTGCCTGTCTGAAGCAGGAGTAAAAGTTAATAATAAACCACAAAGGCAGATTTCAAGGTCTGGCTCGGGAAGGACACTACATCTGGGAAGGCCCGGTGAGCTCAAAGTAGCAGTCCTGAGTTGGAATCAGCCATCTGCCCTGTTTGCGTTCAGAAAGGCATCAGGCTTTAGTAGGGCTCCTTGCAAAACCTGCATTTATTTATTGATTCAGCTTTGCAGCCAGCTCGTATCTTGCACCATGGCTGACATTCGGGCCTCGCTGAAGTCAAGGGCAAAACTCCCATCGACATCAGTGCAGCCCAAATTTTGCTGAAATGATGTGCCCTCTTCCCAGGTCTGGTTTGTGGGATGTGAATGGTTACAAAGAGATGTGACAAAGCAAGAACCCACCCCTTTCCATTGTTCCACAGTGGAGTTAGCAAGGAAGGAAGGTGGCTTGCTAGCCTGGAGACACACATCTTCGCTTTCTCTCCACAATACAGACATGTGAAGGCAAGCTTCCCAGCCTGCAGTGCCAACCCACACCAGGGAATGGCACTGTCTAGAGTCCATGATCGTGCCAAAGTGGAGGCTGTCAATAATGGAGCTAATTGCTGGAATTAACTAAATCTGGTACTGCTAAACTCTGTCTCAGTAATGTCCCAAGGCAGTGAGTTCCCCAGTTTAATTACACGTCATGTAAAATAACATTGTTGTTTCTTGGTGTGGTAGATTCAATAGCAGCCCTTTTTGATTCCGGCTTCTGGCTTATAACACGTAAAGATTCACCAATGGAGACTCATTTTTCTGAACCTGCCACCTCTTCCAGAACATTTGGGGTTTGAAGGAATCCTGGATTTGACACACTTCCCCTTCCCCCTTCACCCGCATGGTATGGTGGTTTGCTTCAGTGATTATTGCACTGAATGGAGATTTAAGAAAACTGGGTTTAATTCCCAGTTCTGTTGCTGGGTGACCTTGAGCAAGTCACTGGGTGTCTCTGTGCCTCGGTTTCTCCAGCTATAAAATGGGGCTAATGATACTGACCTCCTTTGTAAAGGATTTTGAGTTCTACAAGCAAAAAAGAGCTAGGCATTATTATTAGAAAGAAAGATTGGCCAAAGCAGATGCCAGTTATCCACCTCACTCCTTCTCCCTGTAAAACACTGAGGTTTGGGATAAAATAGGACCTGACTCCAAGCCTCCTCTGGCTTTGTTTTGGCAAAACCAAAACACCTCACTGCTTCAGTTTTGCACACTTAAATCTAACTCGCTCTACAGTGCTGCCCACTTTTCTACAATCCCTGGGAAAATTAAAGTTTATCATTTTAAGACAAGTGCTTAGATGGAAAGAAAAGTCCCATAAAGAACGCAATGGAAGCTGTCACATCTGCACCATCTGAACACCATCTGTCTCCCAAGCATTATGAAAAACAAAGCCCACCCAATTTCCTGGGGCTAGATCCGTGCAATGTTTAGCAGTAGCATCTGGAGATGGAATGAAGACATTTCAGTTAGACAACAGCATCATAAAACGTCAACTATTAAATTAAATGAATTAAAACCCCTGGAGGTTCAACGCCATAGAGCTGACGCGCTGTGTTAAGTAAAGTTTAGCAAGGCACAGTAGGGCTTTTATTATAAACAATTATTCACACATGGCATCCAAAACAGGGGTCTCGGCTTCCTTCTCAGCCTGGCCTCTGGTGTGATTTTTGTCTCAAACGTACGCAGCTCCTTCTCTGAAGGGCTGCAGAGGCTGCTGGGGCATGTAGGGAATCCCACCAGCAGGAACAGAGATGCTATTTTGGAGGAGGAAACAAGAGCACTAGTGAGATGGTGGATGGAAGGCAGTAGGGAGAGCTAGAACTGACATCCCAGCTTTGCGTAAGGGACCTAGCACCAGGTACAGGAGGTGCCATTTTGTTGTTGACGGGTTAGTTCTCCAACAGCAAAAAAGCCAATTAACTGCCAAGCCAGGAATCTAATATTGGCTCCCAGAAATCTCTCTATGCCTGCACTCGTGTCTGCAGCGTGGGGTACTGCGCCACTCCACAGCGCTGCATTCGTAGGGTCCTGTGCAGTCACTAAATCGGTGAGCGGATGCATCTAATGATACTTAGCACTTCCCATTTGTGGATCGCAAAGTGCCTCACAGAAGTTTCAGTAGCATTAACCCCATTCTACAGGTGTGGAAATCAAGGGACCGACTCACCGAAGATCATATAGCACGACAGAGCTGAGACTAGAACCACTGCTCCCGTCTCCAAGTCCTGGGTCAGCGACTCAGTCCCTGGGCCACCCTGCCTCCGGCATAGAGTGTGTCAGCTGTTGAACTCCTCTCTCTAAATTAGCCTCATGACAGGGAGAGATTAAGTCAGACCCTTCCAGGCCCCTGCAAATCCACACTGAGCTTCCTGCTAGCTTCCAAAAGGCAGTTTATGGGGTAAGTCCTTTAGGAGGGCAGCTTAGCAAGCAAGGTGCTCTGAAAGCCCCCACGGGGCATCCTCTGCCAGACTGTCCTATCCCCACTGCTGCTCTGGGAATGTGCACAATGAAAAGCAAGGTGACAATGTGTGCTTCTCTGCTACCTTCCACCTCAGGGTCTCACCCTCGGCAACGGAGCCTCACAACCACCCCTCTCTTAGAAGAGCAAAAATTATTGTTCCCCATTTGACAGATGGGGAAACTGAGGCTAACAGAGACAAAGAGGCAGCTGTTCAAGAGTAGTTTCTTCCATTGTATTCTAGTCCTGAGCAGGCTCAGACCCAGCCAGTGGGAGTGAGTTCCTGAGCGAAAGGTTTGCTACTGAGAAGACCCTGCAAAAGCCCAGTCAACTGCACCATTAGGATCCCCAATCAGAGCGTCCTATTCCCGCACTGACCACCCTACAGCCTAATGAGTTCTTTTCCCCCTGGTTCATCCTTCCCACCCCATGAGCTGAGCGATTGTCTCAATCCAGCCGACATCCTACTGCCTAATGAATACAATCAAAGCTAACAAACCATGTGTCAGTAGGACCACTGTCATCTGGCATGGACAGCTGACGATCCTCCATGAACACATTTAAGCTAATTCCATATTCAAAGAAGGCTGGGGGTGCGGGGGGGGGGTGCGGGGGAGGAAGAGAAGAAATCAAGTTGTGGGCTTTACCCTGCTGGGGTTTTATTATTATAATTATTTATCATCAGCAAAACTCCAGCGAACTATTGACACAATGGGAAGGAGAGAGAAATAAGGTCAGTGGGATGCCAGTCTACAAATCCATTTGAAATAAGGGCTTATTGGGTAAACACGCATGGGGAGCCTTTGGCTTATGAACAGAGCCCGGCCTGAGCTCATTCGCCGGCAAGACCTAGTACCTATTTCCCTGCAATGTCGTTCAGTCAGCCTGGTGCAGACAAAACAATGAACTCCACATTAAAACATCGTTTAACTCAAGTTAACAAAATGGCATCTTGGAGGCAGCCCATGGACAGCTTGCGAGGATCCAGGACATGGATGCAGTCCCAGCTGGTTTCTCTAAGCAAACGGGACCAGACACATTCAAATCCTTTGCGGGGGTTGATAAGTAAGGAGCTATTATTGCTTATGGATGATGTGGGGGGATGAAATTGTATTGTTATACCTGCAGAGTCTAGAAGTCCCAGCTGAGGTCATGGTAAGCACTGTATAAAGACAGTCACTGCTCCAGATAGCTTCCAAACTCAACAACCCTGGTAGGGGAAACAGAGACAGGGAGCAATTTGTCCAAAATCATACAACAGAGGTGGGACTAGAACGCCCCAATTTCTAGCCTCGTACCTGAACTATTAAACCAGTGCTTGGTTAACAGGGATCTGTGGTTAAAGAAATGTTACTGCATAGGGAGCTGGGCTCCCCAAACTCTGCTCCAACTGCGTCTGGGGTTCTCAGGGTGTTTGTGATGAGCTGCAGAGGCAGGGCACAAGGTCCCATTTCTCTGGCATATTTCTAGTGGCCAAATCACACCAGAAGAAGCTAAAACACATTAACAACTTCTCCCAACGTAACATCTCCATGGAGCAATATCCGTAGGGCTGGTGCTGCACTGGCCAATGGGAGGTTGCCCAACCGTGAGTGGGTGGGAAGGTATTAAGATGTCAGCCACACTATGAAAAAACGAGTCAGAGCCCCTGGTGCAGGGCCCATTCCTGCTTTCAGTGAAGTCAACGGCAAAAGAAGCATTGACTTCAGTGGAAGAGTAGGATTGGGACCACAGACCATCATAAGGCCATGCCATCGGGGTGATGGGTGAAACACTTCCAAGATAATAACTGATCCTTGCCTTTGCCTAGTCCTTATGCTGACCCCTAGCCTCACACTGGCCCCGGGTCTAACATTCGTGCAGGCTTTAAGATGTTCAGTTCACTTTTTTTTTTTTAATGAATTGTTACGTTCCTGCATTCCTGCAGAAGCAGGAAATGCCCAAAACCTTGCACGTTTTTTACTGATGCAGCTTCAGCTGGTTTGGAGAAGCTTCACAGTGGCTTATCTGCACCAAACGTCTGGAGACTCATTCTTCAGACATGTCAAAATCATATCACCCCAGGGCAATCTAGTGCTTTTCATTCTCCCTGAAGTCACCCAGAACTTCACAGCAATTGTAGGGCTAGAACCAGTGCTTAATTTGTAAGGAAAGAGGTGGCCAGGGCTCGAGCACTTAGGTGCCGGAGCTCGAGCAATTTTCTTACATTCATAACTGATACAGCAAGCGGCAGAGGTGCTGGGTCTATGAATTGCCAAGCCAGCCCTGGCACACATTAAGCAGTGGCTAGAACTCAGTCCCCGGCTCCAAAAGCACAGGCTCCTGGCACTTGAATGAGAGGAGACCCTTGCTTAGCTACTAGCAGTATAGGGTTTAAGGGTATGTCTACACTACGGAATTAGGTCAAATTTATAGAAGTCGTTTTTTTAGAAATCGGTTTTATATACTCGAGTGTGTGTGTCCCCACAGAAAATGCTCTAAGTGCATTAAGTGCATTAACTCGGCGGAGTGCTTCCACAGTACCGAGGCTAGCGTCGACTTCCGGAGTGTTGCACTGTGGGTAACTATCCCACAGTTCCCGCAGTCTCCGCCGCCCATTGGAATTCTGGGTTGAGATCCCAATGCCTGATGGGGCTAAAACATTGTCGCGGGTGGTTCTGGGTACATATCGTCAGGCCCCCGTTCCCTCCCTCCCTCTGTGAAAGCAAGGGCAGACAATCGTTTCGCACCTTTTTTCCTGAGTTTCCTGTGCAGACGCCATACCACGGCAAGCATGGAGCCCGCTCAGGTAACCATCGCTGTATGTCTCCTGGGTGCTGGCAGACGCGGTACGGCATTGCTACACAGTAGCAGCAACCCATTGCCTTGTGGCAGCAGACGGTGCAATACGACTGGTAGCCGTCATCGTCATGTCCGAGGTGCTCCTGGCCATGTCGGCCAGGAGTGGCTGGGCAGACATGGGCGCAGGGACTAAAGTTGGAGTGACTTGACCAGGTCATTCTCTTTAGTCCTGCAGTCAGTCCTGAACTGTCTTATGGTGAGCCGGCAGGCGATACGGATTGCTAGCAGTTGTACTTTACCATCTTCTGCTGGGCAGGCAAGAGATGAGGATGGCTAGCAGTCGTATTGCACCATCTTCTGCCGAGCAGCCATGAGATGTGGATGGCATGCAGTCCTTCTGCATCGTCTGCTGCCAGCCAAAGATGTAAAAGATAGATGGAGTGGATCAAAACAAGAAATAGACCAGATTTGGTTTGTACTCATTTGCTTCCCCCCCTCCCCCATCTAGGGGACTCATTCCTCTAGGTCACACTGCAGTCACTCACAGGGAAGGTACAGCTAGGTAAATCTAGCCATGTATCAATCAGAGGCCAGACCAACCTGCTTGTTCCAATAAGAACAATAACTTAGGTGCACCATTTCTTATTGGAACCCTCTGTGAAGTCCTGCCTGAAATACTCCTTGATGTAAAGCCACCCCCTTTGTTGATTTTAACTCCCTGAAGCCAACCCTGTAAGCCGTGTTATCAGTTGCCCCTCCCTCCGTCAGAGCAACGGCAGACAATCGTTCCGCGCCTTTTTTCTGTGCGGACGCCATACCAAGGCAAGCATGGAGGCCACTCAGCTCACTTTGGCAATTAGGAGCACATTAAACACCACACGCATTATCCAGCAGTATATGCAGCACCAGAACCTGGCAGAGCGATACCGGGCAAGGAGGCGACGTCAGCACGGTCACGTAAGTGATCAGGACATGGACACAGATTTCTCTCAAAGCATGGGCCCTGCCAATGCATGCATCATAGTGCTAATGGGGCAGGTTCATGCGGTGGAACGCCGATTCTGGGCCCGGGAAACAAGCACAGACTGGTGGGACCGCACAGTGTTGCAGGTCTAGGACGATTCCCAGTGGCTGCGCAACTTTCGCATGCGTAAGGGCACTTTCATGGAACTTTGTGACTTGCTTTCCCCTGCCCTGAAGCGCACGAATACCAAGATGAGAGCAGCCCTCACAGTTGAGAAGCGAGTGGCGATAGCCCTGTGGAAGCTTGCAACCCCAGACAGCTACCGGTCAGTTGGGAATCAATTTGGAGTGGGCAAATCTACTGTTGGGGCTGCTGTGATGCAAGTAGCCCACGCAATCAAAGATCTGCTGATATCAAGGGTAGTGACCCTGGGAAATGTGCAGGTCATAGTGGATGGCTTTGCTGCAATGGGATTCCCTAACTGTGGTGGGGCCGTAGATGGAACCCATATCCCTATCTTGGCACCGGAGCACCAAGCCGCCGAGTACATAAACCGCAAGGGGTACTTTTCGATAGTGCTGCAAGCTCTGGTGGATCACAAGGGACGTTTCACCAGCATCAACGTGGGATGGCCGGGAAAGGTACATGACGCTCGCATCTTCAGGAACTCTGGTCTATTTCAAAAGCTGCAGGAAGGGACTTTATTCCCAGACCAGAAAATAACTGTTGGGGACGTTGAAATGCCTATAGTTATCCTTGGGGACCCAGCCTACCCCTTAACGCCATGGCTCATGAAGCCGTACACAGGCAGCCTGGACAGTGGTCAGGAGCTGTTCAACTACAGGCTGAGCAAGTGCAGAATGGTGGTAGAATGTGCATTTGGACGTTTAAAGGCACGCTGGCGCAGTTTACTGACTCGCTTAGACCTCAGCGAAACCAATATTCCCACTGTTATTACTGCTTGCTGTGCGCTCCACAATATCTGTGAGAGTAAGGGGGAGACATTTATGGTGGGGTGGGAGGTTGAGGCAAATCGCCTGGCTGGTTACGCGCAGCCAGACACCAGGGTAGTTAGAAGAGCACAGGAGGGCACGGTACGCATCAGAGAAGCTTTGAAAATCAGTTTCATGACTGGCCAGGCTACGGTGTGAAAGTTCTCTTTGTTTCTCCTTGATGAAACCCCCCGCCCCTTGGTTCACTCTACTTCCCTGCAAGCTAACCACCCTCCCCTCCTCCCTTTAATCATTGCTTGCAGAGGCAATAAAGTCATTGTTGCTTCACATTCATGCATTCTTTATTCATTCATCACACAAATAGGGGGATGACTACCAAGGTAGCCCAGGAGGGGTGGTGGAGGAGGGAAGGAAAATGCCACACAGCACTTTAAAAGTTTACAACTTTAAAATTTATTGAATGCCAGCCTTCTTTTTTTTGGGCAATCCTCTGTGGTGGAGTGGCTGGTTGGCCAGTGGCCCCCCCACTGCGTTCTTGGGCGTCTGGGTGAGGAGGCTATGGAACTTGGGGAGGAGGGCGGTTGGTTACACAGGGGCTGTAGTGGCAGTCTGTGCTCCAGCTGCCTTTCCTGCAGCTTAGCCATACACTGGAGCATATTGGTTTGATCCTCCAGCAGCCTCAGCATTGAATCCTGCCTCCTCTCATCACGCTGCCGCCACATTAGAGCTTCAGCTCTGTCTTCAGCCCGCCACTTACTCTCTGCAGCCCGCCACCTCTCCTCCCGGTCATTTTGTGCTTTCCTGCACTCTGACATTGTCTGCCTCCACGCATTCGTCTGTGCTCTGTCAGTGTGGGAGGACAACATGAGCTCAGAGAACATTTCATCACGAGTGCGTTTTTTTTTCTTTCTAATCTTCACTAGCCTCTGGGAAGGAGAAGATCCTGTGATCATTGAAACACATGCAGCTGGTGGAGAAAAAAAAAGGACAGCGGTATTTAAAAAGACACATTTTATAAAACAGTCTTTCAGGGTAAACCTTGCTGTTAACATTACATACATAGCACATGTGCTTTCATTACAAGGTCGCATTTTGCCTCCCCCCACACCACGTGGCTACCCCCTCAACCCTCCCCCCTCCCCGTGGCTAACAGCGGGGAACATTTCTGTTCAGCCGCAGGCAAACAGCTCAGCAGGAATGGGCTCCTCTGAATGTCCCCTTAAGAAAAGCGCCCTATTTCAACCAGGAGACCATGAATGATATCTCACTCTCCTGAGGATAACACAGAGAGATAAAGAACGGATATTGTTTGAATGCCAGCAAACATACACTGCAATGCTTTGTTCTACAATGATTCCCGAGTGTGTGTTACTGGCCTGGAGTGGTAAAGTGTCCTACCATGGAGGACGCAATAAGGCTGCCCTCCCCAGAAACCTTTTGCAAAGGCTTTGGGAGTACATCCAGGAGAGCCGTGAATACCAGGGCAAAGCAATCCTTTCACATGCTTGCTTTTAAACCATGTATAGTATTTTAAAAGGTACACCCCCCGGAGGTCCCTTCTCCACCTGCCGGGTCCAGGAAGCAGCCTTGGGTGGGTTCGGGGGGCACTGGCTCCAGGTCCAGGGTGAGAAACAGTTCCTGGCTGTCGGGAAAACCGGTTTCTCCGCTTGCTTGCTGTGAGCTATCTACAACTTCATCATCATCATCATCATCTTCTTCGTCCCCAAAACCTGCTTCCGTGTTGCCTCCATCTCCATTGAAGGAGTCAAACAACATGGCTGGGGTAGTGGTGGCTGAACCCCCTAAAATGGCATGCAGCTCATCATAGAAGTGGCATGTTTGGGGCTCTGACCCGGAGCGGCCATTTTCCCCTCTGGTTTTCTGGTAGGCTTGCCTCAGCTCCTTAAGTTTCACGCAGCACTGCTTCGGATCCCTGTTATGGCCTCTGTCCTTCATGCCCTGGGAGATTTTGACAAAGGTTTTGGCATTTCGAAAACTGGAACGGAGTTCTGATAGCACAGATTCCTCTCCCCATACAGCGATCAGATCCCGTACCTCCCGTTCGGTCCATGCTGGAGCTCTTTTGCGATTCTGGGACTCCATCATGGTCACCTCTGCTGATGAGCTCTGCATGGTCACCTGCAGCTCGCCACGCTGGCCAAACAGGAAATGAGATTCAAAAGTTTGCAGTCTTTTCCTGTCTACCTGGCCAGTGCATCTGAGTTGAGAGTGCTGTCCAGAGCGGTCACCATGGAGCACTCTGGGATAGCTCCCGGAGGCCAATACCGTCAAATTGTGTCCACAGTACCCCAAATTCAACCCAGCAAGGCCGATTTAAGCGCTAATCCACTTGTCAGGGGTGGAGTACGGAAATCGATTTTTAAGAGTCCTTTAAGTCGAAATAAAGGGCTTCATCGTGTGGACGGGCGCAGGTTTACATCGATTTAATGCTGCTAAATTCGACCTAAAGTCCTAGTGTAGACCAGGGCTAAGAGAGTTGAACAGTTCTGATTCCATTCAGTAGAGGGAAGTGGTGAACACAGACATAGAACATTCACTGGGATCTCTTTAATATTCATATATCTGTCTATTATATCATACATATATGCATACACATGCCAGTACTTAGACAGATGAACGAGATGGTTCTCTCTAGCTATTCAGAGACAGCATCCAAACTGTTACAGAGCCATAGCTAGAACCAGGGAGGTAATGGTTCAGGCCCAGGCTGCCCTTCAGTTCACAATTGGTGACTGACAGCAAATGGAGCAGAGAGGTTTGAAGGTCTCCCCTGATGATTCGGGCAGGGGGGCTCTGTAAATGCATAATCAGCCCCTGGCATTTGCTCAGTAAATACTAAGCAATAATAAACCCTTTGAAGCGAGTGGTTTTCCCTCCTGTCGGTTAATGTTTTCATCCAGCTGAACACCTGCGGCTGTAAATACACCGGCTCCTCCTCCGGCAAGGCAGATAAGTAAAGCATGCAGGCAGGAAAGTGCAGGGTAGGGTCTGCTCTCTCCAGACAGGGCTGCAGCTGGATCCAGCGTCACAGAACACCGGCCAGGGGAAGGATTTCAGGCATTCTTTCTGAAGCTGCTTTTACTTTCTTCTCCATGTGTCTTCAGTGTGGGGCTGCCCCATTCCTATCCCCCATTTCCCTTTGAGCTTCTAAACCTGCCGTGCTCTGGAAGCCTTTCTGGCCTACAGGCCAGTGCAGAATCTTTGCTGATTTTCCAAGTGCCTTCAGGTTAGCTCCATGTATTTGTTTCAACCCCTGCGACTGACCCTGTCTACAATTCACAGGTTGCAGGACAGCCCTGTGGTGTCAGGGAGGGTGACAGCCGGGCCCCTGAGATCAGGCATTGGCTGGGAATTTAAAGAAGCCACTTGGGAGTGTGAGCCGCCTAAGGAATGAGAAAGGGGATCGGTGTGGCTGCACCAGTGGGCTGTTGTCCAGCACAGTGCCCTGGACTGTACATGGTGTCCAAGGGGCCGGAAAGGGCTCAGGGAACTGTATCTCCTCACAATCCCAGCCCAGATAAAGACACAGGATTGTGTGGCTAGATTGCCCAGTGACCGTAAGGAGGTGCTAGGCTGGGATTAGCGTGGTAACCGCAATGGGGGCAGCAGCTCCACAAGCCATGCCACGCCCTGGGCTGTCTTAAAGCAACAGCGCTTCCAAATGAGAGTGAGGGTCCCAGAGCCGGCTTGAAAGGCACAAAGGAAACAAAGACAGGAAACCGTGGAGTGGACAGGGATGGTAAAGACGGAGCCCCGCCTCACTCAGTGCAGGGAGACTGGCTCAGGGGAGGTGTTATTATCATTGTTTATACTGCGGTAGAGCAGAGCAGAGAGGCCCTACCCGAGATCAGAGTCCATCGTGCTAGGTGCTGCACATACACATAGTAAGAGAGAGTCTGTTCTGAAGAGCTGGCTGAGGCAGAGCGCTGAGGCAGATTGCGGCATGCCCCAGCTCACTCAGGATGTCTGGCAGAGCTGAGAACATAAATGCTGAATGCAGGGCTTAATTTGTGTCAGGGCTTGCCAGGGCTGAGCCCCAGGATCTCTAGGCCTGGCAGTTCATAGTCCCGGCATGTCTGGGCCTGGCAGTTCATAGTCCCGGCACGTCTGGGCCTGGCAGTTCATAGCCCCGGCACCTCTGGGCCTGGCAGTTCATAGCCCCGGCACCTCTGGGCCTGGCAGTTCATATCCCCGGCATGTCTGGGCCTGGCAGTTCATATCCCCGGCACCTCTGGGCCTGGCAGTTCATAGTCCCGGCACCTCTGGGCCTGGCAGTTCATAGTCCCGGCACGTCTGGGCCTGGCAGTTCATATCCCCGGCACCTCTGGGCCTGGCAGTTCATATCCCTGGCACGTCTGGGCCTGGCAGTTCATAGTCCCGGCACCTCTGGGCCTGGCAGTTCTTAGCCCCGGCACGTCTGGGCTTGCTGCATCAGTTATGAATGTAAAAAAATTGCTTGAGCCCCAGCACCTCTTTCATTACAAATTAAGCCCTGGCTGAGTGCCAGAGCAAAGCCTGAACGGAACCACAGGACGGGGGGGCTGGAACAATTTTTGTAGTGGGGGTGCTGAGAGCCATTGAACCAAACTGTAAACCCTGTCTATAATGGAAACCACCTGAAGCCAGGGGGTGCTGCAGCACCCTCTGTACCCCTAGTTCTGGCACCTATGCCACAGGACCCCTTTTCCAATCACCTATTCCACTTCCTACAGCATCATGGCTTTTCCTTAGCCATCTCCCATCCAATGTACAAAGCTGGTTTGATGCTGCTTAGCCCATGGGCTCTCAGCCCCAGGCAGCATGACCACAATAGGTATTAGTACAAATAATTAGGGATGAACAAACTCTACTGGCCTCGTTTGAAAGCTGGGCACCGAACTAACCCTTAACGTTGTCTGGAAGGTGGGTTCAGATGCAGGGTATCTTTATGCTGCAATCACAGAGCATGACTGCCACTCATGTAGATGTACCTGATCTAGCTTTAATCTAGTACCTGAGCATGGGCTGACCCCATGAGTAAATAAGCAGGGTCCAGGCAGGTTTATACAGCCCACCCTGTGGTGTGCATTGCCCCAGCTTCACTGCTCAGGACCCGAGTTCGCTGGATTACAGTTAGCGTGGGCATGTCTGCATGAGTCGCCATCACACCCTGTGACTGCAGTGTGTGTGTGCCCTCAGCCAGGGAAAGAGGGGGGAACGCAGGACTGCGTGTGCCGCAACAGCCCACATCTGCAAACCGTTTCTGGAGCTCAGCCGACATGTGTGTTGGGGGGGCACAGTATCACATGGGACACACTATCACATACGCCCCCTTGGTATTCCAGGTGGGTCTGGCTGCACCTTTCAGTCGGCCCTACAGAGAACTGCCCCAGGCTCCAGGTGACCCTAGAGCATGAGAGCAGCAGCAGATAGCCTGACCCAGGGAACACTCATGGCGCGTCCATAGTTTGTATTTTAAAGGGAAGTGTTTTTACTAGACACTCCGTGCTCCTCGAAATCCTGCACTCACACAGCAGCATGAGTGAGCCAGGCAGAGGTTTAAAGCCATACATACGGTAACTAATCAAAGCCAAGATGTGTGTAGAATCACTCAGCAATCTCCTTGCTTCTGGTCTGATCCCCTTCTCCCCCGTTTGCGTTACATCCTCCCGCCAATTGTGTATTTATAGCTGAGTATTTGTGTTAAGTGGCCTGTGTGTTATGTTAGCGGACAGAAGCCCCAATACAGGGCCAGTCTTCAGCCTATTAGGTGCTGCACAAACATGCACTGAGAGGCTACATGAGAGCTCACGAGCTGGGTGCCTGCCAAGACACAACTGGTTGATCAAATGGAAGACAGGCGCAGTGTGATCTAGAAGACTGGGAGTCAGGACTCAGGAGACCTGGGTCCTAGTCCCAGCTCTGCCATAGATCTGCTGGGTGACCTTGGGCAAGTCCCTTCTCCCCTGTTTCCACTCCCACCCTGGGTCTGGCTTGTCCATTTAAAGGGCAAGCTCTTAAGGGCTGGGGCTACAATTTGGTGTGTTTGCCTAGCACAATAGGCACCAGCCTCTGGGTGCTACTGCAATACAAATGCTCAGTAAAACAATGGGGGACAAGGTACCTGCACGTTCTTTGGAGCGAAGAGATTGTGTTATTGGGCCGGTCTGTGAGACACCCAGCACTGGGGCACTCCAGAGGTAAATTACAATGCAGTGTGACAGTGTGCAAAACGGAGTGCAAAGACAGCTTTTAGTTTAGGTTCCCCTTTGTTCTCTAACAAGGTGGTGGGGGAGGGAGAGGTATGTCGCAAGATGATCAGGCACAGCAGAGAGTTGAGAGGAAGCTCGTATTGGAGTCCAGAAGTTGAAAGAGCCAAACTAAATACCAGTTCAACCCGTCTAAAAATAGCACATGGTAAAACCAACCACAAAGGAACAAAACACACCCCCCCTGCATTGGGGACCAAGTTAGGAATATTAATATTAACTCCCTGGGGGGTGGATGTCTTGCAGGAACTGGGCTGGGTTGGGGGGGGCCTTTCACCCCCAGGTTACTGGTTCTACCGCAGGTGGCTCCTCACCTGTCTGGGGGCTGCTCGACGGCCAGGGTGATGAATTCAGTGGTTGTTGTTGGAAGCAGATCTTAGGGTAGAGCCCACATCCCAAACACCACCCACACATCTGGCAGCCTCAACAGAAGGACTCCGCAGATGGGCTTTAAACGCTGAATTACCGTCCCTGGGCTGCAGGTGCTCTAACAGGGAGGGACTGCAGGGAAGCCTGTCCTGATGCTGTCTGTGCTGTACCGGTTCTGTGGCTGGAGAGGGAATTCCCTTCTCCAGGGCAGGGCTATTGATCTGCAACAGCTCGTGAACACCAAACCCACGGGCAAAGTTTACAATACATTGGCCCAATTCTCTGCTCACTTACTCTGGGCAACTCCCCTAAGTGTGGGTGAGTGTGAGGGAAACCAGGCCTGTAGTGTTTACACTAGACTTGCTTCCAGCTCACAAGTTCAGACTGCATTTCAGAGCTGAATCCAAACTCGGTCGGTGGAGGCTTTGAATGTGGGGGTCTGATTCTGTCCCGTCTCTCGTTTAAACCTGAGTCCAAACCAATGAACTGGATGCTCAGCTGCCATAAATCAGTGTAGCACAATGGAATTCAGGGACTACATTCGCCATGGATCTGGCGCACTGTTTTCTAATGTGCTTCCTAGGCAGTCCCATTAAAGCACAATAGGTCTAATTTGTCCTTGGTGTAATTCACAAGCTGGCCCTGATTACACACCAGTGGAATTACACACATCATTAACCCCAGTGATGAGTTGGGGCGGGTGCATTTTTTACCTAGGGAGGTTGGTAGAAGCACGTCAGGGCAGGTATTTGAATCTAACTCTCTTTGCAGCTCTTCGTAACCTGCTCAGCTGGAGAGAAGTCACTCAGGAAAATGTACCAAAGCAGCCCTTGCCAAAGAGCTTAATAGTCTTTTTCTCATATTGTGGGACCTTTCCGCTGTTGAGTCATGATTCAGCACAAGGGGGTGGGGAGGTTGTCGTTATTGGCAGAGAACACAGAGAGACACTGCAGTCTGCTGAACACCTTCCAGATTCCCACCCCCACGGCCAACAGGCGAGGTGGGGGGAGCAGGTGCTGACAGATTGGAGAGAGGCCAAGAGTACGGGAACAGGCAGACAGCTCTGCTGAGAGCAGCTGGCAAGGCAACAGCGAGAGTCACTGCTGATATCCCACTTAAATTGGACGGGGGGGCTTTGGATAGGGCTGCCTGAAAGAGGCTAAATGGGAAGCCATCCGGAGGGGCTCAATGACCCTTGATGCCAGGTGGAGCCAAACCAGGTCCTCCCGTAAGAGATTGCAATGAGAACAGGAGGGCTGGAGGGAATTGGTGTACATTTGAGTTAGGTTGTGCGAGCACACTTGGGTCTGGATCCAAGATCCCCCAGACCGGGGGCATTCCCACTGGAGACTCTGCTCTGGGCTCATCCATTTCTAGTGCTCGGATACCATGGTGATGGGCAAGAGAGAACAACTTCCTAATGTGGAAGAACCTGGAGAGACTAAAACAGATTAGAAAAGAATAGTATGAAACAAGAGCAAAAGGAGACCGGTCTGTGAAAGGAGGTAGATGGGGAGGTAATGGGGTGCTGTCACTTGGCAAGGGTTCACACAGGCCTTCTCTTTGGTTCCAGTTCACACAGGAACTTGCAAGTTCTGCTTTGAGTTTCATCTTCACCCAAACCCTTAACTCAAAGCAATACTCAGCTGCAACTGCCAGGGCTTTGCTTGCCTTGGTTTGTGGTCAGTCCCCAAATTCCACGGGGTGCCCAGGGGCATCCGTCCTTCAGCCAAGAGGCGTGAACTCGAACGCAGCTGAGGTTCTGGTTTTCCTGGCGTTAGGGTCTGTGCACTAAGTCTGCACATCTCTTCTTCCAGCAGAGGAATTTGGCAGCAGTGCGGATTCCATCATTAAAATGTTTGCAAAGGAACAGGTTTCAGGGGTGGCGGGGGGAGTGATGGAGGGATGGACAGACCACGTACTGCTCGCTCACTCCCTCTGACACTGAGATCAGGGGAGATAAAGGGCTGCAACTACACCCAGCAACTGTGTGTATGGGTGGTGGGGGGGTGGAGGAAGGGGCACATGGCCGGGAGCGCCTCGTGACCGCTGAACCCCTCCATGTGCCAGTTCAGGGACTAGCTACAAACTGGCCCTTTGGAAGTAAAACAGTACAAACTGGAAGCAAAGAGAGCTAGGAATTTAAAAGCAAGTCAACAAGAGCTGGTGGGGAGGAGGGTTCGAAGCTGTGAGCCTGCATCACGCTAGATATTATGGCTAATCTGGCATATCCTAGGTTGTCCCCCACTCCCTCCCCAAACAGACTTTAATAAGAACTGAAAACAGCCAGCCTGCTAGTGACCAATGGAGACCGCAGCTCCCGGCAATGCAGGGGACTGTCCTGGGTCTATCTGGTGGGAGCATGGAAGGCGAGAGGAGATGCCACCATTCTCACCATCCACCACCAGGCAGCCTGTGTGGAACCAGACAGGAGTTCAGCAGAGGCAGATCTGACAACAGGAGCAGATTTGGAGATAAGAACTCAAGGTGACGGGTCCTTTCTGTGATGGAGAGAAATAAGGAGAGAGTGGTGGGCCCGAGTCTGCTCCCAGACATACCGACAGTTTCCACTGCAGTCAGCGTAAAACTGGAGTGAGCAACTTCAGAATCCAACCCAGTTTCTCTCCTGAACCTTCAGATGGAGCTAAAGCAGTGTCAGTGAGCCAGGATCTCCAACCCGGGCCTGCTTCTGCTCTCCTGGACTTCAGCTGGAGCAGGAGCATGTCATCTCTTTCCAACACATGGGTTTTCTCCTTCACCGCCTCTCCTTCTCCCTCTGCTCTCATTCTGTATGCTGACGTCATAACTGCAGATCTATGAACACTTCCATGCACTCTAGGACCCAGCTCCTGTGGAAGGTGTTATATTGAATTACATTAGTGGGTGGTAAGTTAAAAAGGGGGAGTGGAACCCTCTGATTTCTCAGTGAGTCTTGGGGGAAGGTTTGATTAGCTCTAATGAATGGGTCCATCAGCCCCTCTGCTGCCTTGCTAACTGCTGTGTCCCAAAGGCCCGAAGAGAAATGCAAGCATCACTGATATTTATCCCAGAAACATCACTAGTACCATGTTACCAGGGCTGGCCCAGAGGTGTACATGAGTACCTTGTGTGGGACACTAGAGAGTCAGAGATGTATCAAGCTCCAATCCCCCAGCGTGACTTGTCCAGTGGTTGAGGCACTAGCCCAGGATTATAGAGAGCTGGGTTCAAGTTCCTGTTCTGCCACAGACTTCCTGTATGACCTTGGGCAAGTCACCTAGCCTCTCTGTGCTTCAGTTTACCCTCTGTACAGAGGGGACACTAGCACTGCTCCCAGAGGAGAGGAAAACACATCAGAGGTTGTATTTCCAGACTATGGTGAAGGGGACTGTATGATAGATGGCTGAAAAAGTGATTTATGGCAGCAGCCTCTAGGCTGATCCCAGCAGTCCTTACTCCTTCAAGTATGTCCTAATTTCACAATAGTAAGGGTGCCTGGATGTGTAAGCACTGAGAGGCTCATATCTTACCTACAGTGCACACACATGGTTACCTAGCTCATCTCATCTCATCACTTTACTCAAAAGGCGTTAGCTTGGTCATTCCCCAATTCCATAATGAAAGCACCTGCTTCAAGGCCTTGTCCAGTGATGCTGCAGGGCTACACACGTGCGCGTGTGCGCACACACACACACACACACACACACAATGAAGCAGAGATCTAAGGAGAACAACAAATATTCTTTAAAAATGAAACCCTAACACACTTAAGTGGAGTCATTAAAATACAGTCCCTGGCTTGAAAAGTTTCAGAGTAACAGCCGTGTTAGTCTGTATTCGCACAAAGAAAAGGAGGACTTGTGGCACCTTAGAGACTAACCAATTTATTTGAGCATAAGCTTTCGTGAAGTAAGCTGTAGCTCACGAAAGCTTATGCTCAAATAAATTGGTTAGTCTCTAAGGTGCCACAAGTCCTCCTTTTCTTTTGGCTTGAAAAGACGTTCTTCTGATTATCACGTATGTCAACATAGGCCCCAGAGTCTACTGGTACCAGAGGCCAAATCTCACAGCAGCAACTACTGGCTTTAGTTGCTTCCGAAAAAAGAGGACTCTGTGTGTGTGTGTGTGTGTGTGTGTGTAGGTGTGTGTGTGTGCGAGTGAGAGAGAGAGAGAGTGACATTTGAAATGGGAACTGGACACACACACAAGTTAATAAAGGTTCCTGTGACCCAGTTTTAGAAAGCTCCTCTACTTACTTTCTAAAGAACAAAGCTTCCACTTCAGTGCTATTTTTTTCCTCCCTCTCCCACTGCAGGTTGTGTTGCTACTTTTTTTGTGAGCTCCGTAATGACTTATTTACAGATTCAGCAAGCGGCTCAGGTCACAGTGACCTTCCCACCTGCTGACTGGCTTATCACGAAAGCTACTGGGGACTGTGTGGGTCTGGCTAATATGGTTTCCCTCTGTGGTAAGCCCACTGCTTGCTTGAGTTAGGATTGACGCTCACTCTGGGCTGTGGTTTCAAAAAGCCAAGAGCAATTAACCTGACACAACAAATACCTGTCTCATCATATTTAAACCTGGGGGTTGACAGGGAAAATAATTTTGTCTGTTTGGCTTGGATTTACTGGAGAAACGCTTTGAAAAACAAATCCTCAAACAATGGCTCCTCTGATCAGCTTGTCTTTGTCCACTTGGCATTGAATTTGATTTATTAAGGCTTGCATCACAGCACATATATTGTACAGTATTTGAGGGGGGGAAAGACTTTCAGTTCTACTGAGATCTGTTCAGATCCTTTTTTACTAATAAAGAAATAATTAACTTAAGAGAGAAATGAAATCATCTCACAGAGCCATGCTCACTGTCTTAATTACTGCAGTACATCAAGGCAATTGCTGCAGCTCTGCTTTAAAGCCTATATTTTAAAAAAATCCCTTTCCTCAGCAGTATAGTACCATATTATAAAACAGGGACTACACTAGACAGTCAACTACACTGATTTCAATCAATCTCCCTCACTTTGTCTGCAAGCCAAATAATTATAGCACCTCCTTTTAACAGACCTATTTATTTCACACATCCACAGTCCCAGATATATGTATACACGAATACAAAGCCACACACACGTATATCTCTATCTATATATCTCTTATCTATCTATCTTCATGAACATTATGGTGTTAAGACTTTGCAATGATATAATTAAACTTGCGTTCTGCTTTACGCTTAAGGTGGGAGTTCAACCTCTGTATGATGATCACAATGTACCTGCCCCAAATTTTCAGCACATTATCTCAAAGCAATGCTTGAATTTTCTGAGGAGGGGCAAGACAATTGGTTACTGAGTTTCCAAGTTCCAATCAGTTCAAAATTCAAACGTTCATGTTCTTAGATTCATAATTTTTCACACTCTTCTAGCTTAAAAACTACAAACTGGAGGAAATCGATGGCCATAAAGAAAGACTGGTGGGTGCTTTGGAGGTAGGTATTTGGTTAATTAACAAAATATGAGCGTACTTTATCATAACAGAGACAAAAACCTACAAGATTTCTATCAAGCATTCTCAAAACTACAATACCCACCTGCTGAAGTGAAAAAAACAGATTGACAGAGCCAGAAGAGTACCCAGAAGTCACCTGCTACAGGACAGGCCCAACAAAGAAAGTAACAGAACGCCACTAGCCGTCACCTTCACACCCCAACTAAAACCTCTCCAGGGCATCATCAAAGATTTAAAACCTATCCTGAAAAATGATCCCTCACTCTCATGGATCTTGGGAGACAGACCAGTCCTTGCTCACAGACAGCCCCCCAACCTGAAGCAAATACTCACCGGCAACCACACACCACACAACAGAAACACTAACACAGGAACCTATCCTTGCAACAAAGCCCGACACCAACTCTGTCCTCATATTCATTCAAGTGACACCATCATAGGACCTAATCACATTAGCCACGCCATCAGGGGCTCGTTCACGTGCACATCTACCAATGTGATATATGCCATCATGTGCCAGCAATGCCCCTCTGCCATGTACATTGGCCAAACCAGACAGTCTCTATGCAAAAGAATAAATGGACACAAATCTGACATCAGGAATCATAACATTCAAAAACCGGTAGGAGAGCACTTCAACCTCTCTGGCCACTCAGTAAAAGATTTAAGGGTGGCAATTTTGCAACAGAAAAGCTTCAAAAACAGACTCCAACGAGAAATTGCTGAGCTTGAATTAATATGCAAACTAGATCCCATTAACTTGGGTTTGACTAGAGACTGGGAGTGGCTGGGTCGTTACAAGTATTGAATCTATTTCCCCGTGTTAAGTATCCTCACACCTTCTTGTCAACTGTCTAAATGGGCCATCTTGATTATCACTACAAAAGTTTTTTTTTTCCTGCTGATAATAGCTCATCTTAACTAATTAGCCTCTCACAGTTTGCATGGCAACTTCCAACAACTTATCTGTATGTATATCTATATATCTTACTTTGTGTTCCATTCTATGCATCCGATGAAGTGGGCTGTAGCCCATGAAAGCTTATGCTCTAATAAATTTGTTAGTCTCTAAGGTGCCACAAGTCCTCCTGTTCTTTTTGTGGATACAGACTAACATAGCTGCTTCTCTGAAACTTTATCATAACAGAATCCTTATGTGTCAGAGGCAGCCCAAGGAGAACTAGATTTATGACTACCAGTATCTTCTGCAAAAGATCAGAAGGGTAGCTGTGTTAGTCTGGATCTGCAGACGCGGCAAAGAGTCCTGTGGCACCTTATAGACTAACAGACGTATTGGAGCATAAGATTTTGTGGGTGAATACCCACTTCGTCGGATGCATGTCATGGAAATGACTGCAAAAGAGAGGAGCTGCTGGATCGAAGAGTGGGACTTTTGTATAACTCCACAGCTGAACAGTCTCATGATGACCAGGGTATTTGATACTGTAGCTGTTGCTTTGTTGCAGATTCTGCAGTCCCAGTTTCATGCAGATTAAGTTCAGGAGACTCCCATTGCCTACAACAGGCTTTTTAGTGGAGCCCAAGTGCATTTGGACGGCTTTTTGCCCAGGAATGCCCAATGAAAGCATTGACAGCAGCACGTGTGTATGGCCAGATCATGAGATGGTGCGAATTGGAAGTCAATGGAGCTACGTTGATTTCTATCAGCGGAGGATCTGTCCCAGGGACTGTACCGTGGGGATACTTGCTAATGACACATCTTTTTTTTTTTTTTTACAGTGATTGTCTAAAGGCAACTGGGGGATCTGTAAGTACCAGCCCTGCCGCATCTGCAACATGTGCATGTTTAATACGTAGCACAGAGACATGTTTATCTTACATAACATTCATCCACGCATATTTAGCCACACACATAAGCCTCTCAATGTACATTTTGAAATGTAACCCATCCCCACCTCTATGACCTGGATGACTCATGGGCAGGAAACCTGCCCAGTGTCGTATTTTTGCTGAGAAAGCAATAATCCCCTTCTGTGAGGAACTGACAGGCTTTGAATTGCCTGATGTTCCCAGGCTTTAAACCTGGCACCATGTCAGCCCCTGAAAATGTTCCAATCCAGAGGAGTCTGGTTGTCCATTATTACAGGCCCATTGTTTGTCAAGTATGAGGTGCCAACTGGCCGGGAGGGAAATCCAGGAAGGGCATGCAGGAATGTACCCCTTTCTACACACTAGAGCCTTGGATTTTCTGACAGAGGAATTTGCCTCAGAAATCATAAGCCAAAGGGCAGGGAATGACAGTGTTTTGTGAAAGGAGGAACTCAAACAAACTGAAATCAGCACAGCAAATCTGGTGCCTTGGTAAGTGTCTATTTCCCTGTACGATGCCTGGAGTGCATGATAATCTCATGGTATATAATATACCAGCCAAAGGCAGTAGTTGGAATACTTGAAATTAAAGCTAGCAAGAAAGGTAGCTTCATCTTACTGTGAGGGAGGATGCACAGCCTTGTACTAATGTTCATAATTCTCGACTACAATGGTTAAAGAAAAAACCCACCACACCACACACAGGACCCCTGGCTTCTACTCCTGGACAGCCGTGGAAATCTTGATCCTCTTAATCTCTGTCTGTGCCTTGGTTTCTCCTCCTGTGAAATGGTGATAATAATGTCTCCTAACAGAGGCATTGTGAGGTGCAGCTCACTACTGTTTGTGAGGCAGTTGGAGATCCTTAGATGGAACTCACTGTAGAAATGCACCATCATGTTGACTATTGGTTGGCCAGGAGGTGCATGTGAAAAATCAACTTGGTTGCAGTAACTCCATGTGGTGGGAGCCCCAAGGGTGCTGGAATTGGGGTACAGCTGAGCCCTCTGGCATAGCAATCTCACACTGTGATGCTATTACAAGCCGCAAACCCCTCCAGGTCCTGCACTCACACAGCCATCCACATGCAGGGACACACTCAGCTGTGTTACATGAATGCTTTTGCCAGCCACTCATGAACCAACAATAGAGATGCTCCAGTCAATTCCCAGCTCCCCAGCCTAGGACCCCAGAGCTGAACCGTCTTGCCTAGTCAGAAGCCTTACCAGTGTAAGCCTTACCAGCTGTCAATGTGGAGAGGACATATACCAGTTCTTGTTCCTGAGCAGATTTCTCTTGCACTTCAAGCAACACACTGTTTTAGGTAAAAATATAAAACAGATTTGTTAACTACAGAAAGACAGATTTTAAGTGATGGTAAGTAGTAAGCTACAGATCAAAGCTGATTACTTAAGAAATAAAAGTAAAAACGCAATCTGAGCTCTATAAACTAGACCGGATTTGAATCAAGCAGTGTCTTTCACTGATGATATTGATACACAGGTTGGGATTCTTCTTTCCAGCCTGCGGCCACCTCCCCAGTTCAGTCTTTGTTTTCTAGAGGGGTTTCCAGTTGTTGAGTTGTGCGGGGAGTGAGGCTAAATGATGATGTCACTTGCCCTTTTTATAGCTTCTTCCAACTTGCTGGAAAGACATTTGCTGTGATGTGAGTCAAGCAGCCTTTATTGTGTATGTGCTCTCTCTGAGAGGTTACCATTGTATAGTTCCTGGGGTAATCCTTGTGAGTGTGTGTTTTCCCCTTTATTAGCCATCAACACTGTCTGGCCTCTCCATTGTTGTACCTGAAAGGCTAGCTGTGGGTGTTTCCAACTTCACAACGTATTTCAGTAACACACACGTAGGAAAACTTCATAACTTCACATACAATGACAGCACATACAATCCAACAGGATATTAATGTTCAACAGATCAAGACTTTTAGAACGATACCTCACAAGGCATACTTTGTACAAAACCTATCATAATTATATTACAGTGGTGAATTTGGGGGTATTAAGGTGTTATTTTGGGGTATGGAGTATCATACTTCACTTAGTGGAATTTAGTTCCACATGGATGCCTTTTACAAGTGAAATCTTCTGTTTATCTGCAGAATGGGTAGAGCATGATCAACAAACCTGCCCCCACTCATGGCTTCCTGAACTCCCAAGTAGGGGAACATGTACAGAGAGGAGAGAGGAGTTTGAGCTCCACGCTTATGGGATTTGGGTTTCTGTGCTGACTGACAGTACTACACAAGCATGATATTTTGCCCTCTGAGAACACGACAGCTGACCAGCTCGGGACATATGAACCACTAAACAGATGTTGGGGAACCTGACAGATACCACTGACCCGGACTGTCTCTAAACTAGAGATGTCTCTATAAGACTTCAAACCCTATTAGCAAAGCCCTTCAGTCCCTTCCTCTCCTTAAACTCCCCTATGCTTCTGTCCTGCTTAGAATTCCTGTTCAACTCATGGTTAGTGGCTACAGGCCAGATTTGTCCCTGGTGTCACTCCACTGATTTCAAGTTACATCTGGGACAGATCTAGCCCACTGTCAGGATCCTTCTCCTCCTGTGGCTACAAGGTTGGAATTGAATTGACTGGAGGCACAAGATCAATATTTGCAAACACTGAGCCATTTTTGAGCCCCTACTTATTGATTTTGGGACCTTCACTCATACTGAATAGTGTCTTCCTGTCAATGGAAGCAGGGCTGAAGTGAAGCTCTGCTCTGCATGATAAGAGTATCTGAACTCTAGCTCTCTGAGTGAAATCCATTCCCGCGCAGATGACCAGTGCAAGGCCCATGCACCATTTAAACTCTTCATAAGTCCTATATTGAGAGTTTAAGTTTGACTTGAATGTTGCCTAGAGCTTGTGCTGGCCCTTGGCACAGTGGTGAATTTCACCCTGAGAGCAGGATTTTGTTCACATGAATAAATATGTAGGGAATATCTGTTCTTGGCATAAATATCTGTATTTGCATGAGCACCAGGTTATTGAGTCACAAACAAGAGTATTCACTGTCCATTATTCATCATTCACTGTTTGCCATCCTCCTGTTTAAAAGAAATTTACAATCATCCCCCCAGGAAGCAGAATTAGTGCCATGTGACTTGAGGGGCCAATCATCCCCCCCGCTCCAGATAATGAATAACAAATACTCAACGAAAACAGTTCTTGAAAGAAGTGAAATTTGTTCACTGACTAACTGTCAACCATGAACAATTACAAGCAAGTTCGTAAAAATCAGTGTGTTTGTGAGGCGGAAGAGGAGCTAAACGCATTGTACAATTCACCTGCCATACATAATTCAATCAGTTCTCCTACTACTAGCAAAAATCTTCCTTAGCTAAACGACAGAGCTACCATGCTGTGCTGCACGGGAATCCAAAGACACTCGGCTTATGGGACCGTAGAGCTGGATTCTTCACATCATGTATCTCCCTAATGCAGCAGTTTGCTGTCCTTCTGGTGCACTGTGTACAACTTTTCTCGTTTGTTGACTGCATCCTTTCTGGCATGGCCAGTTCGTAATTCTGGACTAGAATAATTTCTGGCTATATACACACCATTACATGGCATGTCCAACATTAATGATCCCAGGAGATCATTTTTGTAAGAGTAGCCGGTTTGCCAGCATTTCCTTAGCCAAAAATTCCACTGTCACACTGAGTGCTGTGTGCGGTCTACAGTCGCTGCCCTTTACAAGAGACATGGCTCAAACACACTGACTGTGTTATTTCTAGGGCATGCATGTGAATGAGTATGGCGAGAAAGCCAGAAGGGGCCATTGCAAAGTAGTACCCCTGTATAACACAGGCTGCAGAACTGTCCTAAAATAATTCCTAGAGAATATCTTTAGAAAAACATCCAATCTTGATTTCAGAATTGTTACTGATTCTGAATCCATAACAACCCTGGGTAAATTGTTCCCGTAGTTAATTACTCTCATTGTTACAAATTTATGCCTCGTTTCCAGTCTGATATTAGCCAGGTGCCATCCATCTCCAGAGGACAGAGAGAAAACCAGGACCATTCAGGAGATGGTGGAGAAAGCAGGAGTGCTCTGAATGTTTGCCAAGAACAGCAGGAAGTATTCTCAGAAGGGAGGCCTTGATGTTTGACTCAAGCAAGGAGAGGACACCAGGTGATTGCATCTGCCCGAGAGACATTCCCACTATTTAGCTATTTGCACTTGAGTTGAGGACAGGCGAGGGCAGTATCTGGGATCTGAGGTGAGGCTGTAAGGGAGGAGATCATTGTCCCAGTGCAGCCTGGATGGGAGAGGAAGCAATGTAAGGGAGGAGATCATTGTCCCAGTGCAGCCTGGATGGGAGAGGAAGCAATGTAAGGGAGGAGATCATTGTCCCAGTGCAGCCTGGATGGGAGAGGAAGCAATGGGAGAGGAAGCAATGAGAAGTGTGAAGTGGAGATGACGGGGGTGTGGCAAAAAGGAGCACAAGGGAAAGAAATTCAGTCTGACACTTGTAGAGTTGGTCAGATACCACAAACGACACACACGGAACAGCGTTCAGCCGGGTCTCAGCACTGTCCTGAGAGAGCCAAAGGTGCCAACTGCGGTGGTGGTTTCGTGATGTGCTTTCCAGTCCTTGGGGCACTGGCCTGCTGGAGCCTGTGTCGCCAAAGAACACACAGAGGGTACCACTTTGCAGCATGCATTCATGCAGTATTTACACTGACTTTTCCGAGCCTCTGGGAAGGCATCCTTCCGAACACAGCCGTGCTTTCTGAAAAGCCCATTGTATATTTATAAGACTTCATGAACTTGCAAAATCTTTCAGAACGTCCAATCTGTGCATCATCTCTAGTGCTCCTCTTCAAGGGCCTTTTCTCTCCATAAAATTGTGTTATTAACTTTCCGAATCTGAGCACATGACTTGTTAAATCTAAGGGTGGCTTCAGCACATATGTCTCATTGTCAAAAACCAGTCTGTTGGAACTACAGAAATAAAATATTCCAGTAAAGGAAGAAGTGCCCTGAAATCCTTTAGCCCAGGCACATCTGAGAGTTGGAACTAGTTATCAGCCCAAGGGCATGTCCAGTTCTCTTTACTCACATGAGTGAAACACACTGACCCCGAGGCTGGAAAGTGAGAACAAGCCAATATCGGGGCCTTTTGAACTTGCAAAAGATACAGGAATGCCGGCAACTTGGAAAGCTGTTGAAGCTTCTTTTCTTAATGCACTGCTTCTTCCTCACTGCACTATCCTTGGTAAAAAAAATAAATAAATAAAAGGAGAATTGATTTTTAATTTTTCATCTAAGCAAACAAATATAATAAGCTGGATTTCAGCCAGCTGTCTCCTGTGTAGCAACCAGATACTTCAGCAATCAGCCACAAATGCGCACCTCACAACCCCCTCTACCACCCAGTCAAATTTCAGAGATTCATAGATTTCAACCCCAGAAGGGACCACTGTGATCACCTAGTCTGACCTCCTGCAGAACACAAGTCTGAGAATTTCACTTTGTGATTCCTTCAACATGCCCAATTACGGTTGGCTTAGCTAGAGTTTATCATTGGAAAGACATCCAATCTCAGTTTAAAGACAGCAAGTGACAGAACACCCGCCCCATCCCTGGGCAATGTCACAATGTTAATTCCCCTCATTGCTAAACATTTGCAGGTGATTTCCAGTTTGAATTTTTCTAGCTTCACAACTGGAAAATGCAGGAATCTCCTGGAGAGGTTCTGTGGCCTGTGTGATGCTGGAGGTCAGAGAAGATGATTGTAATGGTCTCTTCAGGGCTTGGAATCTATCAGTCTCTGACAACAGTCCCCATTGACAAGATTTCAATGCGAGTTTACATGTGCATGGCACAAACTGGCTCTTTTCTTCCATTGTGGGGCCTTAGCTTAGTGCCCCGAACTGTGTGTTCAGGGCCATGCATTGTGCCCCTAATGGTGTATTTGGGGTCCCATTTAGTTCCCCCAATGGATCATCCAGGGCCCTTGTTAGTGCCCACAATGGTATATTCAGGGGCCCTTTTAATGCTTTGTAGATTTCATAGA
Organism: Caretta caretta; assembly: GCF_965140235.1. Taxonomy (NCBI): domain Eukaryota; kingdom Metazoa; phylum Chordata; order Testudines; family Cheloniidae; genus Caretta; species Caretta caretta. Next base: position 3,104,784 of record NC_134214.1, read on the forward strand.
TTTTCATTGATATCCACATCAAAGCAGGGTAGGATATTATGGGGATTATTTTAGAGAAGCTGAAAAAAGAGAGTTTAGATATGGATGATTGCAAAGGACAAAGCTATGACAAGGGAGCTGCAGCATACAAAGGGGTTCAAAATCAAATTCAGCAGGGAAATCAGTAACCATTAATGGCTAATAGCCAGGATGGATAGGGATGCAAAACCATGGTCTGAAGTGTCCCTAGCTTCTGTTTGCCAGAAACTGGGAGTGGATGACAGGGGATGGATTACTGGATCGTTGTCCTGTTTTATTCATTCCCTCGGAAGCACCAGGCATTGGCCATTGTCGGAAGACAGGATACGGAGCTGGATGGACCATTGGTCTGACCCAATATGGCCATTCTTATGTTGTCTTTCATCTCACGAGCTAACCACTCACTGAATCTTGTTAGAGGAGCTGCTGCAGTGGCTGTTCCCAAGTTTAGTCTATTTCCAGGAATTGTTCAAAGATTGTATACTCTGTTCTCTGCTTCTACTTGTCATTGGTATGTGCTGAAAGAGCATATTAGCATTACAGGGAAATGCTAAAGCATTACAAGATGGTCACAGCAAGTATTGAGGCAATCCATTCACTACAAAATCAGGATGAGGGTATGTGCCATTCCCCTGGAGTTATCTGGACCGGTGATCTGCTAGGTCACTCCAATCCTCGACTCTGGGAGCCAGCCTTACCCTGCTTTGCTGTGAGAACCCCCATTCCTTAGCTGTTCATGCGCAGCCTCTGGCATGTAAGCTGCTTCTTGAATTGTGAAACTGAATGACACTAGCCAATATCTCTGGTCCCAGACACAGCTCTAGGAACTTCCGATTTGTAGTGTCCAGTTATGCCCAATGGACACTGCAAGCTTATATGAGTCTGTCAATTTAACAAAAGAAATTGATATGTACCAGGATTGTTATCCCAAAGGGAGCCTCTGACGTGCTTCAAACCAAACGCACTGCTTCAGGTAGAATAAACACACAAATTTATTAACTACAGAAGATAGACTTTAAGTGATTACAAGTCAAAGCATAACAAGTCAGATTTGGTCAAATGAAATAAAAGCAAAACGCATTCTGAGCACCCTTCAGAGTCAAGTGAGCTTATCTCATTATAGTCCCAAACTGGTGGGAAGGGAAGGGAGGTGACTCACTTGAGAGTCCAAAAGATCCTTTGTTGCTGCCTAGGCCAGTGTCCTTTGTCCCTGCTGAGGTGTGAACTGCCCCTCTGTTCCTGGAAAGTTTTGCCTGTGCTTGTTTTAAGCCATAAGGACACATTTTCAGCCTCATAACTATATACATGAAATTACAACCTATAACATTACTATAACAACAGTTACTATAACAACAATGCTCAGTGCATCATGAGCCTTCTGAAGACACCCAACATGACAAACTTTGCACTGGATACCACAAAATCGTATTATAAGGATGAACATGGGGGTGCAGGGTGTTCCCCTGAGATACAGAGAGTCACAGGGAATTCTTGATTTAGATGAGATCAAGGCTTCACACAGTCTTACACCAGAACTGAAGGTGCAAGCTGATAGCTTACAAATGTCCGTTTCAGATTTTTTGTTTCTTGTTTTGGCAGAAATGTGGTCTACTATCTTATCAAAAATTAATCTTGGAAGCAAAACACATTGCAGAGTCCAGATCTTGACACTCAAAGAGCTCACCATTTATTTTGTGGAGATGCTTTATTGGAATTACAATCTCCTGGTTTCACTGCGTGTAAGGAGCTGCTGCTTCACAGGTTAAAACGTTAGGCATATCCATGCAGTTCAAAGAGAAATGATCTTGAAGCTGGAAAGTAATGTTGGGAGAACTCGCAAAGGACAAAAGTTCATCAGATCTTGAAAAAATTTTTGAATGGAAGGGGTTTAACTCCATCATGGACACAATATTAACATAATTTGAAGGTAGGATGAGTAAGTACAATGAAACTGGAGAAAGGTTTGCTTTTTGATGAGAGAGAAACAGAAAGTCTCAGCAGTGAGGACCTAAAGCGGCACACAAAAATTAGCATTTAAACTGTCAAGAGTTTTGAGAACAAGATTAAGCTCATCACCAGCTTTTGCAAGCAAATTTTGAAGAATGACTTAGAAACAAAGACGCCCATTGATCTTAGCTACATTCACAACAGGTCTTTAGGTGTGAGAAACAGCACTGAATATTTTTTGCTGTTTTCCTATAACCGTGGCTGCTAGCAAGAGAAGTTTCAGCAAGCTAAAATTAATCAAAAGCTATCTAAGAATGTCCATAGGGCAGGGAAGGTTAAGTGAGTTGGCAGTTATTTCTATTGAGAACTCGGCTCAAGGCAGATAGACAGACTGGGATGAGCTAATTAGTGCAATTGCTTCAGAGAATGCTAGGAAGGTCCCTTTGTAAAAGCACTTAGTGGTGATTGTGTTTTGCTTTTTAGTTTTGTGGCGGGGGGAAGAGGGCCAGGATCTGAGACTTTGAATGGGGCCTGGAACGCCCTTTGCACAGTTCTGTTAAATAATACCAAGGCAGTCTGGCTATTCCAGGCAGCAAGAGGCAGTGAATTCCGTAGTGGAGATGCACTGTTAGAAAGCACCCAGACTTTCACTGACACCAGGCTATAACTGCTGGGAGAACAACGTGACATGCTGGATAGTATCAGAATGAATGGGGGGAGTATTAATAGAGAAGATCAGTTAAAGAAGGAAGACCTCAGCCATTCAGACCACTAAAGGTGCGTCTACACTGGAAGAGAAGACCCGCAGCATGGCCACAGCTGGTCCGGATCAGCTGACTCAGGCTCCTGGGGCTCAGGCTACAGGGCTAAAACTTGCTGTGTAGATTGTCGGGCTCAGGCTGAAGCCCATTGCGGGGTCCCAGAGCTTGGCTAAACAACTACACCACAATTTTACAGTTCTGTGAGGCTGAGTGAGCGGATCTGTGCCAGCTGCAGGGGTTTCACTGCTGGGTAGACACAGCTTTGTCTGTAAGTGTAACAAGAAGGGTTTCTTCAGCTACGTTAGCAACAAGAAGAAAGTCAAGGAAAGTGTGGGCCCCTTACTGAATGAGGGAGGCAACCTAGTACCAGAGTTTGTGGAAAAAGCTAATATTCTCAATGCTTTTTTTGCCTCTGTCTTCATGAATAAGGTCAGCTCCCAGACTACTGCACTGGGCAGCACAGCATGGGGAGGAGGGGACCAGCCCTCTGTGGAGAAAGAAGTGGTTCGGGACTATTTAGAAAAGCTGGATGAGCACAAGTCCATGGGGCCAGATGCATTGCATCCGAGAGTGCTAAAGGAGTTGGCGGATGTGATTGCAAAGCCATTGGCCATTATCTTTGAAAACTCATGGCGATCGGGGGAAAGTCCCGGACGACTGAAAAAAGGCTAATGTAGTGCCCATCTTTGAAAAAGGGAAGAAGGAGGATCCTGGGAACTACAGGCCAGTCAGCCTGACCTCAGTCCCTGGAGCAGGTCCTCAAGGAATCAATTCTGAAGCACTTAGAGGAGAGGAAAGTGATCAGGAACAGTCAGCATGGATTCACCAAGGGCAAGTCATGCCTGACTAATCTAATTGCCTTCTCTTACGAGATAACTGACTCTGTGGATGAGGGGAAAGCAGTGGACGTGTTATTCCTTGACTTTAGTAAAGCTTTTCACACGGTCTCCCACAGTATTCTTGCCAGCAAGTTAAAGAAGTATGGGCTAGATGAATGGACTATAAGGTGGATAGAAAGCTGGCTAGTTTGTCGGGCTCAACAGGTAGTGATCAACGGCTCCATGTCTAGTTGGCAGCCGGTATTGAGCAGAGTGACTCAAGGGTCGGTCCTTGGGCTGGTTTTGTTCAATATCTTGATTAATGATCTGGAGGATGGCGTGGATGGCACCCTCAGCAAGTTTTCAGATGACACTAAACTGGGAGGAGAGGTAGATACGCTGGAGGGCAGGGATAGGATACAGAAGGCCCTAGACAAATTAGAGGATTGGGCCAAAAGAAATCTGATGAGGTTCAACAAGGACAAGTGCAGAGTCCTGCACTTAGGACGGAAGAATCCCGTGCACCGCTACAGACCAGGGACCGAATGGCTCGGCAGCAGTTCTGCAGAAAAGGACCTAGGGGTTACAGTGGATGAGAAGCTTGGCAACAGTGTGCCCTTGTTGCCAAGAAGGCTAACGGCATTTTGGGCTGTATAAGAAGAGGCATTGCCAGCAGATCTAGGGATGTCGTGATCATTCCCCTCTGTTCGGCATTGGTGAGGCCTCATCTGGAGTACTGTGTCCAGTTTTGGGCCCCACACTACAAGAAGGATGTGGAAAAATTGGAAAGCGTCCAGCAGAGGGCAACAAAAATGATCAGGGGGTTGGGGCACATGACTTATGAGGAGAAGCTGAGGGAACTGGGATTGTTTAGTCTGCAGAAGAGAAGAATGAGGGGGGATTTGATAGCTGCTTTCAACTACCTGAAAGGAGGTTCCAAAGAGGATGGATCTAGACTGTTCTCAGTGGTAGCAGATGACAGAACGAGGAGTAATGGTCTCAAGTTGCAGTGGGGGAGGTTTAGGTTGGACATTAGGAAAAACTATTTCACTAGGAGGGTGGTGAAACACTGGAATGGGTTCCCTAGGGAAGTGGTGGAATCTCCTTCCTTAGAGGTTTTTAAGGTCAGGCTTGACAAAGCCCTGGCTGGGCTGATTTAGATGGGGATTGGTCCTGCTTTGCGCAGGGGGTTGGACTAGATGACCTCCTGAGGTCCCTTCCAACCCTGATATTCTATGATTCTATGACACTTTTAGGGTAACAAATGCAAATCTTTTTTGTGGGTATTGATATCCCCCGCAGTGTATCACAATATTGCAAAACATTCATCACAGAGTGAAAGCGCGTAACTAAAGCAACCCTTGGGCAAATTGCAACTGTTCTAGATGTGCTCAGTAGCTTTAGAGATGTTGCAACAAGGGAGCATTTACACCTAAAAGACCATGGAAAGTGGAGGCATCACAAAAAGCATGGAGCAAGCTCTTTACTCCAATGCAGACTGCCAGCACGGGTGTCCTACGTACCATACCGGTCCAAGTCAAGCCCTATTCTGTTGCCTTAGCCTTTTGGTGGTCCCGAATTTCACCTTCTACGGGCATTCATGTAGAGGGATTTAAATAAATAAGGGCCTTTTTGAAATGGTTGCCTCTTACTGTCTCTCTTGGCTGTCTATGACCTGTAAGTTTCAGGTATTTTGACCCTGTCCCACCTACAGCTGGAAACATGTTGCTTGGGAAACTCATCTATGTTTTAAATCAGTGGCTAAACTTCCCCCTGGTAGGAGCCACAAACCCTCAGATAAGTGTGGAATCAGTATTAGAAGAGGACTGATGTGGCAGTTCTGATTAATCCAGGTGCCTTTCCTGAATAATGATAATTGTGGCTCTGCACAGCTACACATCTAAAATGAATTTAATCAGTAAATGGACTGGCACAGGAATTACCTCCAAACCAACCTCACATTCATCCAGGGCTATTACTATAATTGTATTGAAATAGGTGTTTTCACCCTGAAAACTTCATCTTTCACCTTTGATGGTGATTCAATTCCTCTTTGCACAGAATGCAGATTTTGAAGTTTCACTCTTGAAAGCCTGGCTTTGCACCCACCTACGTGTCCTGTTGAATAGCAGACAAGATCTAATACACAGCAGTGATCAGTTTAGTTATAAGACTCTCATGATGTAAAAATGGAAACTGCAATGTAGCAATGATCCCCAGCTTGGTTGCTAGCAGGGATGAAACTCTAGATCTGCAGAACTCAAGCCATAGGCCTTTACCACATGAGCTAAAAGAACAATTACCTGGTAGCTGTAGTAGGCTTTTATCAGCCGTGGCTCAGCCAATGAAGGAAGATACAACACAGTTAGCCAGTGTTATGGTAACATAGATACTGTTCTAGTTTCTAAAATTATGGATCTTAACTATAATAAGAACAAGAATTAACAATTAAACCAACAAGTAACACCTTGATAGTCAGCCGATGTAAAGAAGAGACTGGAAGCGCATCTCACCATTTGGAAATCAGAGGTTTTCTAAGTTGTTGGAAGGTAAGTTCTGTTTAAAGAAAACATGTTTTGTTAATGACATTCTTATCTGTGTATATTAAGGTAGCACCTAAGGGCCCCAATCTGGGATCAGGGCCCCATGCTGGTAGGTCCAGTACAAACAAGTAACAAAAAAGGCAGTCCCTCTCCTAGGTTTCCAGTCTAGGGCCAATGTTGCCAATTGCTCAGAGCGGGTGTCTCCCTGTACCTTTGTGCAGATCTTCTTGCAGGAATAGGGCCTAGGCACACAACAGGATGTAACAGGGGAATGAAGCAGACAAGGACGGGAGATGTTGTGGGAGGGGGAGAAGCTAATCATAAAAGGGGTCTTGAAAAATAACTCAAGCTCCCCCCCATGTATGTACATGTACACATTATACAGAACTTAAATATATACACACACTATACACACAAACACTCTGCGTAAGTGTACAGATACACAGATTGTATATTGCAACATTTTCCAGCTCTTGCTGTTTCGGTTTATTGAAGTATGTAATGGGCAAATCCTACATACTTTACTCATTCTGTTCAAAAGGAAAATCCCCATTGATTTTGATGGGAGCTTTGCTTGGGCCGGGGCTGTGAGATTTGGCCCTTAGTTCTCATACCTGTTAATGTTCTAGGAGGTATCCCAGTCTGACCTTTTAATGCATTGAAAGGTCCTTTGCTATTTGTCTGTTTTTCATATGTGATTTATTTCTTTATTTGTAGGTTTGCAAGAATTGCCATTTAACTGTGTGAGGAAAAGTCAGTTCAGGGGTAACACCTTGGGAAGCTCTCTGGATTTACACCAGGGTTAAATTTGGCCCTGTGTGTTTAATATGATTAAGTTCTCAATTTAAAAAGCAATTCTAGGTAATAAATATTAAATACCCAGCCAAATAACTAACTACATGATGATGATTGAATCCTGATTTAAATAAGCCCTTGACACTTCTCCTGAGAAGATGCCAGCATCTTTTGAAAAACACATTGCACAGAAATATAGCGTTATTACCTGAGGCACCTAGGGACCCCAATCAGGGATCAGGAGCCTACTGTGGCAGGTGATTCTTTATGGTCTCTTTCTATCAGCTCGTCCCTTTCCTGTGGTTTAAGCTGATCTGCTGGGCAGAATATATTCAACCTGGCTCCTTCCAGTGCAGTAGCTAATACTGCCAAGGACTCCTAATCCAGCTCTGTTACCAGCCCTTCCTCAGGAGCCAAATGACCTACCTGCCAATTGCCTGGCTGACATCGGCAGTGCTGATGTTTTAGTGAACGAGCTATAGTTCCTAAGTGCCACAGCCCCCTGCTGTTCAGAATGAGAACTGTTCCATTGTGTGTCATTGGCCCTATATTCAGAATAGCCAGCAAAGACTCTCCTTTCGCACAAGTGGTTAGGAGCCTGGGTGCTGTAGCTAGAATATGCTGGGTGGTCCTGGTGTGAAGCCAAGAGATCACCATGAGAATGTTTTGTGCTTTTACAACATCTCAGACTGAATGAGGCTTCGCAACACTCTTGGAGGTAGGTCAAGATGATCCCCCATTTTATAGACAGGGGAAATTGAAGCTCAACGTGACTCATCAGGGAAAGTCTGGGACCGAGCTAGGAACAGAAACTCAGGTCTCTGCTCCAAGCCCAGCTCCATGCTGGTACAGTGGGTGGCCTCTCTCTTCTCAAGCTGATGGACAGCATGAAATGGGGCCAGCTAGCCAAGTCCTGGAAAAAGCAAAGCAACGTGTGGTGGGGAAACTGCCAACAGAGCATGCTGGGTCCACTGCAGCTTCCTTCAGAAAACAGCCACGTTTCTGCCTAGTCCTGCCAGCTGCCACCAGGAAGCTGCCTGACATGGGAGTTAATGGAGCTGGGTGGCTATATTGTCCCAGCCGGAGAATGATCAGGTTGAGGAAGCAGAGAATGGGCTGCTGATACCGCTTGTGTATCGGAGGCACTGAATTTACATGTGCGTAGACAGACTGATTAGCCTCACCCCCTCGCCTGTTCCTAGAACAGAGGAAGGTTGTTTGGGGGCTTCCAGGAGATCTGAGGCTGCTGGAACTGCTGCGACTATGGGATGTTTGGCATCTGTCCCCACAATGCTTCAGAGGGATCAAGCATTTTAAAGACTAGGAAGAGCATCCACAGTAACACCAGAGAAGATACAAACTACAAGCATGACCAAGCCTCATGCTGCAGGCCATAAGCTGCTTGCCAGAAACTCCCCCCTCATTTTTCTCCTCTCCACGCTTGTCTTTTAACACTGGCTCATCCCAGACCATGACTAGAGACAAGCAAAACAGATTCCCCACCCCTGCCCCATCCCCTACTTGCCCTATTCCACCCATCATCACTCTCTTTGGGGCTCCTTGAAGAAAGACATTATGGGGAGGGGGAGAAATTGGCTTCTGGAACAAGCTTCATCAGCTTGGCTGCCACCCATGTGGCTCTCAGGCCTTTGTCACCCAGATCCTGAGAGATGTCCTGACTAAACTGGCCCAAAGAGAGGGAGCTAGATGACACTGCTATCTCCACCAGCTCTGGCTGAATCCCAAATACCACCGGGGTGTCAGATTTTGCTACAAGTCCCACACCTTGCCTGCGTGTGCGCGCATCCTTTTCCTTCCCCACCCTACTGCTTCTTTTGCCTATCCCTCTCCTTTTTCCTTCTCTCTAAGAAGAGTTTGGCTTAGCCGGACAAGACTGAATATGTTGCAATGCTGCTGTAAGCCTGGGACCAGAAAGAGGCAGCTAAAAGCAATGCCTTAGCAGCCTGGGGCTGGAACAAGTTTGCCAGGTCTCCGGGTGGCTGATCAGACCACTGTCGTGCATGTGATCTTCCAGCAAGGAGGTTGCAAGTGAATGTCAAAACCAGAGAGAGAAGCTGCACTTTTAAATCTTTGCTGTTCTTTTCTCTCCCCTTTCGTGTGTGTTTGTCTTGTTCGGCATCCTAGGAAATGTGATCAGATGTTAACAGCAGCCGTGACAGCTCTAGTCCATCTTAACTAACCTCTTCTTTTCTCTTCTCCCGAAAGGGACAGTTCTGACCAGCTTTTATACCATCTAAGAGACGGGCAGACAAGGGGTTTTTCCTTCTAACAACTCTCCAGCTAAACGGAAGGGAACAAGGGATGTTGTTCAAATGAAAGCCTTACCAAATACTTTCATTTCAAATGCTGGAACAGTTTTCCCTTCTTTTCTGTGTCTTTCTTAAAGTGTTAAAAGGGGTTTTAATGGGGTGTTTGCCATGGTACTAATCAGGCTGAGGTCTCTGTATGCCAAACCCCGAACCTTGTTTAACACTGTTTAATGTTGGATAGTGACTGGAAAGCACCTTCAGCCCATATATTTCATCTAAATACAACAGGAGGGAGGAGGAGTCTGGGCCACCACCACTGGGGAAGGGGTGCCCAGTCTGTATTCTCCTGCCCCCTCTGGGCTGTGATGGAAACTTTCTCCCAGGGACCCTGGATACAGGAGGGTGGGCAGGTCAAGGTGCACCAATGTAGTGCACCCATTGAATTAGGAAGCTTCATCTGCTCCTGGTTTTATTTCAAATTACCTTGTAATATAAAGTGGAGAGTCAAAAGCATAATAAAAGCCACCATTCCCCTTAAACAGATTTAATTGTTATTCAAGGCCTGGAGAGAAGGGAAGAGGGAAGCAAGGAATGACTGCTGTTGAGGTATAATACTTGCTGATGCTCCTACTCTTGAGAGCCATTAAGTGTTTGTAACTTGCTGTGTTGAAAGATATTTGAGAGACAAGGTGGGTGAGATAATATTGTTTATTGGACGACTTCTATTCGTGGAAGAGACAGAGACAAGCTTCTGAGCTCCATGGAGCTCTTCGTCAGGTCAGGTCTGTGTAGCTCAAAATCATAGAATCATAGAATATCAGGGTTGGAAGGGACTTCAGGAGGTCATCTTGTCCCACCCCCTGCTCAAAGCAGGACCAATCCCCAACTAAATCATCCCAGCCAGGGCTTTGTCAAGCCTGACCGTAAAAATCTCTAAGGAAGAAGATTCCACCACCTCCCTAGGTAACCCATTCCAGTGCTTCACCACCCTTCTAGTGAAAAAGGTTTTCCTAATATCCAACCTAAACCTCCCCCACAAAAATTTTGAAAACTTGAAGTATAGAATTTTTCCTATTCCGCATTAGGATGAACCCATGACCTCCTTTCCAGGTTTTTCATGATTCAGACTAGGGACTTGAACCTGGTGGCAAAAGCTTGTCTCTGTCTCTTCAGACAACAGAAGTTGGTCCAATAAATGGTATTAACTCACTCACCTTCTTTCTGTCATATCCTGGGACCAACACGGCTACACAACACTGAGAGCAACACTGAAAGATGTTGACTAATCCTGACAACGCCCTTCCTGAGGTGAAGTGTTGGAAACATGCACTATAGAGAGCTTAAATGTTAAAGGTGTCCTTTATCATGTGCACTCAGGGACCACTTCTTTATAAGGCACTCCAGAAGATGTCTAATCAGTGCTCATTTAAGTGTTGTGACAGCACACGGGAAAGATATTTGCCCAGTACATGCTGTAGCTCAAGTGCTAGAGGCATGCATGACGTCCACTGATTCGCCTACTACTTCCATCTGCCACGGAAAGAGACTGTGGTGAAAAGGCTCAGTGGGGCACATATGCAGGGTGATATGGACAATTCTTGGCAATGGTGGCTATGCATGGTGCTCCTTATAGCCTACTCTGAAGGCTGCTGCACACAGCTGGGACAAATGCCCAATGTTGGTGAAAAAGTAGGGACAGACTGAACAGAGCTGAAAACGGGGATTGTCCCAGGCAAGATGGGACACCCGATCTCACCCGATCTCAGGCACTTGTACACTGCAGCCACAGGTTTAATTCGCAGGTCATATAGATTAAACCCACCCTAGCTTTAATTAGGTAGCTTGCTAAAACTAGCAGTGAGAACAGAGCGATGTGGGCTAGCAATGTGAGTATGTACCGGGGAGGGGGGGGGTGAGCTAGTTCAGCCCCCACGGCAGTAACGTCCTTGCTGCTATTTTTAGTAAGCTAGCTAGCTATAGTGCCGACATGGCTCTACGAGCTGCAAATTATACCTCCAGGTACTGTGCAGACATAGCCTAATTCTCTCTGGGGGCTCCCTTGCCAGGTGACAGGCCTACGCATGCACTCCTCCCACAGTGGAATCTGTGGTTCACTCCACGGAAGACTGGACCACCATGTTACAGCAGCCCCTGTTCACCACCTGTGGCACCTTCAGCGGATCCAGCTGGGTTCAGCCCCTGCTGTGGAGGCGTCTTTGGGAGCTTGTGACCAGCATGGAGCTGGAGCGATTCAGGACAGCTTCTTCAAAAATACGTGTTATTTATTTGCCCACAGGAACATGACATACAGCAAGAGAAGGATTAAAATAACAAACCCCTAAACACATAGTGTCTTTACTAAACGTAGCATTTCTCGCCAGTTTAAGTGGGTTCCACTTGACCCCGGCTCATACTCAGCATTGAGTCTGGTCGAGAGAAGGCGGCTACCGCTGCCTCTCTGACATAATCTGAAACCCCTGAGTTAGACAGTGTGTGTGTGCGCACATCCCTCCCTCAGAACACAGCCTGCCTTAGGTCCATGTCAAAGTTTCTTTGTTCCAGACTTCTCACCCAAGGATAGAATCATAGAATCATAGAATATCAGGGTTGGAAGGGACCCCTGAAGGTCATCTAGTCCAACCCCCTGCTCGAAGCAGGACCAATTCCCAGTTAAATCATCCCAGCCAGGGCTTTGTCAAGCCTGACCTTAAAAACCTCTAAGGAAGGAGATTCTACCACCTCCCTAGGTAACGCATTCCAGTGTTTCACCACCCTTCTAGTGAAAAAGTTTTTCCTAATATCCAACCTAAACCTCCCCCACTGCAACTTGAGACCATTACTCCTCGTTCTGTCATCTGCTACCATTGAGAACAGTCTAGAGCCATCCTCTTTGGAACCCCCTTTCAGGTAGTTGAAAGCAGCTATCAAATCCCCCCTCATTCTTCTCTTCTGCAGGCTAAACAATCCCAGCTCCCTCGGCCTCTCCTCATAAGTCATGTGTTCTAGACCCCTAATCATTTTTGTTGCCCTTCGCTGGACTCTCTCCAATTTATCCACATCCTTCTTGTAGTGTGGGGCCCAAAACTGGACACAGGACTCCAGATGAGGCCTCACCAATGTCGAATAGAGGGGAACGATCACGTCCCTCGATCTGCTCGCTATGCCCCTACTTATACATCCCAAAATGCCATTGGCCTTCTTGGCAACAAGGGCACACTGCTGACTCATATCCAGCTTCTCGTCCACTGTCACCCCTAGGTCCTTTTCCGCAGAACTGCTGCCTAGCCATTCGGTCCCTAGTCTGTAGCGGTGCATTGGATTCTTCCATCCTAAGTGCAGGACCCTGCACTTATCCTTATTGAACCTCATCAGATTTCTTTTGGCCCAATCCTCCAATTTGTCTAGGTCCTTCTGTATCCTATCCCTCCCCTCCAGTGTATCTACCACTCCTCCCAGTTTAGTATCATCCGCAATTAGCAGTTTAGTATCATCCGCAATTAGAATTAGGATATTCTGAACCCGATCAAACTGGTTTTCGTGTTTCTCCAGAGGGGATTGGAGATCCTCACAACAGTAGATTCACAGTATTGTCCATCTGATCACCAGGAATCAGAATTCGAGTCATTTCTGGATTCCTGGATACCTGGGGAGAACTTCAGCTGGAATTAACCCTTAGTGTTCCATGGAGCCAGCCACACCACAGTAGCCATTGAATACACAGATATAACATTCAAATTCTGGAGGTTTTTGATACCAAGTTACAGCCCAGGGCCACCTCTGCCCTTGGAGCACTAAGTCAGCATCCCCACTATCCCTACAGCATGACAAAAAGCGTGTGGTTGTCAGGGGAAGGGGCAGTAATGGGAAACTGAGTCTTTTGCCTGCTTAAATGGGACAACGGATGAGCTTAAAATTAGGCACATGCTTAAGTATGTTGCTGACCCAGGTCATTGGGTTGCGTCTGGCCATGTGAGGGCTATTTCGTGGCCTTTGTGAAAGCAGCTGGTGCACAGTCCAGTTGCTTGTGGGGAGATGTCAACCACACCAGAGCTGGTTCTTACTGGCCCTCCATTGTTGTCAGCCCACACAGATGAACAGGCCAGGGAGACTGAAATACCCTCGCTCGGCCCCATAGAGGCAGCAACACCAGGTCAGGGTTGCGTTCTACGTTTGGGCTTGTGCGATGAAAACTTGGACTGCCTTTGCTGCAGCTGCTCTGTAGATGGATAATGGATGTTGGCTGTCAGGGCTGACAATCTGGAATCTGTCATTTACTTGGTCTAGTAAATGTCAGACAGCCTGGCTTGGATTCCGTTACAGGAAATCTGGTACCCAAACCATCAGTGCCTGGGGGTATATTCTCAGCTCATCACACAGGGCTTTAGCTGCTCCCATGCCATTAACACTAATGGGCACTGCTCAGCTTGCTCCAGTGTGTCGTGAATTCAGAGTTCACCCCTAGGGTTAAGCTCAGGATTTTAAATAAAATATGTACAAAAGCTTTCAGTGACAGTGCGGACAGGCGCCACACGATGCTTAGCAGAGACCGGGCTAAACCGTTATCACTGAACAGGCAGCTACAGCTCTGCTTCTGCTGTCATGCAGCACAGGGGGGACATGAGATGGGTTAATTAGGAGGAACAGGGAGGCAGGGTTGGCCCTTTGGCAAGGTGGCTGTGCTGTGAGCAGAACCAAACATCTCATCATGCTAAGCAGCCAAGTGCAGAGAAGGCAGAAGTGAGAATTAAGATCCTCTCTCTCTGTATAAAGAGTTGAGTCCCGAAAAGCATCATAAGCAGAGGAGACGAGGAACTTCGTGTTAACCCCTTCTGCACAGCTAAACTCCAGCAAACTCAGCAATCCTGGGCAGCTCCTCTTTTATGCTGCTTCAGCACTGACAGCCTGCTGCTCTCAGAAGCACTCAGGAAGCACAGACTTTCTGGATGACATATGCTCAGTTTCTAAAACAAAGTGCACCACAGCTGACAATAAGCATTTCTCCAAGAGCTCACTGCTTTTACATTCGATAAATAGAACTTGTAGTATCATCAGTAAGAGTGCCAGTGGCTGACTTCCCCAAATATTACAAAATCTAGCTGGAACTGAGCAATGGCACTTGGAGCAAGGACTGCTGCTCATTCAAAAAGTGCGATGGGATCTCTAATACGCATGCATCACTAGAGATTGAAGTGTCACCAAATCCTTCCCTCCCTGGCCAAGGTTAAATGTTGGTAAGTCTGGTCATGGGGCAAGGGACACAAGTAACATGGTGCCTCATTCCACACATGCTGCTTCATGGCTGGATGGAGGTGTAGCTGGAGGGATCCCATGCACAGAAGGTGAAGGAGCTGAACTGGAGCCTCATACATATTTTCCTTTCAGAGGGCCTCATAAAACCCACTCAATACCACAAAGGCTTGCCAATTAGGATGGTGGCCTTTATGATGTGAACACCTATCTACTAAAGACTAGGCTTAGATTGTGAGCACGTTGCTCATGTAACCCTTCTGCCCGTCAGAGTTGGCAGCAACAAGGGCCGGGTTCAGTATCTAGGGGATCCATTCCAATAACACAATGCAAACCGGCTCGAGCCCCCACCCAGTGACCTGGGACAAATATATACCACCCCCGCTGGGCGCCTCCAAGAGGCAATACTTCCCCTCTTGCAAGCACATAGTCTGAGTGTAGCAAAAAAGCCTTTTAATAACAGAGAGAAAAAATGTGGCATTATGTTGGGGAAACACCACCAACACGATTCATAACACAACCCATGGGCAAAAAACCCACCCCAAGCAAATTGGGGCATGTCCTTTCCCTTGGGTTCTTGAGTCCAGTAACCCCAAATCACCCAAAGTCCCAAAAGTCCAATGACCCAAAAGTCTCTGTCCCTGTTCAGGGCAGCCCCAGAGTTCGAAAGTTTATCTACAGAGCTTTACCTCCCAACCTGGGTGGAGATGGGGGCGGAGGTAAGAGGCACCTTACATGATCTGAAGCTGACCGCCCCACAGCTCCATAGGCCTTCGCTCCGCTCCGCCAGCCGCCCCACAAACTGCTTCGCTCAGCTCCGCTCTGCGGCCCATACGCAGCTCCCGCTGTCCCAAGAACTGCTCCACCAGCCGATCCACGAACTGCTCCGCGTCCCACCAGCAGCTCCCGCCGTCCTATGAACTGCTCCACCAGCCTGTCCACAAGGCACTCCAGCCATCCAGCAAACTGCTCCACAATATATCTTCAGGCTCCCCCACTACTTAACACAACGCTCAGTGATTTCAGCTCTTAGTCAGTTCAGCTCTTTGGTGAATTCAGCTTGTAGTAGGGGACCCTCAGTGCTGGTCCACCATTAGCCCAAAGTGAGCTCAGCTCAGCAGCCTGTAACTAGACTCCTAACAAAAATCAAAATTAGTTCTGATATTCCACAGTGGAAAGAGAAGGAAGTACAATTAGCATGTAAGACCCATGCTACCAAGCATGTAATACTTGTCCCCAACCTCTCTCAATTCACAGAGTTTTGGAACCCATGACCCTTGCCTAGTGAGTGCTACTTAGTTGATGGTGAGTCCCTCCATCATAACAAAAGGCCAAGTACAGTTCCAAGCACAGTTCCCATAATCAGGGTAATAACAATTTATTCTTCCTGCCCCAATAACAGAGACACTGGGGGATCCCACAGCAGCCAAAGTGACCATTTGGGCAGCTATGGCCTCATTCTAGGTGGGGTGGGTATGCCTATGCAAATGAGATCGGCCCCTGAAGTTCTTTTCCACAACTTGCCACACCTCACCACCAGATGTCAGGATGGAGCTCATCCTGACACTGCTTACACTCATATGCCACTGAACAACCAGGGGGTGGTATTGACTTGTGAGAGGTCCAAACATCCCAAAGCTTTGGACCTGAATGTGAACCTGGAGTTGGGGCTCAGAACCATCTTTAGTGTTCACTTAGAGTCACAAGTATCCTGTGCTGAATTCAGAATCATGAAGTTTTCCAGTATTACAGTCCTCCCTCGTCCTGAAACAAACACACCTTCCCCTTTGTCATCTCCTGAGCAATCCTCTAAGGATGGTGTCCACAGCTTTTCTCTCTAACTATTGCAGAGCTATGGCCTTCTTCTGTTGTAACAACACATTTTATAATAGGGCACCCACAGTACAAAGACTTTCCACCCCCGTCTGAATATAAACACAGAAAAAAATCCTGGGCACGAGACATCTCCTCTCACCTTCAGTTAACTGTAAAGCTGAGCTGTACAAGAGCTTACTAGAACGGGTTAAATTCTGCAGTGCGGAAACGGTATTTGATTATAGTTTGCTCTTCAATGCCCTGAAGCCTAACTGAGTTACACAAATCGATGGAGATAAAGTATAATTAATGACTTTGGGAATGTTCTGGAGATCACTTGTAACTGACAACAAAACTCTTTCATTAATTTAATTAGCTACTTGATGGATATTATATGACTTGTAAAATGCACCCAAGCTCACTGATAAGGAGCATGATCAAATGCAGCTTCTATTTACTAAAGTTACACTACGGGATACAAATCTAACACTGAGTTCATACTGTAACAGTTTCAATAGGATATGGATTGAGAAAGAGATCTTTTGAAGTTCTTGAGTTCCTTTTCATGCACATTTAAAATTCAATATTATGCTATAGCTTTAAATCACTTTGGAATTACTATTCCCATTTCTAATATAAATAGATACATGGAAAAGATTCCTATGATTGATTATCATTTAAGTACCAACACTGTGCTTGGGGCTGTACAAAACACAGAAGAAACTAACTCCCCAGCAGGATCAGTGAAAGGTTATAGAGTTTTGACATGTTTTTAAAATGGAATGTAACACGGCTCCTAATTTACCACAAACCATGTAACCCCTCTGCACAGTGACAGAGGCCTGTTGACATGGATCTAATTCAGGATCAAAAATGTACATGGGTTCATATTAATTCAGCGAATGATCTTTTAAAATAAAGATCAATGGAAGAGAGCAGTGGGTTACTTTCTGTGACTCAGTTTCCCTCAATGGTCAAATGGGTATATTAATACTGTTGTCACTCTTCTACGTGGAAGTGGATGTTGGGACCTTGCAGGTAGGGTTCCCATTGAGGGACAACTTAGTATCATGGCATCAGGGTCATTTCTTGGTGTAGTTTGTTTATTTCCAGTACATACACCAGTCCCTGAACAGAGGTGGTCATACAAAGCACATATGCCCAAACACCAGTGCCCCCTTCCCAGGGAGGAACTAAGCCCCCAGAATGGACTCTGATTGGAGAAATGAATACGGACCATAAACTCTCCTGCTGCTTGCCAGAGCTCCTCAAAGAATCTACAGCACAACAGGCACGTCTCCAGACGGCGCGCGGCTCGCGCACAAATTAAAAGAGGTGTAAAATTAAGGCTGAGAGTGCCGTCTGGTGAGCCATGCCATAATACCAAAGTACCTCCCAGCGACATTAATTCGTATGTGGAAAGCGCTCAGAAGAAAGGCGCTCTAGAAATGCAAGACATTATTGCTTCAGCATTTTTAATTCAGGTTGTTGGAAGACATTATTTGCACAAGGTCTGGAACTCAGTCTCGCACTCTGCTTTAATGTCAAGGGAATACCGTGGTTTGGAAAGCTAGCAACCGGTCAAGAGGCTGGGATCTTAAAGGCCATTTTTAATTGAACGGTGGGTAAGAATTTCTCCTCTATCAGCTTTATGTTTTGAGTATTGCCAAGCACAAGATAAAAGCCCTGATTAATTTCTCCTTCTAAAACTTAAATTATGAATAAAGACAACACACATAATCAGAAAGTTTTCTCTTGATATTACATGCAATACTGGAGTTAGCTATAGTCATTTTAATTTAGGGATTCTTTTTATTCACTTAAAATGTAAATCTCTCCCCATTACACTCAGAGATTTAGGAACATTGGAATAATTTTTAATAATTTTCCCTCAAAAGTTTTTCTGTGCAACACCTTGGAATCAGCACACATCTGTCTTTGCTTCAAAACAGCTAACTGGAACCTGCGAAAACACAGACTTTAGATCTTGCTCTCAAGATGTTTCCACCCTGGTAGGGAGGTAACCCCTTTTTCTCATGATTAAACAGAGGTGAGGTGCAACAATGTTATATGTGAAATTGCTCTTTGCGCTTTTCGTTGTGCGCCTTGTGCTGTCCTTCTGCACAGGAGTGAAGTCCACCCTATCCGCATTCCAGGAATAGCCACCCGGTCCCTCAACCCCTGGAGCTGTGGTCATTTCCTTAAGAACACAGGGACAGATCCTCACCTGGCATAAATGATCATCGTTCCATTGAAGTCAATGGGTCTGTGACAATTTACACCCACCTGGGATTTTCCCAAGGGGCTGGGATTCCAAAGGGGCCTTAAGAAGTTAGTTGGTGCCTAACTCCTATTGATCTTGAGTGGGAGTTAGTGGCCCAAGCCTTTGTCTACACAGGAGAGTTTCACCAGTTAGACAAATATAGTTACACAGATAGGGTTATACCGGTAAAAAACCCACTTGGACACTCTTATCCCAGTATTATACTCAGAGATTAAACCCCTTTCCAAGACACAGCAGCTAAACTGAAAGGAACCACTCTTATACTGGAATAACGGTGTCCTTACAGGGGGGTATGGTATATGGGATAAAATTCACACCTTCACTTATACCAACCTCCCCCCAAACCCATTCCCACATAAATAGGGCCTAGCTTCCTTGGGTACCTTACAGGGCCAGATTTCCAATTGGGTTAAAAGTTAATACATAAGCAATTAAAAATGTCCAGCCTGCCTGGGGTGTTGTGAGCCATGGCCAGCTGGGGCAGCTGCTGAAGGTGCTGGGAGCTTCCCAGCCCCTTCTCAATCTCGACTGCCCTGCTGCCTCTGCCCCATGCCAGGGAGGGTGAGGGAGGGACGTGGGTGGTGCCCTGTTCACTTGCACGGGCAGAGCTGGAGCACGGCTGCCGTGCTGGGCTATAGGAGGGACGGAAGGCATCTGGGGCATGCTCACCGTGAGAAAACGTACAGTCCCATCTTGTGCCTTGCCTGGGGCAGGTGCTAGGAGCGCCATGCATGGTGGAGGGTCTCATGCCTTCCCAGGGAGTCTGTACCCTGGCTGCCACCACTGCCCTGCCCCTCCCCACCCCACTTTAGGCTGTGGTGGGGGCATGCTGAAGACCTGTGCCTAGGGGCAGGTAAGGTGTAAATACAGCCCTGGTCCCTGAGGACACGCCGCCGTAATTAGAATAGCTTTGACTAATAGCAAACCACAAACAGTTGGCACTCTCGCATGTGGATGGGGGACAAAATTTGGGTCTTGAAAAAGCACAAGGAGTTTGAATGGAGTGGATAAACCATAGTGCTCCTTTATATGAAGACGTGAGAAGTTGCCCATAAGATGGAGGAAAAAAATTGCATGACCAAAGAACATCCAAATATTATCTTGGATCTCTGAAAAAGACAACTTGCCAGACAAATAAAAAATTGCCTATTTTCCCCCAACATTGAACAGCTTGCCAAAATAACCATGCAACCTACAAAACTCAAAAGCAGCATAGTACATTTTATTGACTGGCCACACCCTAGAACAGGGATCTCAAACAGGCAGCCCACAGAATTATTTGCTGTGGCCTGCCAAGCTCCCCGCGCCCCCTGCCCCCCCAGAGTTATTTCCTGCGGCTGCCAAGCTCCCCTCTCCCGCCACCCCCCCGCCTTCCCAGCGCACCGCATCCCCACTCCTCTGCCTACCTCCAGGCGCTTCCCGCCACCAAACAGCTGTTTGGCGGTTCTTAGTGCTTTCCAGGATGGAGGGGGGAGGAGCGGGGAGCTGTGCGCTCAGGGGAGGAGGTGGAGAAGAGGTGGGGCAGGGGCAGGGATTTGGGGAAGGGGTTGGAATGGGGGCAGGAAAGGGGTGGGAAGAGGCGGGGCAGGGCCTCAAGGAAGGGGTGGAGTGGGGTCAGGGCCGGAGGCAGAGGTGGGGTAGCTTTTGTACCTTTATATGAAAAGGTGTCAGTGGTGCAGCCCTTGGGCCAATGTACTAGTCCTCATGTGGCCCTTGTGGTGATTTGAGTTTGAGATCCCTGCCCCAGAATTTTATGGATTTAATGTAGACTGAATTCCTCTTTGTAAAAGCAGGTGCTGATATATAATTCAAGGCTTAATTGATTTTCTTCCCCTAAAGGAACTCATTGGGCATTGTGGAATATTTATCAGCACCTTGAGATTGCCTGGACCACAGCAGATTCCATGCTGAAAAACTGGATCTCTTTTTTTCAGATGGAGCATTTGCTTGGAGGAAAATTTATCTGTAGGTGCTCATTGCCTATTGAACCACCACCTAAACTAGATCTGCTAACCCGGC
Organism: Caretta caretta; assembly: GCF_965140235.1. NCBI lineage: Eukaryota > Metazoa > Chordata > Testudines > Cheloniidae > Caretta > Caretta caretta. The sequence goes on from NC_134214.1 coordinate 3,125,301, forward strand.
TTTGCCACAGTCAGAATTAAATGCAGTGTTGGTACATGGAGCAAATTACCTACTGGTATTTGTTGACTCTTTGCTAATGCTGGTCAGACTGCAAAAATTGTAGAGGTCAGTTCATATGCTTACTGAATTATCTCATATTCATGGGTCTGCAAAAGCTAGCTGGAAATTACAGATAGGACTGAGCCACAAAATTCAGATCCAGCCAAGATTTCCTCAAGAGGGGAAGGAATTTTGATCAGGTTTTTGCACTAGGGCCAGCAATGCAATTTGGATCCTGACCCAAGCTTTCCAAAAGTTCAGGGATGTTAAGAGCTGGGGTTTGGGCTAATCTTTTCTATAACAACTCACAAGACCAGCCTCTCTCCTAAAAAACTTTCTCATACTCTATGCATCTGCTCAGACTATAAATGGCAAGAGAGTAGCCTATCTTACAACATACAAAGTACTGTGAGAAAAGACTACCTCAGTCACCAAAAAGAGAAAATATAACAGCTACTTACTAGACAGAAGGGGGCGGGGGAGGGGAAATGAGGAGCTGCTAGGTGCAAAATGTCTGCTTTAGAGCTGTAGCTATTTGGCTCTCAGATTTAAAGGGCCAGCTCCAGAAAGGCATGTTGGGGGAAAAAAAGTTCCTATAAAAGAGAAATACTGCCTAATAAGGGTTTGTTGGAATTAGGAAATTATCAAGGAAGGGACTTGCTTGTGTCATAGGTGGAAACTAGCGAACAGGAGCAGCCAACAGGGGAGTTTTGCAAGGCAGTTTTCCAGATGAAGGAGGAACAGCTTTGCATTGGTTTGTCATGCCGGGTGTCTTCGGAAGGCTCATGATGCACTGAGCATTGTTGTTATAGTAATGTTATAGGTTGTAATTTCATGTATATAGTTATGAGGCTGAAAATATGTCCTCATGACTTAAAACAAGCCCAGGCAAAACTCTCCAGGAGCAGAGGTGCAGTTCATACCTCATCAGGGCATGTATGGGACAAACTCAGCCCAGCCTCACAAGAACAAAGGACACTGGCCTAGGCAGCAACATAGGATCTATTGGACTCTCAAGTGAGTCACTGCTTTTCCCTTGGTCAGTTTGGGATTATGATGAGGTAATGCTCACCTGACTCTGACATGGGAGGGGGGTGGCAAAGCCAAGAGGGAAGAAAGAATATGATAAAAAGGAGAGATGTTTGTCATGCTGTCTCTCTCTTCCACCTCCATTTATAGACACCACCACCAAGCGACTGAAGCGCTGATCAAAGGAGAGAGCCTGGCTGAAGGGCAACCAGCCAGCCTGTGGTGAGAAGTATCTAAGTTTGTAAGGGCACTGAAAGTGTTAAAATCAGCTTAGAATGCGTTTAGCTTTTAATTCATTTGACCAAATCTGACTTGTTGTGCTTTGACTTATAATCACTTAAAATCTATCTTCTGTAGTTAATAAATTTGTTTGTTTATTTTACCTGAAGCAGTGTGTTTGGTCTGAAGCGTGTCAGAGACTCCCCTTGGGATAACAAGCCTGGTACATATCAATTTCTTTGTTAAATTGACGAACTCATGTAAGCTTGCAGCGTCCAGCGGGCATAACTGGACACAGCAAGATGGAAGTTCTCTAGGACCAGAGATATTGGCTAGTGTGATTTGGCTGCACAATCCAAGCAGTGGCTAGCCAAAAGTGCTCACTCATGTAGGTGGGAGCAGCTTACATGCTAGAGACTGTGCATGAACAGCCTGGGAATGGGGGTTCTCACAGCAGAGCAGGGTAAGGCTGGCTCCCAGAGTCGAGGATTGGAGTGACCTAGCAGATCACCAGTCCAGATAACACCAGGGGAACGTCACAGGTATCTTGCAAGACAGTGTAACAAAGCCACCTGGTGATGCCAGCCATAACAGGAGAGTCCCATTAATAACTCTTCCTAGTCTCAATTTATGGCCAAACCACTGGCGTAAACAGCTGATGGATATTAAGAGACAGATGCAAAATTATATTGGACTACCCTATGTTTCTTCACACTTAACCACACTATGGCTCATACAATATGAAAATGAAAGAATCTTGACTCAAATGAGGGTATTTCCATCAGGGAGACTTCTGTTGTACAGTGAATCTTTAAACAAAAGCACGCATATGTCATTGGAACATCTCATAATATTTAATGTATACTAATCAATTAAGCTTCAGCACATTTATGAGGTGGGTCAATATTATTTTGGTGATGGGAAACATGAGGCACAGAGGAATGAAATGAGCTCCCGAAAGTCACCGGGAAAAGTACTAGTGGATCTGGGAAAGGTCCCAGGAGACATGGTCCATTGGTCCCTTGGTCTACTGCTCTAAAAGACCCAGGACAAACAGCTCCCCCTTGGCAAGCACTAAAGGGAAGGAGTGGCAAACACTGAAGCCAGCAGCAGCAGCAGGAAGAGTGGACTCAACACTAGCATTTCACTTCCTCTGAGTCTGGCATATTATAAACATGTTCCAGTCCCCTTCCCAAGTCCCAGATTTCAAAGGCTAAGCTGCATGTGCCTCACTGCAAACAAATCAAATAGCCGGGGAGGTCCAAAATGTCACCAGTATTTTTTTTTTTTAGACAAAAATTGCGTTTTGGATTCAAAAGAGTTTTTTATATTATTATTATTATTTTACAAAATCTCTGTTTCAACAGAACATTTTCAGGTCTTCCTTGAAACCCCTGACAATTTTAACCACCTAAATGTTTAATTTTTTTGACAACTGAAAATCAAAATAAATTTGCTTTTGGTTCGTTGAAAATGGAGCATTTTCTGGTTTCTGGATTGTTCAGTGAAAACCTGAAAAATGTAATAATTTTTTTGAATGATCTTTGTGGCAAATCAAATACATTTCCGGTAACTTTGTGAACCTACAATTTAAGTCTTCTGCATTCATCGAGGCAGGGTGGTCTAATGGTTCAGGCACTGACCTGGGACTCAGAAAACCTCAGTTCTGTTCCCTGCTTCTAGGTGATGCTGGGCAAGTCACTTCCCCTCTCAAGGCCTCTGTTACTTCTCCCACCCTTTGTCTATTTAGACTGGAAGCTCCCTGGGGCAGGGACTGCCTATTAGTATGTGCATGCACAGTCCCCAAAACACTGGGGTTCTGACTTCAAAGCCCCCACATGGTATTGTATAATAAATAAATGGACTGAAATCTACTCACTACTGTTTGCTTCATGGACACTAGATTCTATATTTAACATTTTTCTGCAAATTCTTCAAAATTCTGTATTATCAAATTAATTCTTGCTGCTTTGATGATCGTTAAATCCAGATCTTTGCAACTTCACAATTAGGCACACTCTGGCAAGTGAGAAAAAGGCAGAAGAGACATGTTTAAACCACCATAGAGAGCTAGATTCAGCCAATCTCTGGCAGTGCAACAGGGCCATCACGTCCCCTTCTGGAGAATCTCCTGGGGTGGGAGTCCCATCAGCCTGACATAGGAGGCCTGTTTTGATCATGCCCCTCCCCTGTTTGAACCCTCTTAGGGCTCCCTATCTGCTGTTGCATTTAATTGAATTGTGTTGGCCACCACTTTAATCATCACCAAGGCTTGAGCCAGGGACCTCCACTGCTAATAGAATGAGGAGTGTCTACAGCTTGGGGTGGATGGCCAGCTCCCAGGCTGGGAGCTGTAACAGGCCCATAACCTCTGTGGATCAGTCACAGAGGGAGACACAAATCTCACACTGACCAGAAGGTCACACAAGCTCCTTCAAATCTCTGTGCCTCACCACTTAGTCTCCTTGTCGAACTCTGTGTGGCGCCCTCATCCCCTCTGCTTTGCCAAAGTTTCCACCCTTGGTCACCTCTCTGTCAGCTTCTTGCACAGTCACCTCGGCACCTTCTCCACACAGCCCCCTAAGCAGGCTATGACTTCCACGAGCTCATCCACGAGGCCTGTAAACCAGCCACATTCCAGTCCCTCTGGAAGATCCCACCCTTGTCATGCTGCTATCAGTGAATTTGGCTGCTTTATAATGATTATTATAACAATATGCATGTTTCCCCTTCCCCTAACCTCTGCCTACTTGTCCTTCTGCCTGCCACTAGCTTTAGAGCTCCTTGGTGCAGAGATTCTTCCTTCTTGTCTGCATGAATGTGCCTAGCTATTCCTGGATTATCACCACAAAGACAGATGGGGTGAGGGATTATATCACACATGCTACCTCGTACTTGCCTATTGGTTTATATTTTCACTGTGCTGGCTAGGCCTTAAGGCTGGGATGTTCAGGACAGCCAGATTTGACTTTAATTGGGAATGAAGTCCCTAAATTCCATTGGTGCATTTAAAGACTCCCAGCCCAATTTATTAAGATAAGCAGTCCTACATTTTGGGTGCTTCTCCAAATCAATACTCTATCCGCAGTGTCCATATAGTCATCTGTCTTCCCACTGGCTCTAGAGCAATGCAGCAGGCAGATGTCTGTATGTGCACAGCACAAAAACCACAGCAATCATCCCCAAATCATTTTGATCCTATTTATTGATGTTATCTTTGTGGAGTATGCTCCTTTTAACATTCAGCTCATAGAAGTTCAGAATAACAAGACCATTAAAGTAACTGAGCACTGTCTGCGATCAATTAAAATAAACTGGAAGGAATAAGGACTTTAGGGGGAAAGTTGCATCATCAGGGAATTCTCACTCGGCTGTTTTTTCCCTCTGCTCAGAAATATGCAGCATGTATATTAATGCCACCTCCACGCACAGTTATATGCAGCCGAATGCCAGGGTTATTAAATCAAGCAAAAAACAGGGTATTTATCTTTTAAAGTGGAAATGATATTGCATGCACTCCAGTAGTCTTTTGACTAGTCTATACTAGTCTCTATATGTTTCTATTTGTTTCTTCTGGTTCCAGTTGTAGGGCCAGTAGCTCCCGTAATTATGGCTCCAGTTCAGAGAAGTCTTTAAACACATGCGTAAGTTCATCTTTATTTAGCAAAGCAAGTACTTAAAGTTAAGCATATGCTTAAGATTAGAATTTTCAAAGGGACCCACCAGACTTAGGCAGCCAGCTCCCACTGAATTCTTTTGGAATTTGGGCACCTATCTCCTTGGGCTCCTTAGATGAATTACAGCCCCAGTGCTTTGCTGAATAGCAATTGACAGCTCAAACAAGGTCTATTGGCCCACCAGATGCACTGCTCTCTTCTAGTTGGTAACCAGAGCTAAACTGGAAAAAAGGGCCACGGAATTTCCTGAGGGAGGGAACGTCTTCGGGAGACTTGTAGTCCCAGATAGCTCATATGAGACATAGACTGTGGGTTTGTAATGAGTTAAAAATCAGTTGGATGGGGGTCAGGGAAAAAGGCAGCAGCAGGAGAGAAAGTATGGGAAGCAGAATCACAAGAAACTAAGTGAATTAGGCGTATGGAATGTCTTCCTTCATTTGGGAGGAGACGGGACTTGGCTTGTTTTTTACATTAGACATATATGGATAACTCTGGCGTGACCTTTGGAGGACCTGAATGATGCTTTCAGGTGATGCTGAGCTAGTTTAAGGCCTGGTCTACACCTAAAACGTAGGTTGACCCTAGTTCACACCACGAGAGAGTTAAGCCAACATAGGCCCCAGCACAGAAACTGCTATGTCACTGAACAACAATGATTATGGCACACGGTGTATTCACTACACCTACAATTTTAATAGCTATCACCACACCAAAAGTTGGGCACAATTTCTGCTGTCTAAGATCAACTGTATCAGTTAACTTATCTCTAGATGCTGAGATTAATTCTCACATCAGAAAGACAGCTACCGCATTCGGCCAACAAACCAAACGCATGTGGGATAATGGGAAACGAACATTAAATGCCAAGATATGGGTCTTCCAGAGGTGCTTTCTGAGCATGCTGCTGTATAGTGGTGAGACCTGGGACCACCCACAGCAGGCAAGAGAGAAGGCTAAATACCTTTCACACCTGCTGTCTTCACCGTATTCTAAATATCAAGTGGGAAACCAAAGTTCCTGACCCCTAAGTACGTGAGAAAGAAAAATCACCAAGTGTAATCACTATTCCCAGACACAGACCTCTCTGTCGACCTCATCTGCACAGGATGGATGATGGACCCATTCTAAAGAGTCTCCTGTATAGAGAGCTGGGGCCAACCTAGGCTCAGGCTGAAGGAGGTTTGCAAGAGGAGCTTGAAAACCTTCAAACTTGACACTGCAAGCTGGGCAGGTAGAGCGGACAACAGGCTGCACTGGAGGCCTGTGCTGTGTCAGGGAGTCAAGGAGGTGAAGAGAGAGGGCTGAGAGAGAGGAAAAGGAAGCAAGAAAAGAGGAAAGCACAGCAGGCATCAAGTGCCAGTAGAGCGCTGGCTTCATCCACTGGCCCTGCACCTTACACCTGCATTAATCTGATGAAGAAAACTAACGCGGTTCAACAAGGACCGGTGCAGAGGCCTGCACTGAGGATGGAAGAATCCCACGCACCACAACAGGCTGGAGACTGGCTGGCTTAAGCGGCAAGGACCTGGGGATTACAATGGATGAGAAGTTGGATATGAGTCAGCAGTGTGCCCTTGTTGCCAAGAAGGCTCACAGCATATTGGGCTGCATTAGTAGAAGCATTGACAGCAGATGGAGGGAAGCGATCACTCCCCTCTATTTGGCACTGATGAGGCCACACCTGTAGTACTGTGTCCAGTTTTGGGCCCCCCACTACAGAAGGGATGTGGACAAATTGGAGAGAGTCCAACGGAGGGCAACAAAAATGATCAGGGGGCTGGGGCACGTGACTTATGAGGAGAGGCTGAGGGAACTGGGCTTGTTTAGTCTGCAGAAGAGAAGAATGAGGGGGGATTTGATAGCAGCCTTCAACTACCTGAAAGGGGGTTCCAAAGAGGATGGAGCTCGTCTGTTCTCAGTGGTACCAGATGGCAGAACAAGGAGCAATGGTCTCAAGTTGCAGTGGGGGAGGTCTAGGTTGGCTATTAGGAAAAACTATTTCACTAGGAGGGAGGTGAAGCACAGGAAAGGGTTACCTAGGGAGGTGGTGGAATCTCCTTCCTTAGAGGTTTTTAAGGTCAGGCTTGACAAAGCCCTGGCTGGGATGATTTAGTTGGGGATCGGTCCTGCTGTGAGCAAGGGGTTGGACTAGGTGACCTCCTGAGGTCCCTTCCAACCCTGATATTCTATGACTATCTGTGATGAGGACTGTTACACAAGAATTTTTAGCTACTTGTGATGCTGCAGCATGACACAGTAATTGATCTGCTTTGGCGCTTATGCCATCAAGACAGATGGTTGCCTTCTCTCTATCTCAGGTTTAATTTAAAGGATTCCAACTCTGTTTGTTTTAATTTGGCTGGGAATATGGAATGCTTATTTGGTGTCTCCATCTACACATGAATGTCACCTGGCAGGAACTTGGATCCTGAGAAGTAGTATCTTAATAAATAGTTTTGTGAAAGCAGGAGTTCTCAAAGGCAGGGAAACATTCATAGCTAGCAAGCTGGTTAAGTAAGATAATTAATAGATCTCTGAACATTAGGCTATGCATGGGCTGACCCTGGTGGCTGTCAGCATAATATAATCTGGATAATTTCTAGCATATAAATTGAATGCATTCTTCAAAAACAATTTCTAATTACGAGGGCCAATTAATTTTGGGGAAAATCTTGTTTTTGTTTTACTGGTACAATACATTTAATTACAACAACACCCAGTGGACAAACATTTCTGTAGAAAACTTTCTCTGTCTCCAAATAATCAGATTTATTTTTGTTATTTTAAGTCCTGATTTAGTTGCATTACCTTATTTCGAACATGAGCATCATTTCCTGCATTATATTTAGAGATACGCTTGGCATTAAAAACACTTGCAAAGGTGCCAACAAAATACTCATATGCAAGTGGGTATCACAGTCTGCCTGGTGGGCAAGACACTCAATGCCACAGGCACTTGACAAAAAATAAGTGGCTGGAACGGAAGCTGGTTTTTATCATCAGCTTTCAGTAGAGTGAGAAGGGGGCAGACGGCTGTGGAAGGAAGAAAACTCATTTTGCGGTGTTGGATTTTTTTCACCTCTTTGATACTCCAGGAATCCTTAAACTTGAAAATTGTACCTTGGATTCTCAATCCGATCCTGAGCCAAATTTTATAGATCCAGATCCAATGATCCCTGGTTCATTTCTGCTCAAGGTGACAGACTCATACCCCAGGTATGACAATGAGCAGCCTCATTCGTATTGAGCCAAATCCATCCTTGGCCCAACTCCGTTGACGTTAATGGAGTTATATCAAAGATGATTGTGGCCAAATTTCTTTTACCGTGAGACATAGGCTAGCGATCCCAGGAGCCAGGAATTATTGACTTCCTGTCCCAGCTCGGACACTGGCTCCCTTTGTGATGCTAGCAAAGTCCCTGGTCCTTTTTTCTCAGTTTTCCCCATCTATACAATAATGATAATGGTTATCCACCACTCAGAGCTGTTGCATGAATTAATTAGATGATATTTGTAAAGTGTTTTGAAGACGAAAAGCACTCTGTGCTGTAAGTGATATGTATACACAAGCTTTCAGCTGGAAGTATGTGATCTTACAAGACACACTTGTGCATTATGGAATAAACAAGTGACAAATACTAGTGATAAACATGGAAAGAAAACAGTCCTGGTGAGAGTGCAAACGTTTACAGTCAGGTGAAAGGTAACTGAGGATAACAACAAGAGACCATTGACGTTTACTTTGGAAGTGAGATTCACAGGGGCTTGTGTAATGTTCACAGACACACTTTATATAGGGGGAAGAGTACTTTGTGCTGGACGTTGACTCCAAGGCCCTATCTATGCTGGGGGCCAGATTCTTAGCTCGTGCAAATTCATGTAGCCCCATTGAAGAAGCTGGCCTAGAGATTTCACCCACTGGAGGAGTATATCGGTGCAAAGTCCTAGTGCAGACATGATTTACAACAGTGCAATTTAGCCCAGTTCAGTGAAATCCTAGTGTAGACAAGGCTTGTAGCAGTGGTATGGCAGCCAGGAAGTCCCCTCACACTGGGGTATTCTGCAGCCTTAGAGCAACAGGGTATTGGGCCCTCTCCATAGGTTGTCATAGATTCATTCCTCCTAAAAGACCTTCCCTTTAGTCTTTTCACTGCTTTTCTTCTCTCCCGTCCACAAGGTGAATATAGCTCGTGGCTCTCTCCTGCCTTGGATCTTGTGTTATCACATACCCCTGTGCAAAGTGGATGGAAATCGCTACCATTCTGATTGGGCAGCACAGATGAAAATGATGACACAGGGTGCCAGCAATGGTGAATCAAGCACTCTTATCTTGCATGTATTCCCTATGATCTTGCACTAGTTTTATCTGACTGGTCCCAGTCAGGTTCACACTTCCGGGAAAGGCCATTCCACTAATGTGCTCTTCCCTGCCACTAAGGGATTATTTTTTTAAGAAAGTTTGTCTTATGTCCGACAAGTTCAAAGTAAAGTGAGGATCGCATTGTTGAACTCTGATTACTGCAAACTTGGTTCAATATGCTCTTTCCCATTGTGGGACGCAGTTTTCATTTATCCAGAAATATTACATTCTGCCCTAACTCATCTGGGATTTGGGATTAGAAAGTGAAGTTTGAGCAGCCAGTCAAAACTGCTGAGCTCTGGAGAGAGAGGAGCAGCGTTAGACTTTGGATTCCCCTGAAGCGAGACTACGCCAGGCCTCTGAAGTCTATTTCCTTTACTCAGCCACCCAACTTCTTTGTGGCATGCATGGTCCCTGTAGTGAAGATTTGCATCCCAAAAGGAAAGACTTGAAAAGCAGCTGGTTCAGAGCTCCTGCATGTACAAACCAGGAAGTTCACGGACTCCACTCCACAATTAGCTGCATCTCACCAAGGCCTTTAACTTGGCCCAAAGGAATTCCTAATGTACAGTACAAATACAAAGCCCTGGCTGGGATGATTTAATTGGGTATTGGTCCTGCTTCGAGCAGGGGGTTGGACTAGATGACCTCCTGAGGTCCCTTCCAACCCTGATATTCTATGATTCTGTGATTCTATGAGTACCAATACTGGGACTCCAGTGATTCTCAAGGCAGTATGTCGGCAGGAGGGAGGTTAATATGCCTGTAGCTTTCTTCTTCCTCCCTCTCCCCGCCAAGCCTTGCTCTGCCAATCTTATTCCCTGTTGAGTGTACAGATTGTAAGGATGGGGTCTCATTTGTCCATGGGGAGCATGACAGAAAGGAGGCAGCCTGCCCTCAGCTGACAGGCGTAGGAGCTGGACAGGGCATAGACCTGCTAAAAAGAATATTAGGTTGGTGAGTTTGTGTTGGGTGCTTCTCTGGCCTGGGCAGTTTGGAAACAAGTTTGCCTGGTTTAGCTTTCACATGCTGTGCTGACAGCGGTACCCAAAGCAAAGCCTGATCTGCCGTCTGGCCTCCATCAAACTTTAGAAAGCAGCTCAGTGACTTTGAGCTGAAGTCCCACTGACCTTCAAAGAGGCTGAGAAAGCTAAATACACATGGCCTAGCTAAGTGACCGATGGGCTGAGACAGGGTGGAGGGGGTGAGAACAATCACAAATATCTGTTGCAGATAGACCCCAAGGAGGAGGAGGAATGGCTTTGTATTAGCAAGGATATGAAATTAGGAAACTGAAAATGTGCCTGAATACAAAGAAAAGTTTCCTGAGCGTGAGATCTATGCAAAGGGGGAGACATCTCCCCAGGGAGACAAGGGGAGCCTCACTGATGGAGATTCTGAAAACCAACCAAGTACAAATAACGAGTACAAATAACGAGGAGTCCTTGTGGCACCTTCGAGACTAACAAATTTATTTGGGCTAACCCACAAAAGCTTATGCCCAATAAATTTGTTAGTCTCAAAGGTGCCACAAGGACTCCTCGTTATTTTTGCTGATACAGACTAACACGGCTACCCCTCTGAAACCTCTTAAGTACAGTGCTGTGGAAACAAGCCTGCATTGCCAGGGAGCTGGTCTGGATGACCCCGCGTTGGCAGGTCTCTATGGTACAAATGCACACATCAGGATATCTGACTGTAGGGCCTCTTCTTTGATAGAGGTCCAGGAATTGCTCTTTGTTTGAATTCACTACGCCATGCACACTTGCAGTGGATCAGTTTTACTCTTCCCTCCCCACACTTACAGGACTCTGGGTGGTGCCCTCTGAGTATCCCCAGTCTAAAGAATAACAGCTTTTAATGATAAAGAGAAGATTGATAAGGACAATCCTATCCCCACACAGTGCAGAGCCAATCCCTACCCTAGATGGTTGGTCTAATGCTTTGGCCAGTTTTAAAACCTTGATCCAGAAGAAGCATGTGCAGGCCCCAATGTTCAGGGGTGTTCGGTCTCAGGACATTTTTCCCAGGCAGCTCTGGTAGTTTTCATTAGGGCTGTCATGGAAAATTAACCACTTGTTGTTTTAGGAATCAGAATTGCCTAAGGTTTTTTATTTTATGTGAGCATATATGCCAGGAGAGTCAGCAAAGCCCCACGCAAGAGGGCAAGCTGTTCTGCTTTCCATACACTTCAACAGACTTATAGAGGGTTTTCAGTGGCATTTTCGAACAGTACACTTCCTCAGGGGTACTTTTCCACAGACCCTACCCATTGTGCCTTATAAGGACAATATCACACATATTGCATCAATAAGCAACTTTTCCAGTTTAAGCAAGCTTTGAGGTTAAATCATAGGCCAAGTGTGGTTGACTGTAGGCCATGGGTTGTATATTGCAATATTGCGGTCAGGGGCTTAAAAAGCGGAACTGGCTGGATAGTCAGGGGCTTTTAGAAACGCCCCTGCTGTCATAGCGTCCCTTGGCCACCCACTTGTATGCCTATATGACCTTTTCTCATCCTTCCTTAGCACATACAGTTATTCTGCAATAGGGAGATTTAGGTCAAAGGGCCTTAGTAGTTTTTTTCTTCCACAGGGCACATAACATAACTTGTTTGAATCACTGTCCCAGCCCTGAGGGCCTTTGGTTTGAGTTCAGATGGGGCAGGGAGTTTCATGCCATGCACTGCCGTCTAACCAGGGCTGCCGGTTAACGGCATTAGTGTGAGTGCTGAATGGGTGTGGGGTTGAAGAAGCCCGTGACAGCGAGGATAAGAGTTACTCTTATCAAAGAGGTCGATGAGGCTTTTCTGAGGCTAACCCAGCCATACATTTAGTACACACTGCATGCTAACACACCCACTATGAGCCAGGGCTGTAGTGAAAGGAATAACTCGCATTTATGTAGCATATGAATGACACATTAACATCAGCGCTGGGTGGGGAGCAGGATGGGCTACGTTAGAGAACACATGCCAAACGCTGCTTTGAAAGGCCAATGCCTTCACAGGATTTCTGAAATGGGCATTGGTGAGGCCAGGTGCGTACCAGCACAGGGACCAGAGCAGCCCTGGTGTGAGACTCCTTAGAACTCATCGAGTCGCTCCACAAATACACCTCAAACAAAGAGAAATGCATTTGAAAAGGAAACGAGAGCAAGTGGAAAGATAAGAAATGCTGCAAACATTCTGTGTAAAATACCCACTGCCAAACACCGTGAGAGAAGTCAGCACTACAGGGATGTGCAACCATCTCCATCACGCTGCCAAGTGAGGTGCCTGCAGCATCTATTTCTCCTCCTGGGATGTGGGAATCCCCACGATGCAGGAGCAGCAGCAGCCGGTTACTGTTTGAGGTCCCAGGGTCAGTGTTCAGACAACAGGGGTGGTTGGTCTGTTGCTGAGTCTTGCAATGCGGCACACAACTCCGTGGGCACACCAGAGCGAAAGGGAAGAATGCCAAGATGCCCTCTGATAGGAAGCAGCAGCAGACACACTACCAGCTAGCAGAAGTTGTGCAACATGACTAGGTAGGACCTTCACCCTCTCCCCAAGATATTTTCTGGGGCTCCAGGCCTGCACCTCCTGCTAATTTGCATGAGCTGTAGATAGCATCCTGGGGTGGAATAAGCTAACGCAAGTTTCAACTTTTTCACGTATTTAGCCTTGCACTGGCCTTTGGAGACAGGACAGTTTATTATCCCCATTTCATAGTGGAGGAAACTAAGGCACAATGAGAGGTGGCTTTCAGAGCTTGGGACAGAACCCAGCTCTCTTGGCTCCCAGTTCTGGGGCTGGGCCACCCACCATCCAGGCTGCCTTCTCCATGGCGCTCCTCATGCAGTGAATAAGTAGTGATTTCTTTTCATCCTCCTCATTCAGCGGGCAACCTTATTTACTGTACACCATTCAAACTCTGTACTGAATACAGCCTTATTAATTTCCTCCTGGGTGTTTCAATGGGGATCTCACCACAGCATCTGATTGTTTCATAAACATTAAGCCCAAAAGGGTCCACTAATTTTGGGTGTCCAATTTGAGACATCTACGCCTTGACTTTTCCAGGTTTTTATAGCACGCTATATGGTCAAAGCACAGCTACTGTGGATTTCACTTGCAGCTGTGAGCGCTCAGCCGTTCTGCAAATCAGACCCGAAGGTCTCACACCAGACACCCAGCCCTGGTCTACACTACAACCTTCTGTCGATATAACTGCATGCATCGCTCAGACTGACTGAGCTCCCAGTGCAGACAGCGCTATGTTGACGGGAGGGCTGCTCCTGTCGACATAGCTACTGCCTCGCAGGGAAGTAGAGAATCTACGCTGACAGGAGAAGCTCTCAGCGTCTTCACTAAACACGACGGCAGCACAACTGGGTCACTGCAGACTGTCAGTGTCGATGGAACCCACGTGCCTAATAGGGAGATATCTCTTTAAGAGATCTCGGGGGGGGGGGAGGGCAGAATGAGTTGGGTCTGGGTCATTGTTGCTGGGCAGATGTACAATTAGCTCTCCACACCCAGAAGTTTCTGGACTTGGGTGTGGTAGTTTGGGGTCTGGGCAGCTGCTTTGCAGAAGGCCATGTGCCCTGTATGACCCTGCGCAAGTCCCCTAATCTCTCTGTATCTCCATTCTCCACTTGTGCAATGGGGATAATAGCACTTCCCTATCTCACAAGAGTCTTGTGAGCATCATAGAATCATAGGGTTAGAAGGGACCATGAGGGTCATCTAGTCTTACCCCCGTCAAGATGCAGGACTTGTTGTGTCTAAACCACCCAAGGCAGATGGCTCCGGCCTCCTTTTGAAAACCTCCAGTGAAGGAGCTTCCACAACCTCCCTGGGTGTCTGCTCCATTGTCCATTGCTGTTCTTACAGGTAAGAGTTTTTCCCTGCGATTTAATCTAAATCTGCTATGATGTAGTGTGAACCCATCGCCTCTGGTCCTGCCCTGTGTGGCAAAAGAGAACAACTTTTCTCCATCTTTTTTATGGCAGCCTTTCAAGTAGCTGAAGACCCCTATCATATCCCACTTAATCTCCTCTTTTCCAAACTAAACATATCTAGTTCCTTCAGCCTTTGCTCATAGGGCTTTCATTCCTTCCTACTGATCATCTTTGTCACTCACCTCTGGATCCTTTCCAGTTTCTCTACATCCTTTCTGTACAGAAGTGACCAAAATTGGACACGTGGAAGATTGTGAGGTACTCAGATATGACATCAGTTAGGCCATATGCGTATCTAATCCCTTCCTCTTCAAGCTGCTGCAGTCCTACGAGAGAGCCTTTCAACATTAAATGAAAGTGCCATTTCAAATGGGGGAAGAGAGAAAAGGGCATTAAATGTGCTTAAAAGCTAAATAATTAACAAAAAGAATAGATAGGGCTGAAATAGTCAAAACTGAAAATATTTATAAATTCTATTGAAAAGTCACGTATCCAGTATTTATTTAATCAATTATCTTTAAAAATTTCCCATTCGGGTTCTGCTCTATTCTAGAGCTATTCAATATCATGGGTACTAATGTTCTGATATGGCAGGGGTAGGGTGAGAGGGACGGAATTTACCCCTGAGCTTCAGAAATAATAGTGGGAGCTACAGCTTTCACATGAGTTTACGGTCATTTTGTTCCCTTTAGAATTATGGGAGAAAGTGTGGCCTAGTGGTTAGACCAGAGAGCTGGGAGTCAGCACTCAGCTATCGACAGTCTGCTACCTTGGGAGGGTAACAATTTCCCTGTGATGACATCACCTCTGAACCAGCTACCAGCCCCCACGTTGTTCTGTTAAGGCAGTTTGTAAAAGTGGGAATGAGACATAAATGATCAAGTAACTAAAGCTCAGTGATTATTTTCTCCTTGCTGTATTTGATTTCTAAGCAGAGTCACAGAATAATCTGGAGATTTTGGCAAGATCTGTGTAGAACTTTCCCCAGCCTGTGGGATTTTCTCAGGAATTTTAGCCAGGATTTCCAGCATTTCTGCCCCTCTTTTAACATGATACAATAAGGCACCAGTGGTGTAAATGGGCCCAGCCCCGCCAAAGCTAGTGGGGGTTTCACCTGCTTTCATTAGCCCTGAGAGACCAATTCAAAAATATTAGGAACGTAGGCGCGGGAACTAGGGGTGCAGCATCACTCCCAAGTTTTAAGCAGGGCTCTGCTCCTGCCCGCCCATGGGCACCTGGCCACGGGCTCCTGGCCCTGCCCCCAGGGCTCCACTAGTGGTCCTGGGCCCACCACCAGCTCTGGCCCCAGCCTTGGCCCCCTTACCCCAGTCCAGGTCCCCCCCCGAGACACGGCTCTGCACCTGGCCCCAGCTGGGGGGGGGACACGAAGAGGTGGCTTTCAGCACCCCCACTATTAAAAGTACGCCAGCACCACTGTTTAGGAAGGTTGTTCATGCCAATGTGTGCTGTAGCATTGCATGGGCATATGACAGACCTGGGTGCAATTCAGTAGCCCAGGTCTCAGGAACTGCAAACACTCCATAGGAAACCCAATCATCCTGGCTTCACTGCAGCGCCTTTGCCTTACGAATACCAGAGACAGAGAGCAGCATCTTCTGCACCCCGAGACAGGATAGCCTTTGCAGCAGACAATCTCTCCTGTTATTATGTGTCTACTTCATTGCCCCTTGAGAGTTATTTTCGATAAATGCCTTTGCATTGATGTAGCAGCCGGAGACTATTATCCTGAGACAATGGTCTGTTTTCATTGACATTATCTCGGAATGATTCGAATTTGATGTGGCTCAGATGAGTTCCACTTAGAGGAGCGTGGATGGTACGCTCAGGAGAACAGCAGCAGCTACCAACAAAGTACTTTTTATATCAAGTCAAGTAATGTAATCATATTCGCATATAATATAATTTGGGTATTAGAACTGTATGAATGGCTGCCTCTCCCCCCAGACTATCAGGAGCTGAAAGTCATGTCATGTCTCTTTGGAATAATAATTTCCCCTAGATTTCGAAGAAGGTCTAAGATTTTATCTAAGGACTTGATTTAATTATGATTTGGGCAGTCTTAAAATACCTATTCCTCAAACAGGCCCCTCAGGGATAAACTATTTGAACAGATCACCAAGCATTAAAACAGATCACCTTCCAAATATGGCTGACGTGGGATGTCAGTTTTCAGAGCAGTTTGTACGGCTCACTTCATTACTTGCTGCTGCTCCTACTGGGAGCTCTTGTACAATAAAGGATCTTTTAAAAACGAGACTCTTTTGGAAAGCCGCAATAATGCTCTTCTCCTCTTTGGAAGTGCACACCGCTTCTCAGCAGTCGCTTATCACACAAAAAGCCCATTAAATAATTCATGGCAAATAATTTAGTGGCCAAAATGTGCCTTTTTTCCAGTCACAAATTGTCTGTGAGCAGATGACAATTTTCTCAAATTTGCTATTTGCATGTATTTGCTGAATACTGTCCGCGATTAATGATTGCTTGGGGGCTTGTTAGTGAGCAGGCTGTTGCAAAGATTTGATATTTGAAATCTGAACTTTGAGCTGATTTGATGGGAAACAAAAGTTGGAGATGTTTCTGTGCTTGATTGGATGAACGTAGTAATGAGAATCAGGTTTCTGAGTCTAATACTTGTGATTATAAGTCTGAAAGTGTCTTTATGCAAATATTCACTTAAAATTAATTGTTGTAGTCAATATACAGGTAAGTAACCTCATTTATTGCTATTCCAGAAGCACCTAGAAGCCACAACCATGATTGGGCCAGGCACTGCATAGACACACTGTGAAACAGTCCCTTCCCCAAAGAGCTTATAGTCTAAATAGATGAAGGATGAGAGGGGAACAGACACAACGAGATGGAAGTGACTTCCCAAGGTCACACAGCCAGTCAGTGGAGGAGCTAGGAATAGACCACAGGCATTTGACGCCCAGTTCAGCGATCTATCCAGTAGCCCAGCTGCTAGATTGCAAGAGCGTCAGAGCAGACAAGTGGAATTTGAAGACTGAACTCAACCACCTGTGCACATTTGTGTAAACTTTCCAAAGGGTGTCTTAGAATGTGTTTGTTCATCCAGCTCCGATCCACGTGTGCGGTTGCAAAACTTGAAATTAAATCTCTCTATGGGCTAAACCCGGTTCATATTTGCATGATAAAGTGGAGACGTGAAGAGATATTAATTGGGACCTGGTGGAGTTATGGGGTGGGAATTAATTCAGTGTAATTATTATTGTTATCCCTTGTGACCCAAGTGGGTAGTCAATATTCAGGGTCTTGTAAGTTGTCTCCATGAGGAGAAACTGATGATGGAGTCTGGTACTTCTTCAGTGCAATCCTGTTTATTTACAAAGTCCTGTTCCCTTGAACACAGTAGGAATCAAACAGCAGGAGACAGTTTCTTTACTCATTAGTTCCAAGCCTCTTTCAGCCATCAATCTAAAAAGCTGTCTCTCTAGGCTTTTTTTTCTCAGGGCTATGCTCCTGGTGCTTGTTCTGGCTGTCTCCTTGGCTTGCTTCTGCTTTGCTCTCTAAACACACACAGATCCACCAAACAATTCCTAAACCCCTGCATTTGTAGTCAGCCCACAGTAAAACCCCTCTGCCCATGTTGCTCAACTGCCTGATCTGAGTTGCATGTGGCCTGTGGTTTGGGTGGTGGCTCCCATTGTTTCAGCCATCTTGTTCCAAAAAGGAGCATCATTGTATTCTGAATGAAGGGTGACCGTTCTGTCCACCAGCTTCAATGAGTTTTCACTCTCCCCAATTCTATTAGATTTGAATATTTATATTATGGTCATGCCCAGGGGCCAGGATAAGGCCCCCTTTGCATTAGGTGCTGTATAAGTGGGGCCAAAATAGAGAAGTGACTTGTGAAAGGTAGAAGAAGAAGAAATATAATCAAATCAATAATTTGTATCTAGATTTGCAATTTCCCCCTCAGATAATCATATATATATATAGTAAATGCCAGCTTTCCCCTTTTGCCCCTCAAGCCATGATTAAGCAGCTGATTTCTTCTTGGCATCAATGCAGAGGGGAGGAGAGATTTGAAAGAGGAAATCTCATGCCAAGGTCCCCACGCCGCAACGGAATACTGACAAATATATGGCTGGATTCAGTTGGCTTACCTATGTGTGAGTATCGTTAAAATAGGCATTAGAACGATAAGAATGTGTTTAGACTTTATGGAATGCTTGTAGTTGCTACCTGCATTAATCTCACTTATAACGTCTGTATCCCATAGCATCAGGTAATATTTGAGCAATTGTATTGTCAGTCTCGGTAACCATGTAAATCACCAGACAGGAGAGAGACATTAACTAGTGCAAAATGCTGGTCCCCAACAGGAGTTACGTCCTGCCTGACAAGGCAGACCCATCGACGTGAGAAGGACTAGAGTGGGACATTAAAGAGGATAAAAGACTTAGTTGTTTACTCTCCTGCCCCACCATGAAGATGAGTCTTGCAAGCGAATTCTTCCCATTGGCTGAGTTTGCAGCCCAAACAGAAGGGAGGAAGGGAATAAAACACCCCTAACAAGGAGGAACTGTATCTTTATGCTGTTTGGACTTGGGGGGGGGGGGGGCTGGGGGAACAGGGCAAGGATTACTAGGTTTAAGTAGAAGATCCCCAGAGCTTAGATTGAATTAGTCCTAAAGGACATATAGAGTTTGCTTATTGTCACATTGTACCTCAAAGTAGCACCCTGGACCCCCATATTCACCAGTGTCATATGATTATGAGATGTTTTGTACAATGCATGCCTTGTGCAGTATCATATAGCAAGTCTTGATCTGTTGAACCTTAATATCCTGTTGGATTGTATGTGCTATCACTGTATATGAAAAAAGAAAAGGAGGACTTGCAGCACCTTAGAGACTAACCAATTTATTTGAGCATAAGCTTTCGTGAGCTACAGCTCACTTCATCGGATGCATTCAGTGGAAAATACAGTGGGGAGATTTATATACATAGAGAACATGAAACAGTGGGTGTTACCATACACACTGTAACCAGAGTGATCAGGAAAGGTGAGCTATTACCAGCTGGAGAGCGGGGGCGGGGACCTTTTGTAGTGATAATCAAGGTGGGCCATTTCTAGCAGTTGACAAGAACGTGTGAGGAACAGCGGGGTGGGGGGGGAGGGGGAATAAACATGGGGAAATTTGCAAACTGGGTACAATTAACTTAGGCTTGAATAAAGACTGGGAGTGGATGGGTCATTACACGAAGTAAAACTATTTCTCCATGTTTATTTCCCCCCCGCCCCCCGCTGTTCCTCAGACGTTCTTGTCAACTGCTGGAAATGGCCCACCTGGATTATCACTACAAAAGGTTCCCCCTGGCCCCCGCTCTCCTGCTGGTAAAAGCTCACCTTACCTGATCACTCTCGTTACAGTGTGTATGGTAACACCCATTGTTTCATCTTCTCTATGTATATAAAATCTCCCCACTGTATTTTCCACTGAATGCATCCGATGAAGTGAGCTGTAGCTCACGAAAGCTTATGCTCTAATAAATTGGTGAGTCTCTGAGGTGCCGCAAGTCCTCCTGTTCTTTTTGCGGATACAGACGAACCCGGCTGCTCCTCTGGAAACTGTGTATGACGTATTGCTATACGTGCTACTGAAATGCGTTGTGAGGCTGGGAAACGCCCACAGCCAGTCTTTCAGGAGGGACAAAGGAGCAGCCATCAAAGGCCAGACAGGCATTAATAGCTCATCAAAAAGAATCCACCCTCCCAATGACTCCTCCAAGAAGTCACATACGCAATGAGGGTGGCCTAACCCATGTCACAACAAGGATCTTTCTACCAGCTGGAAGAAGGTATAAAAGAGGAACAGCGTCATCATCATCTGGCCTCTCTTGTCCCTCATCTCAACACCTGGAAGATCAGCAGGAAGACAAAGACTTGGAACTAGGGAGCTTAGTCCCAGGCTGGAAGGGAGTCCAGTCTGTGTATGGAGGAACTGTGAGCTGCCTGTAGCATCCTGTAGGGTGAGAGACTGCTTGAGTCACAACTTGCTTAGCCTGTTAAAGTTAGAATTTAAACTGCGTTTCTATTTTTATTTCTCAGGTAACCAACTTTGAGCTGTATGCCTGCTACTTACAATCACTTAAAATCGATCTTTCTGTTTTATATTTTTACCTAAAACAGGGTGGTTTTGGTTGAAGTGCTTGGGAAATCTCAGCTCAGATTACAACGTCTGGTGCATGTCCACTTTCCTATGAAGAAGTGGCAAACTTATTTATGAGTTTGCACTGTTCAAGGGAACCTTGAGCAGTGTAAGATGGAATATTTCTGGGGCGCAAGGCTGGGAGCTGGGGTGACTGGCTGGTGCCTCTCTCTCTGTATGATTCTTGAGTGGCTCACGGAGTATCCATGCAATTTAGCTGGGTGTATGGCTTCACATGCTGATGACTGAGTGATGACAACACCTGGAGGAGGTTTGCTGCTTGTCACTGGCACAGCTTTGTGAGATACACCCCAAGTTGGAGAGTTAGGGGGGTACAGCAGTTCCACAGATCCAGGTTGTACTCTGGGAATCCAGTCACACTTATTATAGAAGCTTCTATTACCTTTTGAAATATAAGATTGTAGCTCAACTGTGTACCTTGCATCCGACGAAGTGGGTATTCACCCACGAAAACTTATGCTCCGATACGTCTGTTAGTCTATAAGGTGCCACAGGACTCTTTGCCACTGTTTTAACCTTGTAAATAACTCTTATTTCCTTTTCCTATTAATAACTCTGTGTCACGGAGATTGGGGGAGTCAGGGCCCTGCACCCCCACTTCCTGCGATTCATTGTGACTCTCAGACAGCCAGTAGAACAGAAGGTTTATTAGAGGCAACAGGAACCCAGTCCAGACCAGAGCTTGTGGGCATAAACAGGACCCCTTAGTCAGGTCCTTCTGGGGGGCAGGGAGATTAGTCCCCAGCTCTAGGGGGCTCTCTCCTCTTCCCCAGCACACTCCAAAAACGAAACTCCCTCCAGCCGACTCACCCAGCCTCCCCACAGCTCCTCCTCCTCCAGCCTTTGTCCAGTTTCCCGGGCAGAAGGTGTCAGCTGGACCCAACCCCCCTCCTGGCTCAGGTGACAGGCTCAGGTATTGTCCCAACCAGTGAAGCCACCCCCTGCTATCCCATCACCAATGCAGACGGTCCCAGTAAAACTCCCCTGCAACATCCCCAGATCAATCAGTCCCCATTCCATCACACGCTGTATACAGGTTATTATAGGATTGCCTAAAAGCATTGTCTTTGGTGTGAGATCTAAAGTGCAATTGAACTGGGGTAACTGACTGGTCCTTTGGGACTGGGAGTAACCTGAATATTGTTGTGATCCTTGACGGAAGGGACCATCTATCACAAAGGCAGGCTCACCTTGGTGGCAAGATAGATCGACCTGTCTGTGACTCCACATTAAGGCTGTTATAGTGCCGGAGGAGTTTACACTTGAGAATTGGTTGGTGAAATTGAAGTATAGAACTCAGCCAATTTGGGCTTTGTGCCCTGGTTCTTAACAGTCTGTCATGAAGCTGGTATTCACGCTCTTGAGCCACTGCAGGACAGCTTGACTCCCAGTATCCCTGTTTTGAAAACTAAAATGAATGAATAAGATCCACTGAAATAGACACCAGAGGAATATCTTTAAACCTGCAGTAGTTAGCAAACTTCACTTCCCCGGTGCCTCGCTTAGGGCTGCTTCTAATTGTGATTTAAAGAAGGGTAATATTTTTATTCCGCTGGAAAGTATTTGAGGCACTTGCTCACTGATCTGATGGCAGAACAGAATGGTAATGATAAGCTGGCAGTATATTAGCTAAAGTGAGGCCTGGTGACACTGAAGACTTCAATGCTAGCAAGCTTTGTTATGCAAAAAAGGAAACACATTACGGACTCCTTTCCTTTCTAGTGCACTTAAACAATTAAAACACTGGCTACTTCCAAACAGAAAATATTATTCTCTGAAGAACAGTAATGGAAAAATTCAGAGCAGGTGAGAGGACTGTGAAACCCGGACACAAAAAGGAAAACAGTAAGGAGCGTATCAGTCTTCTCTTCCATAGCAGGGTGTCTCTGCTGCCGTCTAAGGAAGCAGCTGTGTCATCATTGATCAGTGTCTCAGCTGAGAATGTTTTATGCAACAGGAGCTGCTCACATTGAACATCTGTTGATGGGCTCACATTCATAAAACCATCACTTACCTGGGTCGGGCAAGGAAGGGAAAACACAAATGGGCAGTGAGCCCCTCGCTTACCTGGCTTGTCAAAGTAGATACTCCAGGCACCTCAGGTTTGAAACGAGGTAATAGTTTGAACTGCAGCACGAATGAAACTGTCACGAGAACGTGTCTTTCCACTGATGTCACGCGTATTGAGCTACAACAAGTAAACCCTACCGCAGGAACTCAAAGGGATATAAAGGGCACTGTGTGCGTATTTTTAGGGTATGAAAATCAACTAAATCATAGGCTTAGATTGGAAATTTTCTTTTTAGATCTGCAATTCAATTAAAAGAAAAGTCTCCAGATAACAAGTTATTAGTGTTGGTGTCCTGGCCAGATTTGAGTTTGGGCAAATTGCATATTGCCTATTTCTCATGCAAACTAGATTCTGGGTAAAATTCTCAACTGCACCATTCATGTTCAAGGACACAGCAAGGTAACAAGATCCAGTGGTGGAGATGGAAGTTAGAAAAATTCAAACTTCAAATAAGGTGCCAATAGTGAATAGTTAGGATAATTAAGTATTGGGACCGATTATCCAGGGAAGAAGTATGATCTCCATCTTCTGGAGTCCTTAAATCTTTCTAAAAGATATACTCTAGCTCAAACAGAAGATACCTGCCTGATGTCAAAATCACTGAGTGAACTTCCTTGGCCTATATTATGCAGGAGGTCAGACCAAATCAGTGGTTCTCAAATGAATTTTGCAAACTTAGGGTGGCTGCAGTTCTGACAGTTGAAATGTTATACTAGTGACAGTCTAGTCACGTGGTTATCTGGAAGTGTCATGTAAATAAAACAATGAAGTGTTCCAATATAAAGAATAAAGAATAACACATACTATTAACTATGCCACAAAAATACCAATAAAGCAGCCCTCCTACACTGCTGTGAAATGCCACTGGGCACACCTTGGCTTGACCTGCTTTTGCAGGAAGTAGACCCAGTGGCTGTGGCTGAGAGCTGAGAGAAGAGGCTCCCTAGCCCCAAAAGTTGTGGTGATCACACATGAAGTCCTTGGTAGCCTCAGGCAGCCACCATGGCCACGCTTGAGAATCACTCGACTAGATCATCTCAATGGTCCCTTCTGGTCTTGAGGTCTATGGGGCAGATCCTCAGCTAGTGAAAATTGTCACAGCTCCATGGAATCTATGAAATGGAGACACAACATTATATGCAGGTGACACAATAGAGGCATCATGGCCAACACAAATTCTGCCTCACCTTTGCTTCATGTATCTTTTGAAAAGGAGAAGTGATGGACAAAAACCTGGTAGGACCTTGTATGAGAGATGCCAAAGAGCATACCAACCCAGTACTGCCCTCTGGGAGCTCTCAGAAATGAAGGAAGTGCCCTCTCAAGGTACTGATTACCCACCAGAGTTCAAAGGTGGGTCAACAATACCCATGGTCAACTATCAAAGATGGCAGAGAGATACAACAATATCAAGATGCATTCTTGATCTTCCACCATTGCCGTGGGTTCAGCTAACACAACCAATGTTGTCTCCACTGTGTACCCTGGTCTGAAACTGTACCGACTGAAACCAGAGAACTCTGGGGACACCAACACCTGGATTCTCCACTACATTGCACCTTGGGCAGTCATTTTTACTTGTGCAAAGTTGGCATAAAATACCACCATTCTGACTTAGTGTAAAGTTTGCACCAGATGGCAAAGTGGAGCTGGGGGACAGCCATTCTTAGTTGGGGTGTATGGGGATGCCTTCAGTGTAGGGGGCAAACAAGCCCCAACAGAAGAATACAAAACAAACCCGCTGAGCTTCCTTTCCCTTCCCAGGGAGAATGGGGAGTCAAAGTCATTTCAGCAGCATCATTTGCATATTTATAGGCACCATTTGCAATGACTGATATTACTCCACCTCGATCAGAAACTTTAAAAAAAGAAAAACAAATCTCTTACTGCTCTGCAAGACATGGACGGCAAGCCTTCCAATGGCTCAGGACATCCTAAACTCCCAGCAAAATTTCACTTACGCTCCAGATTAATGAAGGGCTTATAAATGTTTTACATGCAATGGCCATTCTGCCCTGCTGGAAAGCATCTGTAATATTTATTTACTTACATAAGATTGGCTCCTCTGGGCACTGGGCCCAAAATCAACAATCATCTTCTATGGAGAAGGTGGCTTTGAACCAAGCCATCTTGAGGAAGCATTTCTCTCAGCCCCATGTACAGCTGCGTATCAGCCAAAGCACCCAGCTACAAACAAAAACACCAGTATGAATTGCAAAAGCCACTTCAGCACGTCGGAAGCCAGGTTTGGCAGAAAAATAGATACAAAGACATCTTTTGTGCTGCTGTCTTTTGGGCTCTTTAGTGAAAAGTGAAGTTTGCTGGGTAATTTCAAGCCATGTAACATACTCCTGAATAGCTATAGATAATACTGACAAGTCAAATTAAATGAGCTAGCTAATATTAGCAACAAAGGCATTCATGGCTGTGTTTGTTATTACTTGAGACATCTGGGCTGAATATCTGATCCATTTCCAAATTGTACGAGTGGATAACAGATTCTTTTTTAAACTCTTCTATTCTGTTTCAGTTCTTATTAAAGCTGTTTCAGAAAAATGCATTTTTATTTTCCATGAAAAATTTAAACGAAAATGTTTCTTTTCTCATTTTAGTCAATGTTATTTGCAGAATTTTTCTTTTCTTTTTTTCCTTCAAAAATAAATGTGTTTTTTTTTAAATATTTCAGTTTTCAAAAATCAAAATAAATTCAGGTTTTGGTTGTCAGAAAACCTGGAAAACTTTTATTTATGTGCGTTTTTAGTTTTTCAAAAACAAAAGCCTGGATTTTTGAGAAAAATGGACATTTGCTCATAAAAATTTCCATTTGGCCCTCAAAGCCATTCCCCCTCAAAAAACAGTTCTGATGAAGATTTTGTAATCAACCCCCCATTCTTATACTACACTCACCACCATGATCTCTAGGGTCTTGGAGTCAGACAGTGTTACTGGGACTTGAAGGACCTGATCCTGCTAGGTGCCGAGCACCTCCTCAGAGGAGCTAAGCATCCCGAGCCAGACTGCTCACATGAGTAAGGCTAGCACAATCGGGCCGGTGGGCTGTATGTGCAAGGACAAAGGGCAGTTGAGGTGAGGATCAGACTGGAAGTTAGGGAGCTCAGAGACCACCACAGACCATCGCCAATGGGTCGCAGTGCACAGGCAGTTAATGGATGCTGCTGAAATTGCTGAGCATAGATGATGAGCACCAGCTCCCACACCATACACCATGCCACCGACCTGTGAGAGCTCCCACACCAGACAGCCCGCCCTCGACTGACACAGGAGGGGCAGGGGTTAGCCCATGTTTTTGGTCAATAAATAAACATGAATGGAAGACACCCAGAGGGCAGAGGAAGGAGGTGCCATTTTCTCAGGGCCCCTTTGCTGAGTGCAATCAAACTTGCAAAGGATCCACCCCACACCTAGACTCATAAGCTTTAAGGCCAGAAGGGACCATTGTGATCATGTAGTCGGACCTGCACATTGCAAGCCACAGAACCTCACCCACCTACTCCTGCAAATTGCAATAGACCCATAACCTCTGGCTGAGTTACTGAAGTCCTCCAATCATGGTTCCAGTTAGAGAATCCATCATTTATTCTAGTTCAGATCAGCAAGTGACCCATGCTCCAGGCTGCAGAAGGCGGCAAGAAACCTGACCGGGGGGGAAATTCCTTCCCGACCCCAAATATGGTGCTCGGTTAGACCCTGAGCATGTGGGTGACACCCACCAGCCTAGGGAAGAATTTGCTGTAGTCAGTCGGAGCCCTGCTGAGAGCCAGGGCAGGGGAGATGGGCTCTTAGCCAGCTATCCATGGAATCCCCCTGCCCTGCTGAGTGGCAGCAATCGACAGTGGCCCCCGGAAGGAGGCTGGATGTTACACACTGAGCTCTGGAGTGAGCACGGATACAAAATGACATGGAATCGCTGTGACATGCTTTAAATTACCTCCTCTCTCAAGGACACTGGGCTTTGCTCAGAGGTCAGACAAGCAACATCTGCCTGCTCTAACCGCACGGCATCTCCTAAGCCGGATGAGGCTGGAGAGTCTGGTAGCTGGAGGATCAAAGGGAGGGGCGGGGTGGGAGAATGCTTGCTGGGATTTGACAGGTGCAAAATGGATTTTCTTCTTCATTTAGCCTGTTTTCCGGCTCTTTCCCCTCCCCCTGATTATTTAACTTAAAAGCAGCAGAGACCCCAGCAGCACAAATCCTTCGACTTCGGAGGAGGCGCGAGATGGTGGCTGCTCATTTATTGCCAGGGAAAGACATGAGTGACGGAGGGAAGCCCCTAGGATGCTAATGGGCGTGGAGAGGCGGCTCCATGGGGGAACCGCAGTTCACTGTGGGCTCTGTGTTCATGTGAAAGGTCCTTGAAGCGGTTTGATACTCAACACACCACAGCCACTAACTCCAGAGGCCGATTTATCGCCATTAGCCCCAGCCCAGGGTAACGGGGAGAGTGCAACTGCACTATACAAGGAAGCAATTGGGACTGAGATGCCAAATTCCCCCTTCCTTGCACAGGGGGGTTACTTCACCTCTCTTTGGGGTGCAGGTCATTCCCATGTGCGCCCAGACCAGGCTCCTCCTACTCTCCCTGCCCCTTACTCTCTGGAGAGGGCATTACATGAGCAGCCCCTGCTCTCCCCAAGAGGCAGCGACTGCCATCTGAGCAGCGCTTACTCCTCGGGGCAGTGTCCCTGACCAGGCTGATAATGGCTGGCAGGGGCGGCCTAGCTCATAATTATTGGCAGAGCAGATGCTTTCTTGGTTCCTGAGCCAGTACCCGCCCCAGCTGCTCAGTGTCCCGTATCCAGCTCGTTCCGGGTTAGCTCCCTGCCCTGTGTTCTCGCCCCTTTCCCTGGTTGGTTTTGTGGGTTTAAATGCTGAGGAAGCTTCATCAAATACTGTACCTCCACTGCCTAACCACACTTTGGCCCAGAGCCGGGGCTGTGAGCGAGCTGGGCATGGGGCAGCTATGGGGGGCTGTGTGCAGAGGGAGCTTTAAACTACCTTTAAGCACCTCCCCCGCCCTCATTACCCGGCTGACTCTTAGCACCTTCCCAGGCTGCTCTACTTCACATCCGACTGCCTCTAAGGCCCAGGGGAAGAGAGGAAGGATGGCCCAATGGTTAGGGAACTAGCTATGGCCAGGTCTACACTAAAAAGGTAGGTTAACCCAGCTGAAAAATCCACCCCCTGAGTGATGTAGTTAAGCTGACCTAAGCCCTGGTATAGACAGCGCTAGGTCATCAGAAGAATTCTTCCCCCAAGCTAGCTACCGCCTCTCGGGGTGCTGGGTTAAGTACCGCGATGGGAGAACCCCTCCCGTTGCTGCAGTGAGTCTCTCCGCCGAAGCACTGCACCACTGTAGTGACTTAAGTGTAGACCTAGTCTAAGACGCGAGAGGCCTGGGTTTATGTCCTGGCTCTCCTGCCGACTGCCTACGGGGTCTTGGACAAGTCACGTAATCTCCCAGTGCCGCACTATACAATGGTGATAAGAACACTGCCCCAGGGGCTGTTGTGAGGAGAAAGGGATTAAGGATTATGAGGCTCAGATACCACAGTGATGTGCGGGGGGGGGGGTGTAAGTACCACAAAATAGGGGGCATCTCCGTATTTGGAGCTTGGTGGGGTGTAGATGTTCCCCGTTGTGCCCTCCTTCGTCTATACACATCCCCTATGCCAGGGACTGGAGAGTGAGGGGCAGGGGGTCCTGTGCCAATAGGGTGTACTTGTGTGTCCTCCATGTGTCACCCTGCACGTGTTAGACCTTGCAAACTGCTTGATCTAGAGTGTAGACTAGAGGCTTCCTGGTGGGGTGACTCTTCCCCCGGTGGCTTCAGCAGCACTAACAGAGCCATCCTTGATTCATAGATTTTAAAGCCAGAAGGCGCCTTTGTGATCATCTAGTCTGGCTGTCTGCATCAGATGTCACAGGCCATAGGATTTTCCTCAATTGATTCCTGCCTCAAGACCCATAGCAGGGCTCAAACCAGAGCAGACCTTTTCGAAAAATATCCAATCTGGATTTTAAAACCGCCAGTGATGGAGAATGCAGTAATCCTTCTCTAACTTCTGTAAAAGTTACCTGAATGGGAGACATCAGGCTTGTGATGCTGGGAGCTCTGCTGGCTTCAGCAGCTTCTTTGGAAAAGTGTTTGGGGTGGGGGAGGGAAACCAGGGTGGAGAAATTTGAGTTTGCATTCATGAAAGTGTCTGCTTCAAACATTTCAAACTGCCAGCTCTCAAACTTCTGCCTTCGTTTAAAACAGTCAGCGTGGTCTCGCTTCCTAAGCTCTTGGTGAAATATGCAAAGTGGGCTGAGTTTGAAGTTTCTGTCTTCAGCCAATTTTTTAATTACAGGAGAACAAGATTTTTGATCGGAACACCTGGGACGAGTGGAAGTTGGAACTCAGTTTTAACAGAGAGGCAGTAGCCGTGAAGACTATAAATGAGAAACCCCTTTCTTCTCTTTGCGTTGTGAATTCGTTTTATTGTGAACAAAAATCGCTAATTAAAAATTCTAAAACCAATACTCGTTTCCTTTTCTCCCTTTGCACTGGCTCTGCCATGGTAGCTCTGTTACTGCAGTCTGCCTGGAATAAACTTGGAAGCTCCAACTCCCTTAGTGTATGAAAACCTTAACCTCCGTTGTCAATGTTTATCAATGCTGCAGGGCAGCTCCATTCTTCACACGCTATGTCAGATCCCTGGAGATATTAGTTTAATCTAGTGCAGATTTTACCAGCTATCCAAATTAGTCTTTAGCAGACATGCTGCACACTGCTTATTAGCCGTACAGACATGCACACGCTCCTGTGTGTCCCCGTTCACACCGACGGTGTCGATTTCAATCTCTCCTCCTTAGGGACAGGAAGAATCGATTTGGAGGAAGTTTCTGGAGTTTTGGGTGCATATCCGCTCTGTGTACACACAAGCTTTCCATCATCATTGCCTTACATAAAAAATGTGGTTCGCTGTGGTTGTGCTGGAGCCCCTTTTGCGTTTGATTTTGTAAATATTCTAGCCAATGAGCTGAATGGCAGGATTGTTCAGGAAAATGCCACATTCCAGTGAAGGTTAGAAAATCTTACTGTTTCTACAGCACCTGTCACTGCTACTGTCGGAGGGTGCGCTCACCACTGCTGCGCCCCCATATGGCTGGGCCTGGCATTGCAGCTCTTTCCTGTCTGGCGCCCCCTGCAGATAGTGGCTCCGGTCTTGCGGTGGTCTACCTCTTTTTGCGACTCAGCCTCTGGCCAGGTCATAGTTTAGTCCCATCGTGTCCAGCGTAACGAAAGTACAACTAAAGTCCCCAAATGTCGCAACACAAAAGATCCTTCTGCCTCCTCTTGGGCTATTCCTCAGCCTGTCCTTGTGGCTCAGCCGTCTGCCCCACGGTGGCCTCAACAGTCCTTGTGGCAGGCTTGCACGCCCCTTCCTCAGCATTGGTAGCCCAGTTCCCCCCAGCTGGACCTAATCAAGCCTGACACCCCTCCAGGTGCAGCAAGATGGGCTCACTGAGCTCTCAGATGCCTGTTAGCCCTTTGTTCACCTGTGTCGGCTAGAGACCCTTTCACAGCTATTTCACAGAATGTGAATTTTGAGTTTGAAAACATGAGTAACACACAAGCAAACCTGATTCATCAAATCAGGGAACACAAACAATATCATGTGACCTACCTGCCCAATCTAAACTAACCAAGCCAGCTTGATTTTCAAACATAAGATTCTCACTATTAATTGCTCATGAATAAACTACAGACTAAGAATTCCTGGTGGAGCTTGTTCAACAATGAATTGTGGGTAGCAAATACTTTAGCAAATATCCTGAGCTGTTGTTCATAGCTAAGTCACAGGCTGAACAAGAGACTAAATGTGTTGGTTATATTACCCGCTATGAATTATTTCCATGGTTCTGGTGCTTTTCCACAAGAAGGGCTCACTGATTATAATAAATATTTAAAATATTACATAGCTTGGCAATGTGAGAGACTATGAAGCACCTACTCACTAATGCAGAGAATCAGTCCCTGCTTTAGAGATTGCAATGCCCTCCCTCACAAAAGCCAAGTTCTGCTTCCAAGCCCTTGTTAGCACCTATGAAGTAAATTTTAAATGATTTAGAAGAAAGCCAGATTTTGCAAGCGTTTGCAGCTGATTACATGGGGGTAGGTGCGGGTTATTACACGGGATGTGTGCTGCACTGAAATCTGGCTAACGTTTTGGTAGAAAGTAAACAGTTCTAGTGGAGAACCAACTACATTATAGTTCAAAAGATAACATGTGGTTCACCTCTTATGCCAATGCTGGATCATTCCCTAGGGTATCATTTTATTGCCTCTTTCCATTTTGTTTTAAATGTCCCGTAGGATAGAGTCCATACAGTATACAAAATCCAAAGTCACCACCTTCCTGGGGTTGGCTTTATTATAACAACAATCCGCTCAAACCTTCTCCCCATGCTTGGTGCCTCCTCGGGTTCCTCTTTTGGGACTGATCTGCCCACACCCAAGATCTTCTCTCCTCTAGTGAATCACTTCTACCTCCATTATATCCAGGTGGGCTAAAAATTCACCTGCTTCAGTGAGTCAGCAGAGTTCACTTTACCCTTTCCCAGCGGGATCAACATCTGCTAAGAGGGTGGAATGTTTCAGGCAAACACAGCCAGCCTGAAACAGGCTTCCACCATTTCCCTGTTTAAGTTAATGCTATAAAACATATAGATTCCACCCACCCCCTCTGCTGTTATATTTCTCCAGCAAGAAGAGGAGTATGGGGGATTTTTAAGCATCTCAGAGATTTCTTTGGTAATTGCTTCTTAATTACATCGCTGCATTTCTCCTTGGCTGCATCCGACTCAAATCTGTATTCCGACCACCTGCCCCCACCTCCCGATGGCAGCTATTCAAATCAGCTGTTCCTTCAGTTCTCATTCCTATTAGGTTAACAATCTCTGCATCGTATCTTTGACAAAAAGCTTTTGATCTACAGCTTTTGTTGTAATGACTGAACAGCATATGCTGTCACTCCTCCGAGCGCTCTTCTAAGTGGGGATAATGCTCTCAACTTCTTTTTTAAGTGAAGTATTTTTCCACCAACGGTCCTCGGTGTCCCAGCACTCCCAATCTCGTTATCTTTCAGTGGCTGTGACGGCAAACAAGGCATGGAGGCTGGAATGATACAGGCTGTAATGTAAAAGAGACAGTAACTAGCCCATGACAGAAGCAGACATGAAAAACAGGATTGAAAAATAACCAGAGGAAGTTCCTGTCAGGTGCTTTGGAGCAGATAAAGAAAAATATACCAAGTATATTCAGTCCAGACTCCGCATCCTTTTGCATTTCTATTTAGACAGTACAAGGAATGCCTTCATTATAGGACTCCCTGTATTTGTTGTAACAATTACTAGAGCTGCATAAGCATCTTGTCTGCCATCTGGTGGCTGGACACAAAGGAGCACATTCAATAATTGACGTCTTCCCATCTGGTAGCTGGGCTTTCCATATGCTTCCCAGAGCCACGGGTCAAACCAGGACCATAATGATCACAAATCTGTGTGTTGTGTCTTCCTTCAGTGAGTCATCCATGAGAAGATAACAGCCTGCCACTGCTGCCAGCTAATGGAGTTACTCCTTTAACTCAAGTAGCAGAGGTCTGTGCTGTCGGGGTGAAGTCAGGGATGCAAACTTTGCTGATGACCTGTGGTGGAGGGAGGGGATGTTGTTAGAAGAGGTTTCTAAAATAGGAAGCTGACTGAAGGGATAAGATCAGTTGGAACATCATGGGGAGGAGGGCTGGGGGGAGGGAAGGAAGTGGTCGCCAGGAGCGGGAATAAAGAAATTGCCACCCTCACCTCCTCACTCTTAAAGGTTGGTGCCGGCAGCATCTCTACCAGGTGACCAAAAGGAGCTTCTTCCTGACTGGGATGTGCACTTTTACCTCTCTCTGCTGGGGAGGTCCTCTAGTTCTGAGAGCAACTGTGGTTGAAGATGGCTGCCGCTCCCAGTTGAGTCACACACACTGTACTCTCAAGTATGATTTTTCTTGTCTTGCCATTTCCCTTAAATGTGCAATAATATTTCAGATTTGCTCAGAGCAGTGTGAACCCATGTGGATCTGTCAGTCACATCATGCATTTGACAAAGGGGGCCAAATTTTCCAGAGAAATCATTTGATTTTTTTTTAAATCACTATTTGCCCAGTGATAGCTATGAATACGGGCCCTGATCCAGCAAAGCACTTGTGCAGGTGCTCAACTTTATACACATGTTTAAAGTCAACTTACTGCTTTTCTAGGTCAGGCCCACGATCTGTACTGCATGCAGTTCTGGTCACACCGTCTCAAGAAAGAAATATTAGTATTGGAAAAAGTAAGAGAGGCATCAAAAACGATGCGGGGGATGGAACAGCTTCCATATGAGGAGGATTGAAAAGACGGGGACTGTCCATCTTAGAAAAGAAACAACTAAGTGGGGGATATGATCGAAGTCTATAACATCATGACGGGTGGGGAGAAAGTGAATCAGGAAGTGGTGTTTACCCATCACATACCTTGAGAACCAGGGGTCATCCAATGAAATTAATAGGCAGCAGGTTTAAAATAAATATAAGGAAGCACTTCTTCACATAACACACAGTCAACCCGTGAAACTCATTTGCCAGAGGATGTTGTGAAGGCCAAAAGTATAACTGAGTTCAAAATAGAATTAGAGAAGTTAATAGAGGATAGGTCCATAAATGGCTATTAGCCAAGATGATCAGAGATGAACTCCATGCTCTGGGTGTCCCTAAACCTCTGACGGCCAGAAGCCATCTAATTGCCCGGTGCATTCCCTCTGAAGCATCCAGCACCAGTCACTGTTGGAAGACAGGATCCTGGGTTAGATGGAACATTGGTCTGGCCCAGTGTGGCCGTTCTTATGTCAACTTGAATTGCATTTGACTTCCAAATTTAAGCAAAAACTAACAGTGACATCTTTGCACTATTTGCCCCACTCTAGATCCTAGATAACAATGAACTCCACACAGTTAAGGCAGGATTTTCAGAAGCACTTAGTGATGGCCTAACTCTGCTCCCCTTGAAGTCAGTGGGAGTTTCAATCAATGATTCCAGCGGGAGTAGAGTTAGGTCAACGACAATAACTTTTCAAAATTCCACCCGTTATATACAGGCAAAAAGAGAAGGTGCCCGGAGCCTGGGACAGGGGATTTTCACTATTTCCTTTAAAAAACCCAAAGAAGCCAACAACCCTATCACATATATTACATTTCATAGATTTGTGTTTAAATTGATGAGGACAAATCCACTAGAAGAATTTATCAATAGCCTCGCTTTCCTTATTTATGCCGGACATGACCCCTTCCTCAGACTGGCAGCTGGCTCAATGCGGTTGATTTATTTTAGAAAAGGATTGAGTAGCAGAAGAGTGAAGACAGATAGTTTGCAAGGCTTCCAAAGGCCTCCAAATGCCATGCTTGTTATTAGAAGAAAAGGAGAGTCTGTAGGGCACTGGATGGGAAAGGACAAAGTTTTTTAGAAGGAACTCAATTACCTTCTTCTGCTCCGACTACTGCCTGAAGCTTTGTCACTGCTGCCCCATATGAAATAAATGACAGGAAAACAAACTGGCCATGATTTTAAGCAAGCCTAGCCATGTGAGCCTGGCTGTTTAAAAAAAGCTGGCACTTCGTGAACCAGCTGAGCGGCGGGGAACCAGCTGAGCAGCGGGGGACAGCAGAGCAGCAAACAGCAGGAGTTTGCCTGGGAGTTTGCCTGGAGTGAGCCCACTGAGGCTTACACCCTAACGACTTCTCTGAGTAATTACTGCATCTCCTGAGGAAGCTCATAGTAGGAAGGTAATATGGATGGGGAGTGTTCAACTGTTGTGACCTGCACTGGATGTGCCATGTTTGTCTTTCTTCCAGAGGACAGAAGCGACTTTGTCTGTACAAAGTGCAAGCTGGTCTCCATATTGGAAGAGAAGGTTCAAGGTCTGGAGCAACAGGTATCAACCCTGCGTTGCATCAGAGAAACTGAAGATTTCCTGGACAGACGTCAGGATGCGCTTCTACGGGCACACGGTTCTGAAGATTCAGAGCAGGCTGCGCAGCGGGGACAGGAAGACGGTGAAGAAATCTGGCAACATGTGACCTCCAGAAGAAGAAGGGGGAACGTCCATGTACCAGCAACGCGGACACAGGTAAGTAACCGTTTTCATGTTTTCTCCACAGGTACCATTGCGGGGAGTGGCCCAAATGATACGTCTGGGGGAAGGGAGCAGAAGGAGACTCCACCAGTTGAAAGGCATGAGATGCACTGTCCTAAGGTTGGGGGTTCCACGACCACCACTCCCAAGAGAAGGAGGCGGGTGGTGGTGGTCGGGCACTCTCTCCTCAGGGGGACTGAGTCATCTATCTGCCGCCCTGACCGGGAAAACAGAGAAGTCTGCTGCTTGCCAGGGGCTAAGATTCGCGATGTGACGGAGAGTCTGCTGAGTCTCATCAAGCCCTCGGACCGCTACCCCTTCCTGCTTCTCCACGTGGGACCAATGATACTGCCAAGAATGACCTTGAGCGGATCACTGCGGACTACGTGGCTCTGGGAAGAAGGATAAAGGAGTTTGAGGCGCAACTGGTATTCTCGTCCATCCTCCTCGTGGAAGGAAAAGGCCTGGGTAGGGACCGTTGAATCGTGGAAGTCAACGAATGGCTACGCAGGTGGTGTCGGAGAGAAGGCTTTGGATTCTTCGACCATGGGATGGTGTTCCAAGAAGGAGTGCTAGGCAGAGACGGGCTCCACTTAACAAAAAGTGAAGGAAGAGCATCTTTGTGAGCAGGCTGGCTAACCTAGTGAGGAGGGCTTTAAACTAGGTTCACCAGGGGAAGGAGACCAAAGCCCTGAGGTAAGTGGGGAAGCGGGATACCAGGAGGAAGCACGAGCAGGAGCGTGTGAGAGGGGAGGGCTCTTGCCTCATACTGAGAACAAGGGGCGATCAGCGGGTTATCTCAAGTGCCTATATACAAATGCACAAAGCCTGGGAAACAAGCAGGGAGAACTGGAGGTCCTGGCAAAGTCAGGGAATTATGATGTGATTGGAATAACGGAGACTTGGTGGGATAACTCGCATGACTGGAGTACTGTCATGGATGGGTATAAACTGTTCAGGAAGGACAGGGAGGCCAGAAAAGGTGGGGGAGTTGCACTGTATGTAAGGGAGCAGTATGACAGCTCAGAGCTCAAGTATGAAACTGCAGAAAAACCTGAGAGTCTCTGGATTAAGTTTAGAAGTGTGAGCAACAAGGGTGATGTCGTGGTGGGAGTCTGCTATAGACCACCGGACCAGGGGGATGAGGTGGACGAGGCTTTCTTCCGGCAAGTCGTAGAAGCTACTAGATCGCACGCCCTGGTTTTCATGGGCAACTTCAATCATCCTGACATCTGCTGGGAGAGCAATACAGCGGTGCACAGACAATCCAGGAAGTTTTTGGAAACTGTAGGGGACAATTTCCTGGTGCAAGTGCTGGAGGAACCAACTAGGGGCAGAGCTCTTCTTGACCTGCTGCTCACAAACCGGGAAAAATTAGTAGGGGAAGCTAAAGTGGATGGGAACCTGGGAGGCAGTGACCAGGATCCTGGTTGAGTTCAGGATCCTGACACAAGGAAGAAAGGAAAGCAGCAGAATATGGACCCTGGACTTCAGAAAAGCAGACTTTGACTCCCTCAGGGAACTGATGGGCAAGATCCCCTGGGAGAATAACATCAGGGGGAAAAGAGTCCAGGAGAGCTGGCTGTATTTTAAAGAATCCTTATTGAGGTTACAGAGACAAACCATCCCGATGTGTAGAAAGAATAGTAAATATGGCAGGCGACCAGCTTGGCTTAACAGTGAAATCCTTGCTGATCTTAAACACAAAAAAGAGGCTTACAAGAAGTGGAAGATTGAACAAACGACCAGGGATAAGTATATAAATATTGCTCGGGCATGTAGGAACGGAATCAGGAAGGCTAAATCACACCTGGAGTTGCAGCTAGCGAGGGATGTTAAGAGTAACAAGAAGGGTTTCTTCAGGTATGTTGGCAATAAGAAGAAAGCCAAGGAAAGTGTGGGCCCCTTACTAAATGAGGGAGACAACCTAGTGACAGAGGATGTGGAAAAAGCTAACGTACTCAATGCTTTTTTTGCTTCTGTCTTCACGAACAAGGTCAGCTCCCAGACTACTGCACTGGGCAGCACAGCATGGGGAGGAGGTGGCCAGCCCTCTGTGAAGGAAGAAGTGGTTCGGGACTATTTAGAAAACCTGGACGTGCACAAGTCCATGGGGCCGGATGCGTTGCATCCGAGAGTGCTAAAGGAATTGGCGAATGTGATTGTAGAGCCATTGGCCATTATCTTTTAAAACTCATGGTGATTGGGGGAAGTCCCGGAAGATTGGAAAAAGGCTAACGTACTGCCCATCTTTAAAAAAGGGAAGAAGGATGATCCTGGGAACTAAAGGCCGGTCAGCCTGACCTCAGTCCCCGGAAAAATCATGGAGCATGTCCTCAAGGAATCAATTCTGAAGCACTTAGACGAGAGGAAAGTGATCAGGAACAGTCAGCATGGATTCACCAAAGGCAAGTCATGCCTGACTAATCTAATTGCCTTCTATGATGAGATAACTGGTTCTCTGGATGAAGGGAAAGCAGTGGACGTGTTATTCCTCGACTTTAGCAAAGCTTTTGACACGGTCTCCCACAGTATTCTTGTCAGCAAGTTAAAGAAGTATGGGCTGGATGGATGCACTACAAGGTGGGTAGAAAGTTGGCTAGATTGTCAGGCTCAACGGGTAGTGATCAATGGGTCTATGTCTAGTTGGCAGCCGGTATCTAGCGGAGTGCCCCCAGGGTCAGTCCTGGGGCCGGTTTTGTTCAATATCTTCATAAATGATCTGGAGGATAGTGTGGATTGCACCCTCAGCAAGTTTGCGGATGACACTAAACTGGGAGGAGTGGTAGATACGCTGGAGGGTAGGGATAGGATACAGAGGGACCTAGACAAATTGGAGGATTGGGCCAAAAGAAATCTGATGAGGTTCAACAAGGACAAGTGCAGAGTCCTGCACTTAGGACGGAAGAACCCAATGCACCGCTACAGACTAGGGACCGAATGGCTAGGCAGCAGTTCTGCGGAAAAGGACCTAGGGGTGACAGTGGACGAGAAGCTGGATATGAGTCAGCAGTGTGCCCTTGTTGCCAAGAAGGCCAATGGCATTTTGGGGTGTATAAGTAGGGGCACTGCCAGCAGATAGAGGGACATGATCGTTCCCCTCTATTCGACATTGGTGAGGCCTCATCTGGAGTACTGTGTCCAGTTTTGGGCCCCACACTACAAGAAGGATGTGGAGAAATTGGAGAGAGTCCAGCGAAGGGCAACAAAAATGATTAGGGGACTGGAACACATGAGTTATGAGGAGAGGCTGAGGGAACTGGGATTGTTTAGTCTACGGAAGAGAAGAATGAGGGGGGATTTGATAGCTGCTTTTAACTACCTGAAAGGTGAATCCAAAGAGGATGGATCTAGACTGTTCTCAGTGATAGCAGATGACAGGACAAGGAGTAATGGTCTCAAGTTGCAGTGGGGGAGGTTTAGGTTGGATATTAGGAAAAACTTTTTCACTAGGAGGGTGGTGAAACACTGGAATGCGTTACCTAGGGAGGTGGTGGAATCCCCTTCCTTAGGGGTTTTTAAGGTCAGGCTTGACAAAGTCCTGGCTGGGATGATTTAGTTGGGATTGGTCCTGCTCTGGGAAGGGGGTTGGACTAGATGGCCTCCAGAGGTCCCTTCCAACTCTGTTATTCTAGGATTCTATGTGGGCAGCTGGAGTGGAGAAGTTCCAGATGTGCAGATGGATTAAGCAGAAATCAGTTCTCCTCCAACTCAGATCTCCATGGGAAGATGCAGAAGTGACATTCACATAATGGCAGGCCTTATTCTCCGATCACAGCCCCATTCATCATGCACCTTTATAGCAGCATTACCTTTAATATTCTTTGCAAACACCAACTAAAACCACAATGGATACAAAAAAAGAAGAGGACTTGTGGCACCTTAGAGACTAACCAATTTATTTGAGCATAAACTTTCGTGAGCTACAGCTCACTTCATCAGTATGCATCCGATGAAGTGAGCTGTAGCTCACGATAGCTTATTCTCAAAGAAATTGGTTAGTCTCTAAGGTGCCACAAGTACTCCTTCTCTTTTTGCGAATACAGACTAACACGGCTGTTACTCTGAAACCTGTCACAATGGATACGAGTATCTGATTCCCCATGGGAAAGAGTGCTCAATCCTCAAAGTAAAATGGTTCTTGGGAACTATTAGGGACAGAAATAGCAGCCCTTGCCATCTTCCTGTTACACTTTGCCAACCCCAAGTGTTCAGATATCATGTGTCAGGTTCTAAGAACTCATGACCTTGGCTTTAAAAAGACTGACTGTAAAAAGGAATAGATTTGGAACCTTTTTATTGGCCTCCTGGCTTTGGAGTCTTGAGAGGTCACATTTTCAAGATTTTCTCTTCAATCACGAGAGCTAGTCACTTGATTTTGAATGAAAGATGCGATTTTCATGTATTCACCTGACTCCAGGAGCTGAGGCTTTAAGAAAAACACCAAATGCTGTGAGACGTGTGATCATATCGCAAGATTTGGTGACCCTGGATGTTGTATCTGTGAAGGCAAGCATAGAATCCCCCATTCCTTCTGCTCCTTTTCAGGGTAACTGTATTCTCTCCTGGCCTGGTGTTCGTTCCTGGGGCTATAGGTGATGCGGGCTAAGTGTGAACATTTCTAACCTGTCATTCTTTATTTCTGAAAACCAGGGCATCGTCCTGCTTCTTACACTTTACCCAGAGCAGCGAAAAGGAAACTGCTCCTCCAGGTTTTGTTTGACATGTGCTCCCCATTCCTTAACAGGCGGTCGGGAGATGGGGGAAGAAGGGTGCAGGATGGCTGGAAGTGTCTCTGGGAAGGCTGCCCCTGAATGAAAAGGGTAGTGCTTGCCTTTCAATGGGAAGCTGCTTTGCCTGTCAGGCAGAGGGCAGCCTCTTCCTCCCCTGCAGGGTGATGCAGAGGGGCAGATGTAAATCAACCTGACTCGCACCATTGAAGTCAATGCAGCTCTGCCCATTAACACCAGGAGGAGGATCTGGTGGCCAGAGTCAGTTTCTTTTGCAGGGGCTGAGACGGAAGTAGGAATCTGCACGCTGGAAAGTGCTCCGCTTGGGATGCTTTGAAGGACTTTGCTGGTACTGGCAAGCTGCAGGAGGCAGAGAATTACATCAAGTGGTCAGTGCAGGCGCATCTGGCTGGCGAGCTAGAGAGAGACAGCACATGCGCGTGTGTCTGTCCACATGCACGAATCAGGTCACTTACAGTGAAATATTGTCCCTTGCTCTGCATCCGTCTCTCTAGGATTTGACTCCCTCAGCAAGTACAAGGTTGGCCTAGGGAAGAAGGCAATTTTTGCAAGCAAATCTGAGCTGGTGCCCTAACAACCCTAAAACAGACGCTTAATTGTAACTTCCTTCTTTATCTGCAAACATATAAATATATTAAATGCCATCAATTACCCAACTGCACCAGATTGCCCCCTTTTCTTGGGCAGGATTGCTCGGGGGGTGGAGGGAGGGGAATGGACCATGCTTCTGTTCCACCCCCACCAAACTCATCCCCAAACATTAATATTTCACAGAAGAGCTATATAATTAGTGCTTTCATTTCTCAGCCTTGTGTTGCTTCTGGCCAGGAGAAAGCAGGTGACTGCTATCTTTGAAAACTCGTGGCGATCGGGGGAGGTCCCGGACAACTGGAAAAAGGCTAATGTAGTGCCCATCTTTAAAAAAGGGAAGAAGGAGGATCCTGGGAACTACAGGCCAGTCAGCCTCACTTCAGTCCCTGGAAAAAGCATGGAGCAGGTCCTCAAGGAATCAATTCTGAAGCACTTAGAGGAGAGCAAAGTGATCAGGAACAGCCAGCATGGATTCACCAAGGGAAGGTCATGCCTGACTAATCTAATTGCCTTCTATGATGAGATAACTGGTTCTGTGGATGAGGGGAAAGCAGTGGACGTGTTGTTCCTTGACTTTAGCAAAGCTTTTGACATGGTCTCCCACAGTATTCTTGCCAGCAAGTTAAAGAAGTATGGGCTGAATGAATGGACTATAAGGTGGATAGAAAGCTGGCTCGATTGTCGGGCTCAACGGCTAGTGATCAATGGCTCCATGTCTAGTTGGCAGCTGGTATCGAGCAGAGTGACTCAAGGGTCGGTCCTGGGGCCGGTTTTGTTCAATATCTTCATTAATGATCTGGAGGATGGCGTGGATTGCACCCTCAGCAAGTTTGCAGATGACACTAAACTGGGAGGAGAGGTAGATACACTGGAAGGTAGGGATAGGATACAGAGGGACCTAGACAAATTAGAGGATTGGGCCAAAAAAAATCTGATGAGGTTCAACAAGGCCAAGTGCAGAGTCCTGCACTTAGGATGGAAGAATCCCATGCACCACTACAGACTAGGGACCGAATGGCTCGGCAGCAGCTCTGCAGAAAAGGACCTAGGGGTTTGGACAGTGGACGAGAAGCTGGATATGAGTCAACAGTATGCCCCTGTTGCCAAGAAGGCCAATGGCATTTTGGGGTGTATAAGTAGGGGCACTGCCAGCAGATCGAGGGACATGATCGTTCCCCTCTATTTGACATTGGTGAGGCCTCGTCTGGAGTACTGTGTCCAGTTTTGGGCCCCACACTACAAGAAGGATGTGAAAAAATTGGAAAGCGTCCATCGGAGGGGAACAAAAATGATTAGGGGACTGGAACACATGAGTTATGAGGAGAGGCTGAGGGAACTGGGATTGTTTAGTCTGTGGAAGAGAAGAATGAGGGGGGATTTGACAGCAGCTTTCAACTACCTGAAAGGGGGTTCCAAAGAGGATGGATCTAGACTGTTCTCAGTGGTAGCAGATGACAGAACAAGGAGTAATGGTCTCAAGTTGCAGTGGGGGAGGTTTAGGTTGGATATTAGGAAAAACCTTTTCACTAGGAGGGTGGTGAAGCACTGGAATGGGTTCCCTAGGGAGGTGGTGGAATCTCCTTCCTTTGAAGTTTTTAAGGTCAGGCTTGACAAAGTCCTGGCTGGGGTGATTTAGTTGGGGAATGGTCCTGCTTTGAGTAAGGGGTTGGACTAGATGACCTCCTGAGGTCCCTTCCAACCCTGGTATTCTAGGATTGCTGCTTCCTCGCTCACTGGGCTCCAGATTCACTTAACACTCAGCTCCATGGATGCCACCTCTTAAATCTCATTTTAGGGATTCTCAGATATTAGACCCCAGAACTCTGAAGAAGGCTTACTGCTCACTCTGCTTTGCTAGGGGCGCAGGGCTGGCCTGCCCCGATAGCCAGATATGTCTGGACACTCCACAGGGGAGGAGGAAAGCTTTCTCGCTGGACAGACAGTGAATATCACTGTCAAAGCACTAACAGATCTTGCTGTAGCCCTTTGAAGTGGCCCGGGAGAGTCCCTGGTGTGTGAAAGCCAGACACCATCTGGAGATGCTGATGGGATTTGGCCAGGTTGCTCATTTCAGGTTTTTTACAGCATGAAATTAAGCAAAGTAAATAAATCACACCCTGGTTGAAGCTTTAGCCTTCCCAAGGCATCCAGAATTGGATTTTAACAGGACAGCGTCTTAATCACACGAAGCCCCCAGCCCATGCTGAACTGTCTCCCACCCAGGAAAGAGGTGTTCATACTTTGGCTGGATTTCAGGGCATCAGTGTGAAATTTACCCCCAAGCAGCAAATTTCTCCTTGTTCCTGCAACACATAAGTTATCCAGTGGAGCTGCTGGGCAAAC
Organism: Caretta caretta; assembly: GCF_965140235.1. Lineage (NCBI taxonomy): Eukaryota > Metazoa > Chordata > Testudines > Cheloniidae > Caretta > Caretta caretta. The sequence goes on from NC_134214.1 coordinate 3,167,760, forward strand.
CGTGGAGACAGAAGAATGCTACACAGCAGCCGCGATCCCCCTAGGCCTTGCCCCTGTGTGGCTAGCTTATTCAGCCCACTGCAGAAAGCTATCAGGGCAATTGCTATGTCTGCTGGGGAAGCTCAACATCCCAGAGCGACATGAGCAAACATCAAGACAGATTGGACGTGGTGGTCTAAATGAGCTGTTACCACTCAAGAAAGAGATCTTAGAGTCATTGTGAATAGTTCTCTGAAAACATCCACTCAATGTGCAGAGGCCGTCAAAAAAGCGAACAGAATGTTGGGAATCATTAAGAAAGGGATAGATAAGAAGACTGAAAATATCATATTGCCTCTAGAGAAATCCATGGTACGCCCACACCTTGAATACTGCGTGCAGATGTGGTCGCCCCATCTCAAAAAAATATATATTGGAATTGGAAAAGGTTCAGAAAAGGGCAACAGAAATGATGAGGGGTCTGGAACGGCTTCCGTATGAGGAGAGATTAATAAGACTGGGACTTTTCAGCTTGGAAAAGAGATGACTAAGGGGGGATATGATTGAGCTCTATAAAATCATGACTGGTATGGAGAAAGTAAATAAGGAAGTGTTATTTACTCCTTCTCATAACACAAGAACTAGGGGTCACCAAATGAAATGAATAGGCAGCAGGTTTAAAAAAACATAAGGAAGTATTTTTTCACACAATGCACAGTCTGCCTGTGGAACTCCTTGCCAGAGGATGTTGTGAAGGCCAAGACTATCAGAGGGTTCAAAAAAGAACTAGATAAGTTCATGGAGGATAGGTCGATCAATGGCTATTAGCCAGGATGGGCAGGGATGGTGTCCCTAGCCTTTGTTTGCCAGAAGCTGGGAATGGGCGACAGGGGACGGATCACTTGATGATTCCCTGTTCTGTTCATTCCCTCTGGGGCACCTGGCATTGGCCACGGTTGGAAGACAGGACACTGGGCTAGATGGCCCTTTGATCTGACCCAGTATGGCCATTCTTATGTTCTTATGCTGTTTCTCCCTCCCTGTGAAAGCACCTCATGTTTGGGAGTGGGGTGAGTCACGAAACGCCTCCGTGGTAACATACGGTACCATCCTGTGTTGCGTTTGTCTTGGCTCTTCAGAAAATCTCCCTGACAATGTGGCATTTAGGTCAAGGATCAATTGCTATTGTACTATTAGCCTCTAAAAATGAGAGAGACATGAAGACCCAGCCCTGCTGGGAAAAGTGTTGCTGGAATCTCTTTCTCTGTTCCATGCAGGCTGGGAGCCAGGATTCTCTTGTTAAGCTGATCTTTCGACTTCCTTTGATGAGGGGAGAGGAGGAGCGCTCAATTTGATTTAATCTCCTTCACGTTATAACGGAGGGAAGAGAAATTCCATGTGAACTCACAATGTGACACTGATTAAAAAAATGTTTGAGGAAAGCTCGGTTGGAAACCATTCTGAAACATTTCCTGCCCTAAACTGTGAAGAAAAATCAACAACTTGTGCAAACCAAAATCTGAAGAAAAAGTCACATTGGGTCAGATAAAATGTGTCATTTCAATAATTTCAGAATGTTTTGATTTTGACTTTTCCTTTTTTATTGTTATTCTAAAATAATAACAGTTTCAGTGACCTGACATTTTCTGACAATGTTTAGCTGAAAAATTTTGACCAGCTCTAGTCTCAAGGGAATATGTTATTTTTAAAGTTGAAAAACAAAACAAAGCCGACCACTTTAGGCTGCTCAGTGCTCTGCACAGTCCAGCAGGCAGGGCAGGTCTGTGTGTATTGGTTATGTGCTGGGAGGAGAAGCCTTTTCCAAGTCACACTGCATGAAAAAGCAAAACTCCCCCACTTGCTTGGGGATTATATCTAAGGTACCTCAGTTATTCCCCCAACTGGGCTGTTATCCCCATTTTGCAGGTGGGGAATTGAGTCACAGAGAGACTATCTTGCTCAAGAGCACAAGGGAAATCCATGACTGAGTAGAGACTTGAATCCAGTCTTCAGAGGCCCTGGTTTGTGCTCTAGCCACTTGGCATCCTTCCTCTCTGGGCTTTATTAATAGAGAAATCGACAAAAATTTTGAGCTCAAAATTGTCCCTGGGCTTGATTGTTCCTAGGGCTCCTCCCCCAAGACTGCTCAGCACATACCCTACATCCTCTCTCCTCTAGAGACCCCCTCCTACCTTCTTTAAATCCAGGTGGGGTAATGAGAGTATCAGCAGAAATCACTTAACACTTTCCCAGCAGGAGCAACACCCGGTAACAAGGTGCAAGTGTTTCATGTAGACACAGCCAGCCTGTTAACCCTAGAAGCTGGGGCATGGGATGGAATTTGCTCCAGACTCTGAATGTCACAGCTGATCCCTATCTCTATTATAGACCTAAGCAAAACTCCATTTCCAGACAGCCCCACATACTGGATTGTCAAAATCCAGACCTCGATCCAAATTGTGTGCCTCAGACTAGTCCTGGTGTATATAACCATGGGGTGCTAGTTTTTAAAAATATAGAAAGAGCCCCACTGAAGGTTCAAAAGTCAATTAGGCTTCAAATCTCTTTTGTGACACCCAATGCAGAATGTAACTGAGCCTTATGCCAGCTGCCCCCTGTGACAGGTTTCCCCCCAGGGTGCCACCTGGACTGGGGTACCACTGAGCTCCTCAACCCACTAGCCTGGACTCCCTCTCACACTGTACTGCTGTGACAAGCTACAAAGCCCTCCAGCCTGCACTTTCAGCAGCATACGCACAGATAAGGACACACCTAGGTGCAGTTACAAGCAGGCTCTCTGACCAACCTCTGCATGGGAAGGCTACTCTCAGCTCCTCAGGCATGCACGCATCCCCTCTGGAGCATAAACCCAAAATTATACTGTTGTGCATGGCACAGGGAACTGTACAGTGTAAACTAATAAAATTATCTACAAAAGATAGATTTTAGGTGATTATACGCAATAGCAAACAGATCAAAGTAGATTATCTAGCAAATAAAAACCGCAAACTAAGCTTAATATACTAAATAGATTGGATATGAATAGCAGATTCTGACCCCCAAGAGATGATACAAGCAGGCTGCAGATTCTTAAGGGACAAGCTGCACTTGCTTTACAGGTTGGAATCCCCAGGTGGAATCCCCAGGTTGGGATACACAGGCTAGAAATTCCTGAAGCCTGGGTCCAGCATTTCCCCCAGTTCAGTCTTTGTTCCTCAGGTGTTTCCAGGAGTCTTCTTGTGTGGGGGGCAAAGAGCACCAGATGATGCCAGTCCCTGCCTTATATAGCTTTTGCATATGGCAGGAACCCTTTGTTCCAAAGCTTGGTTCCCAGCCCGTGGAAAAATACTGACATCCAAGATGGAGCCCAGAGACATGTGGTCTGGTCACATGTCCTTGTAGAGTCATAGCAGCCATTACTTGGAGGCTGTCTGTAGCGTTCTCAGGAGGGCTCCCCAGATGGGAGATAAGCTTCTCCTAAGGCCTATTGTTTTTTACTCATGGCCCATTGCCCTGAATAGGCCCTTCCCCATCTGTTATCTAGACTGAAAGCATCTTGTGTAGTGGGCGTAACCCAGCTGTAACTACATCTGAAATACAGGTACATAGTCAATATTCATAACTTTAGATACAAAAATGATACATGCCTACAAATAGCATACTCTTGTTCAGCAAATCATCACCTTTCCAATGACATCTCGCATGACCTTTCTTGCATAAAGTACATTATAACTATGTCATAATCATATCATAATATCACTGCAAAGAATACGGGGTGCCGTGTCACACACTCCTCCCCCACTTGCACCATTATAAAAAGTAGGACATTTTTTCAACTAGACACCTGGAGGAACAGCAAGTCCCCACTGGGTTCTGAATTTGTTAGAGTCTTGAAGCCTGTACGAAACGGTCCAGGGATGATGGATGAAGGTGTGAAGCTGAGTTGTCACTCCACAGCCGAGGCATTCATCAACTGTAAGGATTGCTAAAGAGGCCGGCAGGAAAACCAAGAATTGGGGCCAGCCGACTGCAGTTGAAGCCCCCACCCCAACATCTGTTGGGGAAGGAATGCACCGTGGCACCCTGTGAATTACCAGTGCGATGAACAAGCAGCAATGAACAGTCCCTTCAATCCCTGGGCAATCATCCCACATGAAAGCACTCTTTCATTCGTTCAGGTCAGAGACACAAATTTATTCATGAGACCCACTTGGCTGTCAAAAGCCCATAACTAACCACATCCTACACACCCTGGCTGGGTTTGTGCCAGAGCTCCCGAGCCAAGCAAGCGCAGGACTTGCAGAGAACGCTCCAATGGCTCGGAGTTGAAGTGAGACAAATTGAGACTGTACCAAAGACCTCCAAGTGCTTTTCACAGGTAAGCAAGTGTCGTTCTCTCCATTTCATGGACAAGCCAAATGAGGCACAGAGAGGTTAACTACTTGGCCAAGGTCACAGCATGAGTCACTGGGATTGAACCCAGGTGTTTGGATTCCCTGCCCAACCCACTCCCGTGTCAGAGCAATCCTCTCTGGGAAGCGTGGCCTTGTCTAAGGAGCTGTTGTTTTAAGGCCGCACAGTGAAACATCCATGAACCTGCCACTTACAGGTCATAAAGCAGAAATAAGGAAAGGGCCGAGTAACTTAAACACACAGCAGCACTTTTACCGGTCATTAGGTGAGGGCAGGAGGACATCTTCCTCTGAGGCCCACTTAGCATCCACCCCAGGGCTAGCAGAGAGAGTTTGCAGGCCCAAGGGAAGGATGTGTCACCCTCTGAAGCCAGCTCTTGTTCCCTCAAGTTTTGTTTCTGCATCCACAAAGGGCAGAGGGATCCCTTCCCACCTGAGTGAGCCTGATTCTGATCTCAAGACAAGCGTGAATCAGGCAGAACTCCAATGAAGTCAGCTAAGCCTGTGACAAACTTTATTCGTGTATAAATCCAAATATGTAACTAAAAGCTGGTGTGAGATCAGAATCTGTCCCAAAGCCTTAATTTAGCTGAAGATAACAACAGAACCGGAATGAACAAAAGCAACATTTCCCTGGGAGGGCACACTGTGTGGGCACCGTATTATTAGGAGTTATTGGTATTACAGTAGTTGCTAGGGACTAACTAAGACCTGGGCTCCATTGTGCTAGGCGCTGTACATAAAAACAGACAGACCCTGCCTCAAAGAGTTTACACCCTAAACAGACATGACAGACTCCAGGGGAGGAAAAGGGTGTAACACAAGCAGAGTGGTAGTCCGCAAACAGCTTGGTTATGCCAAGATATCTTTTGGTGGTGGTGTGTGGGAAGGAAGCTCCAGAGGGGTGAAATCGTTTCTGAGTGGGGTTTTGTCAGGAGCAGATTAGCTAAATGGAAAGACTAGGGAAGGGAGGGAGGGACGGCAGCAAGGGCACATGGAGGGAGATCGAGTTGAAGAGATTGTGTGGGAGGCCAAGAGGATGAAGGCAGAGCAAGTGGCCCATCAGCACAGGGGACACAGTGTCCAGAGCGAAAGCTGTAGAAGGCAAAGTGATTGCATCAGCCGTGACTGGGGGAAGGTCCCTTCTCAAGCTGCTCTGCGGCTTCTGTCTGTCTATTGCCTGCAGTTTGTTTCCTTCGTTCCCCCAGATATCTGCCGCAGGCTGCGCTGAGGTGAACACAGAAGGGCTGCCAGCACCACTGTAGCATCTCAAATCCAAATCCCTGGCAGTTCCACGGCCATGTACTATGCCACACAGCCAGACTTAGTTTCCCTCTGAACTTTTATATCAGGAGGAGAATTACCCTCGCTAGTATACAAGACAGTGGCAAACTGTAGTCAAAATAAAGACATTCAGGACCAGAATGTGCTCTGGGCACACTGGATTATTGAGTGATAGCACTGGGTAAAGTTTACAAAGTATCATGTACTGGGGGATTGAGGAGGAATCTCTCCAAAAGTAATTAATGGAATAAAATGAACAAACATGATCTTTGCCGTGTGTGATAGCTTGGTTTACATTGCCAGTGTCTTGTAAAGGTAATACAGGGGCCTGTGCGATAGGCCGACTGCGACAGTCAGAAATGGTCAGACTGGCAGCATGAACAAAAAGATCGTCTTAAGGGACCGCTTTGTATAATTGCCAGTTTGATGTCCTGTGTGAGAATGAGCTTGTGCTGCACAATTCGTGTCTGGATCCAGATTTCAAAATGAGCCCTAAACGTGGGTATTCTAAGCTGGGTGCCTGGTTGAGTCCATTGTAGAGACAGGAGCCAGTAATGGAATCGTGATGTGGAACCAGGTCTGGGCTCCCATTATTCTTAACGTACCCACCTAGAGGGTGTCTAGATTAGGGAATGGGGGGCTTGGTTATGACTATTATAAAATATAAAGGAGATCTCTCTGAAATTCTGATCAAAATCCAGGTTTGGGTTGTGAATTTGCCCCAGGAGTTCAAGTCCAGGGATTTGATTCATGCCTATCTCTAGCTCCAGATTTTGTTCTGAAGATTTAACACATTTAATTTAATATCTATAGCTATGGACCCAATCTGGCTCCCTTTGAAGGGAATGGGATTTTGGCTTTAGACTTCAATGGGAGAATGGGAGCAGGACTCAGTATTTACTGCACATCTATATAATATGATATCGGCATCTTTGACACACACTAATAACTAGAAAAAGCCAGCTGGAAGCTGGGAGTTATATTGGTGGTATCTTTAGGTTTCACAACCCATCTGACATCCCCTGAGCTAGCAGAAGAAGCCTGACGCTATCTCACCCTGGGATATTAAACTTCTCCACCAGATCAAGGGAGATTTGAAGTATCAGATCACAACAGCTGACTGGTTTAAGTCATAAACCTCTGCTGAGCAACTGACCAGAAGGGGTGCTGTCAAAACAGGGGAAGATTAGCCTGCATTTGGCCTGGAGTAGCCTTTACTCAATACACAGATATTTTCTGCTCTCAGACGTGCAGCTGAGAAGAATGTTTCTTGTCCTTACATTCTGGAACATGTGTGCAGCAGAGTGAACGAATTTAACAGACTTCCAGCAGCAACTGTCGAGCCCAGTAGCCAGACAAGTGTCCAAACCCTTAAATGACCCAGAAGCCTGGATTGCGGGAAGCTCTTTGCTGGAGGCCTTAGCATGAGCAGTGTCCAACGGAACATGCAGCAAACTTGTAAATTCGCTTGTCCAGCACCTGACCTGATCAAATGTGCCATGGGGAAAGGGCGGATCCTTCCCAAGAGGCTGCATTGTGCTCTAGGGAAAATGACTTCAGCCTGATGGCATAAACAGCATGGGCTGTTCCACACCCATACCCCATGGGGGAGGCCAAGAAGATTTATGTAGGATCCCTACTATTTTGTGCCCCCTACAGAAGACTCCATGCTGGCCACCTATCCAGGTGCACAAAACTCACTGGTTTTCCCAGCACCAGATGAAGGCTGGGATTTGACCCTCAAAGTACAGTAATTAAAAGTGGCCTTTGTGAGCCACAGGGTGCATTTTGTATGTGTGACCCACCAGGCCTCTAAAAACCATCTCCTATGCCAGCTCACTAGCCTGCAGCCCTACTGCCCTGGAGCTCGATGCTGGCAGAGCTCAGGAGCTAACCAAGCTCAGGCTTGCTCTACGACTGGCTGGAAGAGAAAACTCACACGGCAGAATTTTGTGGCTGAATAGACTCCGCTCCGCCTGTTAAGTCCTTACAGACTCAATGCCCCATGGTGGGGCTAGAGGGGACGCTGTAATGCGAATAGCTACATTTTCCAGGACTAAGTAAAAGAGGCTAAAAGGTCCTAGCTGCCCCGATCAGTACCTATTTCCATGCTATTTGTTTCTTTATGGTGTTGCCCACAATCTGCTAAGCACTTCCCAGAATGCAGGTGCTGGAACAAAGGTCCCTAAAAATTGCCCCAATTTCAAATGGATACCGAATCCGTGTGCACTTTCTGAACTAAACTGTTCTGCACATGAATATAAGATTAGTTAGCTCTCGAGATTTATTACAGAAGTTAAAATAGGAAGAGATTAACTTCCACACACTCATTTGTAAGGTGTTTTTTGGATCGCTGAAGATGAAAGGGGCTGTAGAAATGCAGGATGCTAATGCCATGTTTTTTTAAACAAGACTTTAATACTTAGCTAAAAACACTGTGTTCTTGACAGATTGGAAAAATTTCAGAAGAGGAGGAGGGTAATTTAGAGAAAATGTCAGAAATATCTTTGTGCTCACTTTCTGTCAATTGCTAGCATGTACTGTGATTAGCTGCTAAATAAGGCTCCCACCTGGCAAAAAACAAAAAACAAAACCACACACACAACTCACATGAAGAGTCGCACTGAACTTGAGCCTTGGGGCCCCTCACCATAGATGAAGTTAGGCAGATAATGTCCGTACCATCTGTGAACTGGAAAAGGAAATCAGGGTGCACAGTCACCATGTGTGCAGGGGAAGAAAACGGCAGCTCATTGTTCCATTGGGATCAGGCTTTCCCACTCCAGTGGACCAGAGCACAGGGCCCACCCACAATCCCACAAATCAGACTCTGAAGGATTAGCAGTAGACCAGGGCCATCTGCTGTGAGGCCTTGTGTCTCTGAGTCTCTGGTGCTCTGCACCATGATAGCTGAGCTCTCCACAAACAGCAATGAAATTAGTCTCAGAAGCATCATTATCCCCTTTCTACAGATGGAGAAAGTGAGGCACAAAAATAAGGTCAAGTGACTTGCCCAAGGTCACACATGCAGTCTGTGTGAGATCGAGGTATAAATTCCAGATGTCCAGAGCCCCAGGTACTGCATTAACCATAAAACCACTCTTCCTTCCTCCTCTGGCATGCACTCTTTTTATCGTATTGCTTTGACTCAGTATTTATAGTGTGCCACTCTATATGGTACCAAATCCCTAAAGCCGTAGCCTCCCCCAGAAGAGCCTCTATCCCATTCTTAATGGGGTTGCATTCCATAGATCTCCTTTCTCTGGAGAAGGATCTGAGGGGAAGGAGAGGACTTGTGTCTCAGGGGTACCACATGGTTTTGCAAAGGTAGCTGTCCAGGTTCCTTCCCCACTCTGAACTCTAGGGTATAGATGTGGGGACCTGCATGAAAGACCCCCTAAGCTTATTCTTACCAGCTTAGGTTAAGAGCTGCCACCACCAAAGTGTCTAACAAAAATAACAGGGGAAGTGCCCACTTGGAAACGTCTCCCCCCAAAAATATCCCCTCAAGCACTATACCCCCTTTCCTGGGGAAGGCTTGATAAAAATCCTCACCAATTTGTGTAGGTGAACACAGACCCAAACCCTTGGATCTTAAGAACAATGAAAAACAATCAGGTTCTTAAAAGAAGAATTTTATTTAAAGAAAAAGTAAAAGAATCACCTCTGTAAAATCAGGATGGTAAATACCTTACAGGGTAATCAGATTCAAAACAGAGAATCCATCTAGGCAAAACCTTAAGTTACCAAAAGACACAAAAACAGGGATATCCATTCCATTCAGCACAACTTACTTTATCAGCCATTTAAACAAAACAGAATCTAACGCACATCTAACTAGATTGCTTACCAACTCTTTACAGGAGTTCTGGCCTGCATTCCTGTACTGGTCCTAGCAAAAGCAAGGCTGACAGAGAGTCCCTTTATTCCCCACCCCAGTTTTGAAAGTATCTTGTCTCCTCATTGGTCATTTTGGTCAGGTGACAACGAAGTTATCTTCACTTCTTAACCCTTTACAGGTGAAAGGTTTTTCCTCTGGCCAGGAGGGATTTAAAGGTGTTTACCCTTCCCTTTATATTTATGACAGTAGCCATTACAGCTTGGTTGCACCAGGCAGGAAACGAAGGCCATGGTTCTGCAAACACTTATGTATCTGCTTAACTTTACACATTGGCATAGTCCCATTGGCCCCAAAAAGTTAAGCAGGAGCATTTCTTTTTGCAGGATCAGGGCCTAACCCTAGTTCTTTCACTCCCTTTCTTGACACTCATAAGATCCCCAAAGTTTGGCCTTTGGAGTTTCTGTGATGGGGAAAGTTTCCCATGCCTCGGTGTATTTCTGCATCACATGAGAGAGAGACAAAGGAAGAGTCTGCCTGAAGGTATTATTGCAGGAAGCAGACTAATGGGGCCATTCATTATCTTTAATTAGATTCATAATCATATGGTGATTGGAACACAGTCATAAATTAAGATACATTTGAACACTTTCTAGTAAGTGAACTTGTTGGGAGTAACTCAGTTGTCACCTTAATGGGGTGCAAGGGCCAGCTATACTTTGGCATGGCATGGATCTCAAAGCATCTTGCCTCTTGGCAGGGACAGAACTCAAACAAAACAACTGGAAGGACTGATTAGCCTTTGCTCCAGTTACCCAGGACTGTATGCTGCATGCCTCTCTTGATACTAATCAGGTTTATGCTCTGCCCTGGGGAGAGAACTGTAAAGTGATAGTTTAATAGCAATAAGGCAGCTCAATAATAAAAAGTATTTCTGTAAAGCATTCCACCTCAGGATCTCAAGGTACCTTGCCAAGGCTGGGCCCAGCCCTTCATCTCTTACCCTTGCGAGTAGCCCCTTTGTAGTCACACTGGTGTGACTAAGCATTACTCGCGCAAGTATGGCGTGAAGGATCAGCTCAGTTAATGAGCACAACACTCCTGTGAGGCAGCTACCCAGCACTAGTATTTACCCCTTTTCGCATCTGGGAATCTGCCAAGGCTGGAAATATCTTGCACCAAGTCTGTGACAGAGCCGAGAATAAAGTCTAGAGCTTTTAATTCCCAGCCCTGCATTTTAATTGCTGCGCCGTACATTAATGAGAGGGGGTGCAAGAAACTTCATCCTCAGCTTGAACTGAACCTTCTTTGGCAGCGTTTGTTCCTTTCCCCCATTCCTTTCTCATGCACTTCTGGGTGGGACTTGACGTAGAAACACCAAACTGCTGTGCAGAAATGCAACTGTGCCGGTAATAAACAGTGCTGGAAAATTCAGTCCGGGTGTGACCGTTGGGAAGAGATGAGCCCCAGACCAAACCTAGAGCCAGACCTCCTCTGACTCCCAAACCAGGGAAATTAACCTGGGTTCAGATCTATTCTTGGAGTCTTAAACCTTCTCCCCAAATTGCAGGGGGGTCTAGGTTGGCTTTTGTGTCACATGAACTATATTGCTTATAACTAGGAACACAAAAAGGGAGGAGTGGTAGATACGCAGGAGGGCAGGGATAGGATACAGAGGGACCTAGACAAATTGGAGGATTGGGCCAAAAGAAAGCTGATGAGGTTCAATAAGGATAAGTGCAGGGTCCTGCACTTAGGATGGAAGATCCTAATGCACAGCTACAGACTAGGGACCGAATGGCTAGGCAGCAGTTCTGCGGAAAAGGACCTAGGGGTGACAGTGGACGAGAAGCTGGATATGAGTCAGCAGTGTGCCCTTGTTGCCAAGAAGGCCAATGGCATTTTAGGATGTATAAGTAGGGGCATAGCGAGCAGATCGAGGGATGTGATTGTTCCCCTCTATTCGACATTGGTGAGGCCTCATCTGGAGTACTGTGTCCAGTTTTGGGCCCCACACTACAAGAAGGATGTGGATAAATTGGAGAGAGTCCAGCGAAGGGCAACAAAAATGATTAGGAGTCTGGAACACATGACTTATGAGGAGAGGCTGAGGGAGCTGGGATTGTTTAGCCTGCAGAAGAGAAGAATGAGGGGGGATTTGATAGCTGCTTTCAACTACCTGGGAGGTGGTTCCAGAGAGGATGGTTCTAGACTATTCTCAGTGGTAGAAGAGGACAGGACAAGGAGTAATGGTCTCAAGTTGCAGTGGGGGAGGTTTAGGTTGAATATTAGGAAAAACTTTTTCACTAGGAGGGTGGTGAAACACTGGACTGCATTACCTAGGGAGGTGGTAGAATTTCCTTCCTTAGAAGTTTAAGGTCAGGCTTGACAAAGCCCTGGCTGGGATGATTTAATTGGGGATTGGTCCTGCTTTGAGCAGGGAGTTGGACTAGATGACCTCCTGAGGTCCCTTCCAACCCTGATATTCTATGATGAAAAAGAAAAGGAGTACTTGTGGCACCTTAGAGACTAACCAATTTATTTGAGCATAAGCTTTCGTGAGCTAGCCGTAGCTCACGAAAGCTTATGCTCAAATAAATTGGTTAGTCTCTAAGGTGCCACAAGTACTCCTTTTCTTTTTGCGAATACAGACTAACACGGCTGTTACTCTGAACCCTAGGAACACAGGTAACTTGTTCGTTTGGTTAATGTAACCCAGCCCTTCAGTTCTTTAAAGGATGCAAAAAACTCCCCTTCAAGCGCCATATTCTGCTGTCAGTTATAGTACTGTAAAGCCAGCATAACTGCACTGACTTCATTGGAACTACTCCAGATTTACATCAGTGCAGCTGAGAGCAGGATATGTCCATAGGAGCTGGAGATGGAAAGGACCTACATGGTCATCTACTCTGTCTCCTTCTCAGTGCAGAGCGGTTCCCATTTTGTTTGCGGATGTTTCACTGTTAGGATACCATCCTGATAATTGATTAATAAAACAAAACAAACCCTAGTTCTTACCCACCACTTTTTATCCATTGCTCTCAAAGTGCTTTACAAAGAGGTTGGTATCTTTGTCCTCATTTTACAGATGGGTGAAACTGAGGCACAGAAAGGGGATGTGTCAAGGCCACCCAGCAGGTCAGTCAGCCTAAATGTTCCTTTTTTTAATTGCCTCCCATTTCTCCTCTTTATCTCCATCTCTTTACTCCTTTCAGTTTGGCAAATTGTTCTGCCTCCTCTGTGGTGTTTACACCATTCAAATATCTGTGGGCTCTTACACCGCGGCTCACCCTTAGCCATCAATTCGCTTAGATCGCCCTATCTCGCTCTTTCAAATGCTCCTCCAGAGTCAGTCCCTCTAGCTCTCTGACAATACAGGTGGTTGCTCTTTTCTGAGCACACTCCAATGTGTCAACATCTTTCTGGGAACAAGACGACAAGTTTTGGGTAACTCAAGCAAGGTAGCCGGCTTCCATAGCACGGGCTGTCCCAGATCCAGGGTGACGGGTTGTGTAGATTGCTACAATTTCTGCTGAAATACCTCCTCATGAGAGTGGCCTGTATTAAGGAACCAGCTGCTCCATGGCTGTACAGAAATGGATTCCCTAAACCTCTGTCAATTTTATTTATATTGTTATTTGTTCATATATAAATTTACCTGGCACTCAGCCCTGGAGAGCTCTGGTTGCATCACATCATAAAACAATATATCAGCAAAATCGTAAACAGGGGAAGAACTACTCACATAGGCACCAGACAAGCTGCTGCTATTAACTTCCTCGTCTGTGCTGGAGCAAACCCCTAGCACAGACACGCCGTATTAGCGTGGTTTGGATTTAGCTGCATCTCCAAGTTTGTTCATGATCGTATTATCTCAGGCTGCTTTAACTATGTTTCCCTCACTGGAAGAAATAGATAAGAAAAGCTTAATCAGTGATAAAAAGAGTGACACCCCGTACATGACGTAAAACAGAGAGCAAAGGAGGCATCCGGCTACAGTATTTTATTGGTGAATACATCTGGGGGGTCACAATTACTTTCAAATAGGAGAATTTCATTGCTGAGATAGGGGCTGATCTTGCTAGCTGCTAAGCACCTTCTAGAAGGTGCTACAGCCCAGATCCACAAAGGGAGGCAGCCTTGTGATACATATCTTCCCTGCCTGTAAGACTGGGGCAGAAACGCACATGCCTGGAAGTAGGAAGTTAGGTACTAGGGAACTTTTACAGTGAAAAATTTAGGCACTGAGTGCGTTTAGCCACCGACAGGGTTAGGCAGCATAAGAACATAAGAACGGCCAAACTGTGGCCGACCAATGGTCCATCCAACCCAATATCTGTCTTCTGACAGTGGCCAGTGCCAGGTGCCCCAGAGGGAATGAACAGAACAGGGAATCAAGTGATCTTCCCCCCCATCGCCCAGTCCCAGCTGCTGGCAAACAGAGGCCAGGGCAGCTGAGCCAGTTTCATGGATTGCAGGGGAGTGCTTAGTTCTGAGATTTAGGCAAAGTATCATTGTGGATCTAGGCCTAATTGCCTTCAATTCCCCTTGTGTTAGCCCTGTCAGGATTGGGCCCCTGTGGATTCAAAGCCTACATACTCATGGTGTAAGAAACTGCAGCAGAAAAACGTCACCCATCAGTCAGAATTAAAATTCTTGTTACAAAGTCTTGGTCTATAAATGCCAAAGACCATTTGGAGCTGGGAGGAATCAATAAATCTCTCTCTCATTCTCTAGCCTAAACCATAAAGTAAAACACAAAAGCCAAACTCAGGAGCAGCAGAAAACAATCTTAATGAGAAAATGACTCCAGTGTGTTTACTAATAAAAGAGTGAGCAACTACAAAAGCCCTTCATGACCAACTGCGGTTGTATTTTGTGCTGATTTACGTGCTGTGTATCTGAGATATGAGGTGTGGGAGGGAATATCTTTTATTAGACTGACTTCTGTTGGAAAGAGAGACAAGCTTGTGTCTCTCACCAACAGCAGTTGGTCTAATAAAAGATATTCCCTCCCCTGCTTTGTTTCTCTAATATCCTGCGACTGACACGGATACAGCTACACTGCATGCTGCAGATCTGGCTTTTACCCTGAAATTAAGTCCCCAAAGTTGGGAGACATATGTAGGGAACCACAGGCTATTACATATGGGGTGAAATTCATATGGCCAAGGCAGCACTTAAGTGCCATTTAAGCCTTGAAATCAATTATGTGATGGCTCCCTGCACAGGGATGAATTTCACACTGCCTGTGATCTATGCCAGACTGAGGATCTGTACTGGATTCTTCAGACATTGTCTTTTTTCTTCCTTCTTACACATTTGTCTGCACATATCTCATTGCTGGTTTGACAGTCCTATAGGCCACACCAGCATTTCTCTGCTGCCCCCATCGGTTCCTGAGAGCAGCATTTAGGCTTTCATTAACAATATACATGAATCTATTTAAAAATACTAAATTTTCTAGCTAGACCTGGTGGGAATGTTTTGGACAAAATGGTTTCCTGTCAAAACATGCTGTTTGAGTGAACCCAAACTGCTTGATGGAGATGTGTTGATTTCAGTGAAGTTTTCTCCAGGAATGCCCAGAAGGGACCCTCCGGTCCCGGAGGGAGAATGAGACCCACGTTGCAAACCCACCTTTTCTGTATGAAAACAGACATGTCGGCACGATTCTGTTTTGTAAAAAAAGAACATGTTTTTGCTTTCGCTCTAGTCCTATTACAACGAAGTGTAACACAGGTTAGAGCATGTTAGTAAGCCCTCCGCTTTAGTGAGAAGCCGTCAGCTGGGCAGCATGGATTGCTTTGGCACTAGGCACATGAGAGGGTGACCCTGTGGCCATGCTGAGTCCCAGGACATGGCTGATTAGGGATGGGAGAGGATTACTAACCAAGGTGCTCAAATAATATGTAGCACGTACACACCAAGTCCCTTTCATGCAGAGATCTCAAAGGGCTTTACATTAATGTTCATGAATCCCCAGTGGAATAGGTGAGTATGATTATTCCAGATGTGGAGATGAGGAAATGAGGCTTAGAGACCTTAAGGAAAAGGTTATGTTGCGTGTGCTCGGAGCCTCTGGAAATTGAGGTTCCTCAGGGAGTCTGTAGTCACAAGACCGTCCCTTCTACCCATACATATCTCTCCTCACGCTGCTCCTGAGCTGCGGGTTGAGCTGCATGGTAAAGGCAAGATTCTGCCAATAGCTTGGAATGCTCCTGACTGCCAGAGTCTGTCAACACATACCGTGATTCTCACTAACCTGCCAGCTGGCCATTTTCACAGGGGAGAACACCACGTCGGGTAGCCACCTGCGACCCACAGACCTCTTGATGCCAACCGGCAGAGGGCACAAGGGTTAGAGAGATCCCCTGGGGCTGGTAGTAACGTACTAGCTCACCGAAGTGTGTCATGCAAGGTCTATACTGAAGGCCTGTGTCACACTGGCCATCATCATCTTTGAGAATGTCTGTGTGCATAATAGGTAAGAAGACACATGTATATATTGGGAATTCTGTTCCTAAGGCCTTGTAGTTAAAGACAGGTCACCCAGGGGTACATGCCATAAGGCATGTTCCAGCAGACAGCAGGTTGGAGACGCTTATCTCTCTGGCTGACCATTGTGTATCTTATAATGGAAGTCCATCTGCCTACTGAGTCAAATGCAAATGAAGAGTTGCAGGCCTTAAGGAGAAGACATTAACAGGAGGAGCTGCACCATGGAAGGGGGAGGCCAGGGGAGATCCCTGTTTGCAGATGAAGAACAAACGACTAGTCTAATATATCTAGGGGTGCCGAGAGATGCCCTGGCATCCTTCCTCTGGGGCAACAAATTGCCCGTGGGGTTGATCTTATGAGAGGAGGGTCTGAGCCAGCCTAGTTGAGAAACTCTGAGAAGGACTCTGGAGTAAGTAGCATGTGCTTAGAGGGGAGGGCAGCTAGCTAGATACGTTTAGGCTCTAGAATGAGAGTTATGATTCTGTTCTATATGTAACCCTTTGTTGCCAACATTTCTGTTTGCTGTCATAGGAATCTGTTCACTAAACTCATGCTTGCTTTATAAACAAGCCTAAGTTCTGCGTGGCACGCAAAGCTGGGGCCAAAGGTGTAATGAGCGAGCTGGGGTGCATTGTCCCTTTGGGAACAGTGGGTCAGGTAACTGAGTAGCCAGTGCATGAGGGGCTGGACACCTAAGGGCGATGCTCAGAGGACTTGTGGGGGGGACCTGTGCCTCTCACTCACCTGCAGAGGGACAGAGCAGCCCCCGAGAGGGGAGAGCATGTGTTGTCTGCGACTGGGGGTGCCAGGCAGCTGCCCCTCCCCGCAGGCACAGATCAGGCTCCCTCCTGCTAAGGACAGGTGGTAGTGAGGGAACCCCCCCCCAGGAAATGCCATGTCACCCTCACACCAAGGTTCAGATAGAGCACTGATTAACCTGCAGCCATGGCAACAT
The DNA here is from genome assembly GCF_965140235.1 of Caretta caretta. Lineage (NCBI taxonomy): Eukaryota > Metazoa > Chordata > Testudines > Cheloniidae > Caretta > Caretta caretta. The sequence continues at coordinate 3,184,729 of NC_134214.1, forward strand.
GAATGCCTAGCATCTAAGGCTGGAAGAGACCAGCAGAGCTTCTAGTCTGATCTCCTTCTGAGCACAGGCCAGAGAATTTCACCCAAATACTGCTGTCTTGAGCCCTAAACTAAAGCGTTTCAGTCCTCAGGAGACTGGCAGCGGGGCTGCTGCCAGGAAGATTGTGAGAAGCAACAGATGGATGAACCTTGTCATCTCTCTCCAGAAGGATTTCGATCAGGGTATATAACTGTGCAGTCTCGGCGTCGACAGAGATAAAGAATGAAAAGGAAGCAGATGATGAGATACAGTTTCCTATTCTGTTCTTTTACATAACTCCTTTTTCCATGCATCATCAAGATTATTTCTGGGTTTTCTAAGTCATCCACATTTCTTGTTTGCTGCACATATGTTACAGAGCCCAGCTGAGCTAAAGATCCTATAGAAAAATGAGAGACCATTTAAATGCTCCATCTTGCAGATAAGCATTAAAAAAAACCCATACTTTAAGACTTGTGTTTTTATAAAACATTCTGGGCCATTTCCTCTCCTCCTGAGATCAACTCAAAGGACACTTTCTTAGGCAATTTCCACCTGGATTTGAAGCCAAAGTATTCCCAAGACAACAAACTGTTGGGTGGGGGGGGGGGTATTACTGTCATTTTTCAGATCAGGTTGTCTGGGGGCCGACCAAGGTTAAGTGACTTGCCCAGGAATGTGCAGAAAATTAGTGGCAGACTTGGAAACAGAACCCAGGAGTCCGGCTAACACAGCCCCTGTTCACCAACAGAGGGGGACAGAGAGCCCCTTCCCTCTCAAGCATCGGCCCATTTGGAATTCTGGGTAAATCGTTTAGGCCCATGAAGCAGCTCTGTGGCCGTTCTTCCCACTGTTCACCCACAGATGGCAGCGGAGCGCTCCTTATGCTCGATAGCTTCAGGGCACAGGATTTAGAGAGATAACAGGGTTCTCCTGGTCTGGCTGCCAGGATGAGTCTGCAGGACAGCTCTGCGTCTCTACAGGGTCCAAACCCTGCGCCTGTGTCACACCAGGTTTCAGGGAGAGCTATTGATGTGGCTGAAAGGGGGCAGCCCAACAGGCTGCTGTTGAGGGTTTTGAGCTCACGCTCTCATTTCACATCACTAAAAAGATTTGGAAGAGGAGCCAAAGAAAGAGCCACTCAGAGGCCAACCAGTGGGCGGTCCATGCCTGAAAAGAGCAGAGAAACTGAGTGTTATGTCAGCATTCGGACCTGGCAGACACAGCTATGTTAGATTTCAGAGTAGCAGCTGTATTAGTCTGTATCCGCAAAAAGAAAAGGAGGACTTGTGGCACCTTAGAGACTAACCAATTTATTTGAGCATAAGCTTTCGTGAGCTACAACTCACTTCATCAGATGCAATGATGCAACGGATCCGATGAAGTGAGCTGTAGCTCAGGGAAGCTTATGCTCTAATAAATTGGTTAGTCTCTAAGGTGCCACAAGTCCTCCTTTAGCTATGTTGGAGTTACACAAAATCCCCTTTGGATACCACTGAGCAGTCTGGGTCCTCATCCCATGACCTCATGGGAAACTGGGAGCCTGCTCTGTATCAATATGCCCACTTTGATTTTAAAAAGTAGGATAAAAAGTGACTGGAGCTGATAGGGAAAAAAGCCACCAAGGCCTGGGGTCTTCTCTTTCCTTGAGAGTGCAAGGCATTGACATTGCATCAGGGCTGGATTAGGCAAAGGAGGGGGAGTGGGATTTTCTCTTTTGTTTGTAGTGATGTTTGCAGGAAGGTAATAGGAGTTAAGCACTGTAATAAAGATGCTACAAAAATACAGACACCATCTTGGCATCACAATAAAAAACCCACAAAGAAGTTGAAAAGGGCCTGAGTAGTTAAAGCTTTTAAATCTGAAAGCTGAGAGATAGTAAATCCAGTGGAACAATAGACCTTATTTGCTGACCCTTTGTTAAAGGGGTGCATGTTCCAACAGACATGTATACACACAATATGACTGCTCCTTCGCTTAAACTGAGACTGCAGCAATGTCAGCAAAGTTGATTCTATATCATTTCTCTATATACTGCACATAGCATTATATGGTGGGATGGGATCGAACCGACCTTCTGGATCCAAACTTTTGGAAATGTAGAATCCAAACCCAACTACACTACCCACCTGCTGAAGTGAAGAAACAGATTGATAGAGCCAGAAGAGTACCCAGAAGTTATCTACTACAGGACAGGCCCAACAAAGAAAATAAGAGAACGCCACTAGCTCTCACCTTCAGCCCCCAACTAAAACCTCTCCAACGCATCATCAGGGATCTACAACCTATCCTGAAGGATGACCCATCACTCTCACAGACCTTGGGAGACAGGCCAGTCCTTGCTTACAGACAGCCCCCCCAACTTGAAGCAAATACTCACCAGCAACCACACACCACAGAACCACTAACCCAGGAACCTATCCTTGCAACAAAGCCCGTTGCCAACTGTGTCCACATATCTATTAGGGGACACCATCATAGGGCCTAATCACATCAGCCACACTATCAGAGGCTCGTTCACCTGCACATCCACCAATGTGATATATGCCATTATGTGCCAGCAATGCCCCTCTGCCGTGTACATTGGCCAAACTGGACAGTCTCTACGTAAAAGAATAAATGGACACAAATCAGATGTCAAGAATTATAACATTCACAAACCAGTTAGAGAACACTTCAATCTCTCTGGTCACTCGATTACAGACCTAAAAGTGGCAATTCTTCAACAAAACAACTTCAAAAGCAGACTCCGACGGGAGACTGCTGAATTGGAATTAATTTGCAAACTGGATACAATTAACTTAGGCTTGAATAGAGACTGTGTAATGACCCATCCACTCCCAGAGTAAAACTATTTCCCCATGTTTATTCCACACCCTCCCCCCCCCCCACACACAGTTCCTCACACGTTCTTGTCAACTGCTGGAAATGGCCCACCTTGATTATCACTACAAAAGGTCCCCGCCCCCGCTCTCCTGCTGGTAATAGCTCACCTTACTTGATCACTCTTGTTACAGTGTGTATGGTAACACCCATTGTTTCATGTTCTCTATGTATATAAATCTCCCCACTGTATTTTCCACTGAATGCATCCGATGAAGTGAGCTGTAGCTCACGGAAGTTTATGCTCAAATAAATTGGTTAGTCTTTAAGGTGCCACAAGTCCTCCTTTTCTTCCTACTATTTGGATTATTCTACAATTTATTTCTGGGGGTGGGGAATATTTTTTGTTGCTTTCCTTTATATCACCAATTGCCAGAATTCTGATTTATGTATTATCTAGATGGTGGTAGGATCCAGGAGGCCCCAAACAAGACCTGGACCCCGTGATGCTTGGCTCTGTACAAACACAAACACACTCAGAGACATCTTTGCCTCAAAGATCTGACAGGCTAAGGAGGACAAGTGACTATTAAAGGGTGAAAATACTGGCTGGTTGGATCTGTGTGTGTGGCACATCCAGAGACTGCCCCTAAAGGGCACATCTCCTGTCACGGGAAGGACCTTGGAGAAGCAGTTGAAATGTGTGTATCTCCCCTCAGGGAGAGGGGAAACTACGTACCAGCAATACTAGATGCTCTGTTGGTGAACTGAGCTCGTGCCAACACTAGTCTTCCAGGGACTCCTGTGCTAACCCACCAAGAGAAACCACCTGCAAGAGGTGTGCAGACAAATGCCTTTTAAAAAGTTCTCATTATGAATCAATCAAGTTGGGGTCAGCTCTCGCCATCTACCCTTCAGCCATCGCTAACTGGCTGGTGCCTCAGAGGCGTCACTGGAGAAAGGGGCTCGAGGAGGGGTGCTCGAGAACAGAGCCGCCTTACAGATCAATTTGGTGCACCTGGGAAGTCTGGGGCACGGTGTGTGGTTGTAGGAGAAGCAGGCAGATGGACGGGAGAAGCTGGGATTTGGATCGATTTAGGAAGGAGGTTGGGCTACGGGTTTGCTAGGGTAACCCAGTGGCAAAGTTATTTGTACAATTAGCTGGTGAAACGTTCATCAGAGAATTAACGCAGGCTCAGGATGAACATCCTTGCGAGGCTGTGACGGTGTCTGAGGAGGGGGAGGAGTTTGGCCAGGAAACGCACGGCTGACTTACAGCTTGTGGCTCAGTAATTGGTATTTATTGCTCAGAATGTGTTGCTAACAGATAGGTTGAAGCCGGATATTTCCATCACTTGTTACTTTGCTCCCCAGCTTTGCAGCAATGTGTCATGTGCCTTGTGCTTGTCAATTACCTTCTTGCGCCAGGATTTTAATGTCCAGTGAGCTTTAATGGCCTGATTAGTTCTCACATTTGAAATTTTATGGCAACAACTTGGCTCCTAGGATTTTGGATGAAATTATGGCTGTCCTTATCCTGTGGCTCTTATTCCTTTACAGGTCCACTGCTAAGACCAATCTCCCTACATCTGCCAGGGCTACACAGTCCCGGCATGAGTAGGTGAGTTGGAGGGTGAGCCTCATGAAATAAGGGTCTCCGATCAAGCCTTTACTTTGCGGTTCTGAAGGAGGCAGCCTCAGATTCAGAAGCTGCAAAAAATAAAAAGGAACCTGTAACGGGTTGTGCTTACCACCGTGGTGCCTCCTGCTGGTTGCTCCGGGAATTAGCTCTGTCCATCCGCAAGGCAACCCCCTCTGGTGGTGTCTCACTCTCCGTGGCTGCTTCTCCACCGTCTCCGCTGTCTGTGGGGACCTGTATTGCTCCCAGACTGCAGCGTCCTCTTCAGGACACAGCCTTCTGCCTGTGCCCCAACTCCATTGTCTCCCCCACATCCAGGGGAACCAGCAGTCCTTCACCCAGCCTCTCACTGCTCAGGGGCAAACTGCAGTCCTTTGGCTGGCTACTTCCCTCGGCAGCCAGTGGGGCAAAGGCAGGGCCAGGCCTGCCCGCTACTCTGGGCCCTGACCCAGGGAGGTTATAGCTGGCAGCCACTCACTGCCTCTCCTTCCCCTCTGCCACTACCTGCTTTCCCTGGGCCACTTCCCCATAGCCCCAGCACCTACTCGGTCCCTGTGTCAAGGCCACAGTCTGGGAGCCAGCCAGGCTGGAGCTCCGCGAGCTCCCCTGACACTGCCCAGCACTGCTCTGTCCCAGGTACTTCTCTCTACAGGTAGCCAGTCCTTCCCCCTCAAGCTCCAGGGAGAGACTGAGCTCCTCTCTGCCCTGCAGCCCTTCTTATAGGGCCCAGCCTGGCCCTGATTGGCTAGATTCTATGCAGCCGTGCCAAGGGCTGCTGTTAACCCTTTGCCAGCCAGTGAGGGGCAGCTGTCCCATCACAGAACCCAATAACCTCTCATCTAGAATTCCAGTTTCTTTTGGCTCTAGAGTCCCAGAAGGGTGTAACGTGTCCAGCGTCCAGCGCTGCTAAATCAACAATGTCACAGCTTTGTCACAGTGTACAGCATGCAAGAAGACAGTTTGGATTCTATAGGAACATGAGCAAAAATACCAGTTGCTGGCTTTACTGAAACCAGTCAGGACCAGGCACCATAAATAAACTCATTTAAATGTACAACTCAACATAGTAACAATCAGTGCTACACAAGCTCAGACCCAGGGGTCCAGGTAGTTCTGCATCCTGTCTTTGAGACTAGCTACTGTCTGGGGTTCCCAACCCCAGTGGGTTGTGAACAGATGTGTGTGTGTGTGTGTGGGGGGGGGCGTCATGACCACCTTAGCCTTTCTGAATTGCTCCACGAGATGGAGGGATTCCCTTCCTATGTGGAAGATGGGCAGTCCTGATATGGACTTAGAGGCTTTGGAATATCCCACCCTAGCTCTTTTAATCCTTCCCCATAAATGCCTCCAACCCCCTGATCATTTTCTGTGGCTCTTCTCTAAACTCCATCAGCATCTTTCAGGCAAAGGTAGCTCTCAAAGTGTGTAACATGGTGTTACATGGTGTAACAGTTTTACACCATGTAACCCCACTGACTTCAGCGGATTTGCACCTGATTTACACTCCTGTATTTCCACCCCCATTTCAGAGATGGAAACCTGAGGCACTGAGGTTACGTCTACACTGCAATTCAACACCCATGGCTGGCCCATGTCAGCTGACTCAGGCTCACGGGACTCGGGGTGCGGGATTGTAACATTGCAGTGTAGATCTTCAGACTCGGGCTGGAGCCGGGGCTCTGGGACCCCAACAGGAGGGAAGGTCCAAGAGCCCCAGCTCCAGCCCGAGTCTGAATGTCTACACTGCAATTAAACAGCCCTGCAGCTTGAACCTGAGTCAGCCAATCTGGGCCAGCCACAGGTGTTTAAATGCAGTGCAGACAAACCCTGAGAGATGAAGTGACATGGTCACGGTCACACAGTAAGTCAATAGCAGAGTAAGGAACTGAACCCCGGTCTGCAGAGTGACAGCTGCCTCTCCGGACTGGGATTCAGGAGATCTAGGTTCAGTTTCCAGCGATGGTACAATAATGCTTCCCTATTTCACTGGAAGAAAAGGAGTACTTGTGGCACCTTAGAGACTAACCAATTTATTTGAGCATGAGCTTTCGTGAGCTACAGCTCACTTCATCGGATGCATACCGTGGAAACTGCAGCAGACTTTATATATACACAGAGAATATGAAACAATACCTCCTCCCACCCCACTGTCCTGCTGGTAATAGCTTATCTAAAGTGATCATCAGGTGGGCCATTTCCAGCACAAATCCAGGTTTTCTCACCCTCCACCCCCCCACACAAATTCACTCTCCTGCTGGTGCTAGCCCATCCAATGTGACAACTCTTTACATAATCAAGTCGGGCTATTTCCTGCACAAATCCAGGTTTTCTCACATCTCCCCACCCCCATACACACACAAACTCACTCTCCTGCTGGTAATAGCTCATCTAAACTGACCACTCTCCAAGTTTAAATCCAAGTTAAACCAGAACATCTGGGGGGGGGGGGGTAGGAAAAAACAAGAGGAAACAGGCTACCTTGCATAATGACTTAGCCACTCCCAGTCTCTATTTAAGCCTAAATTAATAGTATCCAATTTGCAAATGAATTCCAATTCAGCAGTTTCTCACTGGAGTCTGGATTTGAAGTTTTTTTGTTTTAAGATAGCGACCTTCATGTCTGTGATTGCGTGACCAGAGAGATTGAAGTGTTCTCCGACTGGTTTATGAATGTTATAATTCTTGACATCTGATTTGTGTCCATTTATTCTTTTACGTAGAGACTGTCCAGTTTGACCAATGTACATGGCAGAGGGGCATTGCTGGCACATGATGGCATATATCACATTGGTGGATGTGCAGGTGAACGAGCCTCTGATAGTGTGGCTGATGTTATTAGGCCCTGTGATGGTGTCCCCTGAATAGATATGTGGGCACAGTTGGCAACGGGCTTTGTTGCAAGGATAAGTTCCTGAGTTAGTGGTTCTGTTGTGTGGTATGTGGTTGTTGGTGAGTATTTGCTTCAGGTTGTGGGGCTGTCTGTAGGCAAGGACTGGCCTGTCTCCCAAGACTTGTGAGAGTGTTGGGTCATCCTTTAGGATAGGTTGTAGATCCTTAATAATGCGTTGGAGGGGTTTTAGTTGGGGGCTGAAGGTGACCGCTAGTGGCGTTCTGTTATTTTCTTTGTTAGGCCTGTCCTGTAGTAGGTAACTTCTGGGAACTCTTCTGGCTCTATTAATCTGTTTCTTTACTTCTGCAGGTGGGTATTGTAGTTGTAAGAAAGCTTGACAGAGATCTTGTAGGTGTTTGTCTCTGTCTGAGGGGTTGGAGCAAATGCGGTTGTATCGCAGAGCTTGGCTGTAGACGATGGATCGTGTGGTGTGGTCAGGGTGAAAGCTGGAGGCATGCAGGTAGGAATAGCGGTCAGTAGGTTTCCAGTATAGGGTGGTGTTTATGTGGCCATTGTTTATTAGCACTGTAGTGTCCAGGAAGTGGATCTCTTGTGTGGACTGGACCAGGCTGAGGTTGGTGGTGGGATGGAAATTGTTGAAATCATGGTGGAATTCCTCAAGGGCTTCTTTTCCATGGGTCCAGATGATGAAGATGTCATCAATATAGCGCAAGTAGAGTAGGGGCTTTAGGGGACGAGAGCTGAGGAAGCGTTGTTCTAAATCAGCCATAAAAATGTTGGCATACTGTGGGGCCATGCGGGTACCCATAGCAGTGCCGCTGATCTGAAGGTATACATTGTCCCCAAATGTAAAATAGTTATGGGTAAGGACAAAGTCACAAAGTTCAGCCACCAGGTTAGCCGTGACATTATCGGGGATAGTGTTCTTGACGGCTTGTAGTCCATCTTTGTGTGGAATGTTGGTGTAGAGGGCTTCTACATCCATAGTAGCCAGGATGGTGTTATCAGGAAGATCACCGCTGGATTGAAGTTTCCTCAGGAAGTCAGTGGTGTCTCGAAGGTAGCTGGGAGTGCTGGTAGCGTAGGGCCTGAGGAGGGAGTCTACATAGCCAGACAATCCTGCTGTCAGGGTGCCAATGCCTGAGATGATGGGGCGCCCAGGATTTCCAGGTTTATGGATCTTGGGTAGTAGATAGAATATCCCAGGTCGGGGTTCCAGGGGTGTGTCTGTGCGGATTTGATCTTGTGCTTTTTCAGGTAGTTTCTTGAGCAAATGCTGTAGTTGCTTTTGGTAACTCTCAGTGGGATCAGAGGGTAATGGCTTGTAGAAACTCGTGTTGGAGAGCTGCCGAGCAGCCTCTTGTTCATATTCCGAACTATTCATGATGACAACAGCACCTCCTTTGTCAGCCTTTTTGATTATGATGTCAGAGTTGTTTCTGAGGCTGTGGATGGCATTGCGTTCCGCATGGCTGAGGTTATGGGGCAAGTGATGCTGCTTTTCCACAATTTCAGCCCGTGCACGTCGGCGGAAGCACTCACTGGGGTGTTGAGAAGAGAAATTCAGTAATGTGTGCAAGGGGCTCAGGCAGTATGGTGATGGGCTATATATATGATTGAAATAAATGGCATGTTATTTATTGTAACTAGTGTGACTTTAGTATGAACAATTCACGAAACAACAAAAAGGACATCATTGTGGAACAGGGCACGTACCAACCCAACCGGCTTTGCCAGCAGTAAAAAGGAGGAGAAACCCTCCTTGTCTGAGTCTGGTTTTGAATGGTATTTATTCATGGTCAGATGCTGGAGTCTTTGGAATCACTGGTGCACTGTGCTGACAGCACATAACAACCATCACCAGCTCAGCTGAGCTTTCCTGTACCATCACGTAAGACAATGGGACAAAAAAACTTGCAGACACATGGCTGGCGAATGAATGGAATCAATTACTCAAGGGCTTAAAATCAAAAAGATACCACAGATCGACTGACTGCCTTGCACAAGATGCGTTGATGGCACACGGATGGCCAAGGTTTGAGCGGGTCGAGGCTCAGCTCAGTGGATAAAAGTAGATAGGCAAGTGCAACTGCACGTCTACTTACCATCAGAACTTCTCATTTGCAGACTCAGTCATCTACTGATTTGGTTGGTTGGTTCTGGCAACTGCATACAAATGCTGCACACAATTACATGGGTACCTCTGGCCACTTATTTTTAAAATTTGGTCCTATGCAATCGAACTTTCATTCCCCTCCCACCCTGGTTTTCACTGTGTGCACCCCGGTTTTCTCTGGGCACTCACACACAGCTGGCTGCAGACCTTGAACCAGAGAGATATTTACAAGTCTCCCTGCTGTTATACTTTTCCAGAAATAGACATTTAACACATTCGAAGTAGAGCTGAACAGAGACACTGGAGTGGAACACTTCTGAACTTTGATGGTGTTTGAAAGCCGAACCTGGCTCAGAAGAAATTTACGAAAGGCCCCTATCTTTCTAATGGCTCGAAACAAAACCCCCACACTTTGGGGTTGGGGTGGGGGGTTGTTGGATCATATTAAAGAAGTTCTGTATTAAAACCACAAATGAGTTTGATTCCCCATAGTTTAAATTCCAGGGTATTACTAATTAAGAGGTCTCTTGGTTTTTGGTACTGTTTCTCTCCCTCTATGTGTGAAACTTGCAAGCTGCTAATTGTGTTAGTACATTCTAAGACAGAGTCTGTTCTCAGAGCAATTCTTTGTAACAACAACTACTCACACAGAGAGAGACTCAAAGCAATACTCTGTAACAACAGAAACAGCACCCAGAGACTCCCCGCCCTTTTGTTGTATTCATCTCGCTTTGTTAACAACTGTGATTAAAATAGAGATAGAGGTTGTATGTGGATGGATGCTTGGTGTGGATAATAACTGAATGATCAGGGAGGTGCCAGCCTAAGAATCCAGTGTCCATCGGCTGAAGAAGGCATCAAGTGGAAATAACTAGAGGACCCCCGGAGGGCAGACTGGAATGCACCCAACAGCCTCAAGAGTGGGAGAACCAAAGAACAAGATAACATCTGGCAGCACGGAGTCGTCAGGAATGTGCTATCTGCTGATTGATTCAGCAACAGCATGATGAAGCAATTCCCATAGACTGGCACAGGAAGAAATTCCTATAAAAATGGACTCTAGAAAGTGAGAACTTTGGGGTCTGATTCTGCAAACCAACTTCCAGGAGCATCAGATGAGCATCTGACAAGGCCCTGGTCCCTCCTCATGTCCAGGCCACCTGGCCAGTGGCTTGGCATGAGCAACTCTAAGGCTGGTAACTATGATAACTACCTTGCAGAACCTGTGTGTGTGTGTGTGTATGAATGAATGTGAGATTGAATGGAATGTCATAGCTATAACTAACTGCTTACTATGATTCTTTCTGTATTCACAATAAATGTGGTATTTTGCCTTTTCCCCTTTAATAAAATCTTGCTGGTTTTTATTTTATTGGTATAACAGGGTGAACTCTGCAGCTGTAGTCCCCCTGGCCTGAGCCCATCTCTGGAACCATTCTTCAAAAAGGGGAGTGGATTCAATATGTAGGGCCTGGTCTGAAGCCTGTTGAAATCAATGGGAGTCTGTGTGCTAACTTCAGTGGGCTTTTGGAAAAGGTCCCTAATGAGAAACATTCCAATCTCCTAGATCTATTCCCCCCTCTCCGATGGGACTCAGCTCCTCTCCCTCCCAGGTCCCCGGTGCAACCACACGCACAGGGGGAGGGAAGGAGGCTGTTTGGGAGCGTATCACACTCTTTGGCCCTGTTCCGTTACACTGCTGTGACTGCCAGTGTAAAACCAGCGCGACAGAGGAGATTCAGGACCCCGGATGGCCAAACCATATAATACACTGCAGCCATGTTTAAATCACCAGCCATGTCATGGTGATTTAAATAGGTTCACACGAGTTCCCTGCTTGCTGATAAATGGCTCATCTGGGTGCAGTTGCTGTGCCTTTGCCTGAGTCCCTTTCCCGTGGCAAGAAGATCAATTAATAACACAAGGAGAGTTGGAAAGCAGTGAAAACACCTTTGCCCAATTCCCCATCTGGATACCTGCACCCACCTACGCTATAGATGGTGACACATTAATTGCTCGGAGAACACAACAACACAAGGCAATTAACACTTTTTATGTGCTTTATGACTGCTGTGGAAGCTGTTTCCAGGGGAAATTATAACTTGTAGCCTCATGACTAGCATGAAACAAACTGCTGTCATATACTTTTCAGGTCTGGAAAAGAGTGTTCCTGTGCTGTCTCTAAAAGGGACTCTAGCTGTCTGACCTGGAGGCACTGGTTTGGATGTAGGGGAATATTACGGGATCAAACATTATCCACTTTCTAACAAAACTATAGATTTAAAGCAAACCAGAAAACTTTCAACAATTTACCAGTTCAAAGCAGGAGCGGTTCATCTCCTGGTTAAGGCACTGTACTGAACTCAGGAGACATGGGTCCACTTCATGGCTCTGTCACAGAATCCCTGCATGACCTTGGACAAGTCAGTTAATTTCTCTGGGCCTCAGTTCCCCATCTTTAGAGTGAGGGAATCCATACTTCCTTTCTCCCTACTTGTCTATTTAGATTGCAAGGTCTTTGGGGCATGGCCTATACCTTGCCATGTGTACATGCAGTGGCTAGCACAGTGTTAGAGATGGGCCATGGGCAGTCAGGCCTGGTGGACAAAGCGAGAGTTGGGAAGCTGATCCAAACTAAGGGTCAGAGCCAGAGCCAGAGCCAGGCTGAGGGAGATGGAGCCAGGAGCAGGATGAGGTGGCAGGGCCCTGAGCAGGAGCTAGGCAGGCCTGGGACTAGGAGCAAGACAGGAACAAGGAGGGGAGCCAAAGGCATGGGAGAATCCCAGCTATAGAGGGCAAATGTGTTGAGCAGCGAGGGAGCTGCTGGTGCTGGAGTTAAAAGCCAGCCAGTTGCCCTTCCCGACCAGTCAGTGGTGCAGTCACCCAGGCAGCCTGCTGCCAGCCAGCTGTGCTTGTTGGGTTGCCAGGAGACTGACTCTGCTGCAGGCCTTGATCCCTGGCACCCGGGGAGATCCTGATCTTGGATAAGGCCTCTAGGCACCCGTGCAATGCAAATCACAAATAAAGCCGCCTATTGGGAAGGACAGTGCTCCTGTGAGTGAAAGCACGTGCCCCTCCGGGAGCGCTGAAACGGTCTCAGCTCTCCAATCCAGAGATCACAGCTCCACAAGCCATTACATTTTATGAAGTTCTATAAATAGGGATCTTAAGGCACAGCTCTGGGCCACGTCTTAGATTAGTTTTAGGCAAAACACCCCATTGGCAATGCTTCAAAACTGCAGGCATTACATGGCCCCATGTAATTAATGCCATAGTAAATAACCGATACCATGAATCAACCTTTCCTCCTTCCCGTCATACAGCTCCCGACCGATTGCTATTTGCTTCCGTCCCCTCCTTTTGTCCTAATATTATCCATTTACAGCCCAGTATCATAGCACATGCTGGGGAGTACTGTTTGTGTGCTACCATAAGCAGTCCAACGGATACAGTGTGAATGCAAGCACTGCTCTCACCGTGACCCAGGTACAGCATGCCCACCCAGGCAGTGAGCACAGGGGGTGCCAATAGGTTTACAGGTATGCCCTGGGTTGGATATATGCATAATTCACCAATGGGAGATCTCTGCTGAGAGCCAGTAACCCGCTGCTCATCACAGTCACTGTGAAATGTACGTATGGATAATACTTAAGGAGTTATGTGTCTGTACTGAAACTTATGTTCATAGGGCAGGTAACCAGGAGGTTCGTGTCTTGGACAGGTTCCTGTGAAGCAGGAGGTAACACACTCTCCTCTGGCTGGTTGTGTGTGTTTTGGGCATTGTGTGTCTTGCAATGGATGCCTGTTTGCACACGGAGAGGAAATTTACAGGGAGAAATAAACAGCACAATGGGATCCTGTTGGGGAATAAAGACAATGGATTGCTGGGATATATCTGGGGTGCAGAGATACACTGGGATCTGTCACCGAGGAGGCAATCTGACAGTGTGACTTGTCTCGTGAACGGAAGATCACAGCCAAGCCTGGCTGTTACACGCTGGAAGGACTTTGGGTGAGCATTGCTCTCTTACTTAACTGGAGACTTTCATGTGTAAGTCTAGGTTCTGGTATTTGTGGTATGATTTTATTTTATAGCTAACCTTTTGCTTCCAATACTTCTACTTGCAGCCACTTGAATCTTGGTGCCTCATTAACTAAGCGTATATTTGATTTCACTGTACACCTCTCTAAGGACTGTGTATTAAGCTGAGGGGGAACTGGCAAGCGGACTGTACAGCTTCTCTGGAAGCAAGGAAGCTGTGAATTCTGCAAGTGTCCAGTAGCACAGGAGCTGGGCACTACAGGGAGACGCTCGCAGGGCTCAGGCATTCGTATGTGCCTGTCGCTAACTGCAGAGAGACAGCAGGGTCTGCGTAGCCCTGGAGGGCAGGGCTTGTGTAGCCTGTGGCCAGTGAAGTCAGGGAACCGCTCCCAGGCACGCACGGACAAGGCTCCCTCACACTCAGGGCAGGTGATAGCGATGTCCCTCACAACCCTGAGTACCCCGGGAAGTGTCACACTTGCCTTGCGGAGTCAGAAGCTTTTGTTATTCTATGCCTTTGGGCTTCATCTCACTGGAGTAATAACAACAACTGAGGGAGAGGAGACTTGGTCTAAGGTTGATACGGGACTTGGAACATCTGGGTTCTATCCCCAGCTCTGTGTAAATTTCACCAGGTTGTCTCTCAACTTTCCCAGCTGTCAAATGGGCAGAATGCCACCTACAGAACCGACCTGACCTATTGCTGTGAGGCTGAACTCCAGGGTGTTTGTAAAGCATTGACGACCTTGGATGGAAGACCCTTCGCAGGCCACTTTATTTGGATTGTGTGTCTGGAGCAGCTGTCTTTGTGTTACTACTGATTTGTGACTGCTCCTTGCTTAGTATCCTCACTCTGTGAAAATTCATTGCAGCTTCCAAATTGCAAAACTTGTGTCATTATAACAAGGTTCTAAAGTCTAGAACTCCTGTGTTTCCAGAGAACGTTTCAATTCTAGAAGCTGTGGGTTCGAAGCGTTAAATTCTAAAATAAAGCTGTTCCGTGACAGGCATGCTAGATTAAGGGTTTTATGCTCGTGTCATCTTTAACTTAATGGAGCAATGCTTTTATTTGCACATCCGACTAGGAGTCTGCGGTTCTCTAAGCAAAACATGATTTAGAAGGGAAAGCCTGTGAGCTTCCTAAGCAAAGTGGTTAGCATACAAATCGGAATCTATTTAACATATCCCTGTACCATGAAGACACAGTGACTGGCGGGGAGGGGATGGTCTCCCTTCCCGTTTGCCATTTCTAGTTTTCTTTTTTAAATAAAGAATACTGCTGCAGGCTTGCCAAGATTTACAAGGCTGCCTTGAAAAGGTTTTCGTTCAACCACAAACAAAATTATATTTGAAAGCTAAAATTGAATCATTTCTAATCTGAGAGTCCCCTGCAGGACAATATGAAACTCTGGGCAGGTCACTTGCTTAAGATAAATCTTGCACTCTCTGTGGAAGCAGAGTTGCATTTGTTTTCCTATCAGGAATCGTGGCCTTTTGGAGGGACATATTGATTTCCGACCGATTTGAGAGAGAATAATGGCTGGCTAAATATACCAGCAATGGCAAAACCCAAGGACACAGCCCCCGAAAGGGAAGGGAAGCAACTGGGTTAGAGTGAGAATGTTGGGCTCAGATATACATAGGCACCACTGAGTGGGGAGTCTTTGAGGATCTGGGCCTAAAGTCTTGCAGTGAGGTTGCACGGGGAAGCCAGCGGGTGGCTGCTTTGTACAGATCCATTAGCCCGGTATTCCCATGTAGAAGTGGTCGGGGAGAAGCCCATAAGTGGTGGCCGAGGTTGCAGTGTGGGGGGCTGAGTTGCATCTTGAAGCCTAACAGCAGACTGGGGAGTGATTCATTATTTCCACCCTCTGCCCAGCAGGGGCCCTGCTCCCTGGGGCTCTGCCCGCAGAGAGTTGCATCAAAGGAGCCTGTTCCTGGAAACAGACTAGTGGGTCCATGGCTGTGAGAAGCTCTGAATTTAACATTACAGGAGCTTGGGGGATTGCAACCTTCTCCTCACTTCTCCTTTTACCAACAGATTTATTTCCCGGAGTTTTTAAATGATGAAAAACAACAAAAGAAAATACAACATTTCTCCCAGACACACAGTAAGTAGGGCAGCCTAGGTAACCTCGGGGGTATTTTGGGAAGGAGAGGAAGAAGAGATTTAAAAAGCACCAAGCCTGGAAGGATGCACTGAATCCTGATTTGTAAACAGCTGTTAGTTCTTTATCAGAAACGAAGGAAACTGATGGGGGGTTTTGCACAGTGTTTCACCATGCGGCCCATAGCCATCCTTCTCTGTAATGCAGAGGCATCGGCCACATACACCAGAAAACCCAGCATTGTTAGAATGCTGCGTCTTCCATATCTGATCAGCCCAGAGGGTCCATCTACTCCATCATCCTGTCTTTGATAACAGCCAGCTCCAGATATGTCCAGGAAAAGTGCAAGAGACTCCCTAATGCACAATGATGGAAGTCCACAGGGGACATTTTCCCCCTAACTCTCATCATTTCATGGGTGGCTGTGTCCATGAAGAATGTGGTTTCCTCTCATACATTTTTATCTTGTCTGTTGTCACTGGGGATGCTCTCATTATCCATGTACATTTCTAATCCTGCTCATCTCTTGGCCTCACTGATATCTGGTGGCAATGAGTTCCACAGCTTCCTTATGTTTTGTGTAAATGAGTACCACATTCTCCTTTACCCACATTAAATTGATTTCCTTTCAAGTTCCTTGGTTGTCTTCCTAATTCTTATATGATCAGAGAGAGTCAATAGCAGCACCCGATTTATGATTATTTTATATATCAAGGGTGCTTGACTCAGAGTTTCTGAGATCTTGCTCAGGAATTGCAGTGGCTCAGTGCCTCCTCCGGATTAGGTTCTAATTTGGCAGTCCTGAGTGGATGGCACAAGCACCCACACTTGTGAGTACATATCTGGCTGGACTTTTAGGAGATCACTAATCACTGGGCCAAACCAGACCGACAAAGTGCAAAACTCTTCACAGCTCCAACTTTTGCATGGAATGCTTGGCCTTCTAACAAACGGCAAATCTCCAACTGCACTGATAACCAGGGTCCTTAAAGCAGATGGGTTTTGCAAGCATGACTACTTCTTTTTGAAATGACAATGCCATTAACAGTGAGCATGAGTCAGGCATTGCTCTCCAGAATTGGGATGAGCCTACTTTGAGCGGGCCATTTCAAAATGAGATAGCTGTTTGCAGCATCTCCTTTGGTTTTGCCGTCATTCCTGCCCCCTTCCATGTTTCTGAGGAAATATGCTGATTTAGCAGATATTAAGGTTAATTTGGCAGCTGGTTCAAATATCAGTTTCAGCACACAACTTATCTTCATTTCCTGGACACTTGTCATTTTGAATACAGTTAGTGAAATAGTGTTTGGAAGTGGATATGATCACAGATTTAAGAGTTCTTTTGGGACTCACCATGGGATAGAATTATTGGACTTTTTAACAAGACATATTAATTTGTATGGAATGAAACTGTCAAAAGACAAAAAACCTTAAATATTTACCAGTACTGTTTGCAAAAAAACCCCTGCATTTGCAATAGTGACAAAGCTTCAAGGGTTTTGTTGCATTCCAAATGAAGCCTTAATTTTCAAGCCCCATGTCACATGTGGGAAGTATTTTGGCTGGCCAAACATCTTATTAGGTTTACAAATCTCAGACAACAACATTAAGTTTCGTGGCGAACTATCATGAGAGTTTCATTAAAATGATAACAGCTTCCATTCACAATGTTCCTTTATTCCTAGGGGATCCCAAAGCAGTTTACAAACTCTGAGTTAAAGACTTCACCCATCACTGAAATGCAGCTAGTGCCTAGAGGAACACAACAGCTGTTAATCAGCAGAGAGTAACATGATGCAGTCATTTGGAACTGGAACTAAAACAGAATATTACATCCAACTGAAACTGCAAAGAGAATTTAGGTAGAGTGTAATCATCCAGAGGGGAACGCAGCCAGGCTACAAGAGTTAAAACATCACTCCAAAAAAGTGCCTTCGGACTTTCAGTGATCACCAGGGGCCAGGAACAGGGTTTTATGTCTCATCTCTCTGCGGTGATTCTGATTCTCCAATGCCTTGCAATTTATCTCAACACCTTTGCCAAGGGCAAAGTGGGCGTGTTATGATTTGCCAGAATTGGGTGTGTGTTTTGCACAGATGTAAGCTGCACAAGGACATGGAGAATCAGGACAACGGAATCGCTGAAGTCACCAATCCCAGGGCCTTTCCCCAGATCAAAGGGCGTACACAGGCTCCTCTTTTCAGCCACTAAACCCAGGGCCCCTGCCCTCTGTACAACTTGTGCACTGGGCTTAACGGATGCAGAGAACTGTAGCCAGCCTTGTGTATTCGAATGAATTTCATCCTGGGTTAGTCACCCATCCTTCCAGCAAGCAGGCAGTACCAACCTATTTTCCTCTCTCATTTCTAGGCATTTAATTTGACCCCCAAATCAATCTCCCCTTCCCCAGACCCATACCTGGCCTCATTTAGCAGGGTCAGAGGGGCACAGGAAATAGGTTTAAAAACAGTAGACTGCTGAGAATACTATACAAACAAGTAACAGCCTTTTAGCTCCCGTTCTTTTCCGACACAAAGCTGACCTAAGCACCAAAACAAGTGACAGCTTGGGGCCCCATGAATGCTACATAGCTCTCAACTCATGGCCTCGACCCATCTCTCCCAAGGACAGAGGGAGGGGTAGAACTGGTCGAGAAATGATGTTTGATCCTCTGCAAAATAATTTAGGTGAAAAAGAAAAAAAAATTGCTGAAAATTTCCTTCAATTTTTTTCGGGTTTTCATCAAAAAACTGAAACCTGACAATATTTCAGATTTTGGAAACCAGTAATACACACTAATAATTGTTCACAGAAACAGAAAAGCTTCCATGAACATTTCTGTTTTGTCAAAAAGCCATTGCGGCCTGGAAAAATATTTTGATGAGAACATTTTGACCAGCTCCCAGCGTTTGAGATCCACAACCCCATCTCCAGCCTCTGTGTTAGCTCAAGAGTCACACACATGAATCATAGAATATCAGGGTTGGAAGGGACCTCAGGAGGTCATCTAGTCCAACCCCCTGCTCAAAGCAGGACCAATCCCCAATTAAATCATCCCAGCCAGGGCTTTGTCAAGCCTGACCTTAAAAACCTCTAAGGAAGGAGATTCTACCACCTCCCTAGGTAACGCATTCCAGTGTTTCACAACCCTCCTAGTGAAAAAGTTTTTCCTAATATCCAACCTAAACCTCCCCCACTGCAACTTGAGACCGTTACTCCTTGTCCTGTCCTCTTCTACCACTGAGAATAGTCTAGAACCATCCTCTCTGGAACCACCTCTCAGGTAGTTGAAAGCAGCGATCAAATCCCCCCTCATTCTTCTCTTCTGCAGGCTAAACAAGCCCAGTTCCCTCAGCCTCTCCTCATAAGTCATGTGTTCCAGACCCCTAATCATTTTTGTTGCCCTTCGCTGGACTCTTTCCAATTTATCTACATCCTTCTTGTAGTGTGGGGCCCAAAACTGGACACAGTACTCCAGATGAGGCCTCACCAATGTCGAATAGAGGGGAACGATCACGTCCCTCGATCTGCTCGCTATGCCCTTACTTATACATCCCAAAATGCCATTGGCCTTCTTGGCAACAAGGGCACATGCTCCAGATCATTTATGAAGATATTGAACAAAACTGGCCCCAGGACCGACCCCTGGGGCACTCCACTTGACACCGGCTGCCAACTAGACATGGAGCCATTGATCACTACCCGTTGAGCCCGACAATCTAGCCAACTTTCTACCCACCTTATAGTGCATTCATCCAGCCCATACTTCTTTAACTTGCTGACAAGAATACTGTGGGAGACCGTGTCAAAAGCTTTGCTAAAGTCAAGAAACAATACATCCACTGCTTTCCCTTCATCCACAGAACCAGTAATCTCATTGTAGAAGGCGATTAGATTAGTCAGGCATGACCTTCCCTTAATGAATCCATGCTGACTGTTCCTGATCACTTTCCTCTCATGTAAGTGCTTCAGGATTGATTCTTTGAGGACCTGCTCCATGATTTTTCCAGGGACTGAGGTGAGGCTGACTGGCCTGTAGTTCCCAGGATCCTCCTTCTTCCCTTTTTTAAAGATTGGCACTACATTAGCCTTTTTCCAGTCATCTGGGACTTTCCCCGTTTGCTACGAGTTTTCAAAGATAATGGCCAATGGCTCTGCAATCACAGCCGCCAATTCCTTTAGCACTCTCAGATGCAACTCGTCCGGCCCCATGGACTTGTGCACGTCCAGCTTTTCTAAATAGTCCCTAACCACCTCTTTCTCCACAGAGGGTTGGCCATCTACTCTGCATGTTGTGATGCCCAGCGCAGCAGTCTGGGAGCTGACCTTGTTCGTGAAGACAGAGGCAAAAAAAGCATTGAGTACATTAGCTTTTTCCACATCCTCTGTCACTAGGTTGCCTCCCTCATTCAGTAAGGGGCCCACACATTCCTTGGCTTTCTTCTTGTTGCCAACATACCTGAAGAAACCCTTCTTGTTACTCTTGACATCTCTTGCTAGCTGCAGCTCCAGGTGCGATTTGGCCCTCCTGATTTCATTCCTACATGCCCGAGCAATATTTTTATACTCTTCCCTGGTCATTTGTCCAACCTTCCACTTCTTGTAAGCCTCTTTTTTATGTTTAAGATCGGCTAGGATTTCACCGTTAAGCCAAGCTGGTCGCCTGCCATATTTACTATTCTTTCGACTCTTCGGGATGGTTTGTCCCTGTAACCTCAACAGGGATTCCTTGAAATACAGCCAGCTCTCCTGGACTCCTTTCCCCTTCATGTTAGTCCCCCAGGGGATCCTACCCATCCGTTCCCTGAGGGAGTCGAAGTCTGCTTTCCTGAAGTCCAGGGTCCGTATCCTGCTGCTTACCTTTCTTCCCTGTGTCAGGATCCTGAACTCAACCAACTCATGGTCACTGACTCCCAGATTCCCATCCACTTTTGCTTCCCCCACTAATTCTTCCCGGTTTGTGAGCAGCAGGTCAAGAAAAGCGCCCCCCCTAGTTGGCTCCTCTAGCACTTGCACCAGGAAATTGTCCCCTACGCTTTCCAAAAACTTCCTGGATTGTCTATGCACTGCTGTATTGCTCTCCCAGCAGATATCAGGAAAATTAAAGTCACCCATGAGAACCAGGGCGTGCGATCTAGTAGCTTCTGCGAGTTGCCGGAAGAAAGCCTCATCCACCTCATCCCCCTGGTCCGGTGGTCTATAGCAGACTCCCACCACTACATCACTCTTGTTGCTCACACTTCTAAACTTAATCCAGAGACACTCAGGTTTTTCTGCAGTTTCGTACCGGAGCTCTGAGGTTTGTTCGACCTCATTTGTCTTGCAACTAAAGCCAGAACAAATCCCGTTTCCCACGTTCATACATGCAGGAGGTCTGGAGATTTTGCATCACTCTATCCCAGTAGTTCTCAACCGATTTACCATTGTGGGCTGCGTGTGCAGCTCTGTGTGTGTTGTGTGGGCCGAATCAACACACTATACATACTGCCTGTCAAAAGCAGATGCTCCCCTGCAAGTCAGTGTCCGGTACATGAACTCGGCACCAGTATGCGAGCATTGATAAAACACACTGAATGAGTAAACACATTCCAGCAGGCCAGCACAAGAACACCCCAACCTAGCACACGGTAAATAGGAGCAGAAAGAATATTTAAGTCCTAGCTAATAGCTCCCGCCATTGGCTGCTGTCACAGGAACAGTGTTCAGATTAATCCTGATTCTCAGATACCATCAGGAAGGTAACCACAGTTCCATGGAGGGCTGTGACATCATCAGGGAGGAGGTAAGTGCCACTAGTCAGTGCGTACCTGTCATAAAAGACATTGTCATTTTCATAGATTCAGACATTTCAAGGCCTGGAGGGACTACTGTGATCATCTAGTCTGACCGCATGCACAGCCTGGGCCAGAGACCTGCCCCAAAATAATGGCTAGAGCAGATCTCCTAGAAAAACATCCAACTGTAATTTTAAAATGGTCAGTGATGGGGAATCCACCAGGACCCTTGCTAAGTTGTTTCAATGGTTAAAAATATACACCTTTTTTTCAGTCTTAATTTGTCCAGCTTCCACATCCAACCATGGGATTGAGTTATACCTTTTTCTGCTAGCTTGAAGAGCCCATTATTAACTATTTGTTCCCCATGTAGGTACTTAAAGACTGTCAACAAGACACTCCTTAACCTTCTCTTTGTTAAACTCAATAGATGGAGCTCTTTGAGTCTATTACTGTAAGGCAGGTTTTCTAATCCTTTAATCATTCTCATGGCTCTTCTTTGAACCCTCTTCAATTTTTCTACATTATTCTTGACTTGTGGACACCAGGAATGGACACAGGATTACAGCAGCAGTCACATCAGAGCCAAATACAGAGATAAAATAAGCTCTATTCACAGTGCATTGTCTGGAGGGGAACACTCCTCACATGGCCCGGGCAGTCTAACCCACCCTCCAGGGAGTTTATAATTGGACCTCGCTGATCTTCTCAATACTGAGAATCGAACTGCTAGAACATTTTTCAAACTTTTCGAAAATATCAGCAAAAATCTTCTGGACAAAGGTTTGTGCTGTTTCCCTTCCAGCATGTGGCGTTATGGGAAATGTTCGACAGTTCAACATTTCATTAAACTTTTCCTGCAAATGTTTTAAAATCTTCTTCCAAAAACTTGTCTGTGTTCCTCTACTGGCTTCATTAATATGATCGAAGCGTTGTTAGGAGGTGGAGATTGGAAATGGTGCTTCTGAGCTTAGGGGAAAAGAGACATGCTCTGGAGTACTGAAGCTGTTAATACCGGAGGTCTCAGGACATCTGGAATGGATGCTGTCAGTGCCAGTGTGGGGTTATATAGTACAGGGAAAGCACTGGCCTCTCCTGTAACCACACAGGCCTCTCTGCTCCTGGCTCCTGTCTGCTCCATCACAGAGAGAATGCAGGTTCCTACCCATGCCACTCAGCTTGTGGTATCCTGTGACGCAGGGAATATGGGAATGGAGTCACCACCCCATACGGAACCCCATTCAGCCCTCCATTTCCCTCCTTCCTGCTTTCCCCCAGGAGAAGCCAATCCAAACCCTGCCTGCTAACTCACTGTAGACTATTCCTACGGGTTGTTTTGCTGCGAGACAAAGCAAAGCAACCAAGATTCAGGGAGGTGATCTCTGCGGCTCAGGGGAAACATTCCAGAGATTAAATCAATGCTGTGCCCTCAGCTGAGCTTAGCACACAGCTAGTACTACTTAACTCTCTGACTGCCACGCTCAGGTCCTCTTCGCAGGCTGGCCACAGCCCATTCTGGCTTTCAGTCATGTGTGTCTGGCCCTGTGGAAGAGCAAGAACCCTTGTCCAAGCCACAATCCGCAGCACAAGTGAATGACAGGAAATTCTCGGGGGGTGGGTAATTCTGCAGTAGGTGGCACCAGAAACATGTCAGGGAGCCAGAGGGAATTGGGAAGCTGGACAATGACAAAGCCCCCAGCCTGGCAGAAGCATAACACCATCCTAGATGTGCAAGGCAGGGAAGGAGCACTGACTCATGGTTTAGTGCAAGGAACAGGCCTAGGAGAGGACACCCTTGCACATTCTGTGTGTGCGCCTTCCACTTTTGCTGGTATGGGAGACTGGAATGATTAAGGCAGGACTGTGCATGCCTGGCCCTTGCATGGTGCCAGAAGTTGGAGGGCAGGTACAAGGAATTTATCTGCTATGCAAGAGCCAGGCACAGGTGAAGTCCTCCTACTGTGCTGGGAGCACAAGCCATCCCACAGGGAGGAAGGTGGAGTTGTGTCATGGTCCCACATCCCCTCTACCAGCTAGCAGAGCTGGCCAGGATCAGCGACGGGAGCATGCTCCAGCACTCTAAGGGATGGTGCACTCGGCTCCCAGGAACTCCAGTAGGAATTGTTCCTCCTGAGGCACTTGGAGAGTCCGTATGCTCTGTGTGTTAGTAGTAAATGAGAATCAATGGCACGTGGCACATAGAAAACAGCTGTTAGCACTTACGCAATAGTTATAGAGCATGTCTAGGAAGCCCGTCGCTGATAGATCTCAAAGCATTTTACAACCCACTCCCCTGTGAAGTGGCTTAGTGCTATATTGCACATATATAGACCCCATTTACAGGTGGGCATAATGAGGCAAAAAGGACTCAACCGAGGTCATGCAACAAGTGCGTCAAACAAGTGAGTGTCAAACTTGGATAGCAAACGCTGGGGAGCTGCTTCTCAGTCCCCTCCTCCAACCACCAGGCCACACTGCCTCTCTTGGCGGCACCAGAGTCCAAGGAGGGACAGGGAGATGGGGGGAGAAACAGCTGGAGCGGAGCCACAAACTTCTGTGCTGTAACTGATCCTGCCCATCTGCCATCTCTGCCCCCACCCGCTGCCATGCCCCCCACAGGTATGCTTCAGTAATGCCACCCTCTCCCCGCCAGCCCCTGGGGGCCTCCAGTAACACGCCCTGGGCTCCAGGTCCAATCCTCAGTCACTATACCCGGCCAAGGAACCATGTCTAATTCGTCAAACCTGGACTCTGAGCTGTTGAATGTTGGGAGTTCACTGACTGAGGCATCTGTAACGGGAGCTGAGCTGTTAGCACCCTTCCCCAGACATGCTTAATTTGTGCCACGGCTTGCCAGGTCTGAGCCCCGGCACGTCTGGGCTTGCCAGTTCTGAGCCCAGGCACCTCTGGGCTTGCTGCATCAGTTATGAAAGTTAATATTGCTTGACCGGGCACCTCTTTCATACATATTAAGCAGTGGTCCCCAGCCCCACCACCTACCCTCTCCTGGCCCTTGTGGGTCCAGAAGGAGTGGGGAATGTACTGGTAATTGCAGCTCTCGAGTAGTGAAGACAAGATCTCAGCTGTGGAGTCAGCGCCCCATGCCAGCTGTCCGAGTGGATCACCAGCACACCCTCATTTAAAAAAAGGTTGAATAAATCTTTTCATATTTGAGATGTTAGGCTCTTTTGGTGATGGCCCTCACTAGGTCTCTGCAGCAGAAGTACGTTTTGTCTGTCCCCTATCCACCATTTCCCTGCTCACTGTGTGCAAACAGATTTGGAAGAGATTTGCAAGCTTGAAAACAGCGCATGGTGTAGGGTGCCTCTCTCAGGAATCGCTTCTTCAAACGACTTCAAACTTTCTCCATAAACTCTACCTGGGCTAGTACCTGCCCTGCCATGTTTCAAACCAACCCGACTTTTCATTTTGTTTTTTGTGTTGATTTTGGAGGTGCTGCAAAATTCAGCTTTAAGGAGAAACTGCTGCCATCCTAACGATGGAGGGGGAAAGTGCAAATCCCTAATCACAGGACAAAACAAAGCCCAGTTCTGAATATCACTCTACTCTGGGAAATAGTCAGATCCTGCCCTGGGGCTTGTCTCAGGGTTATATTTTTAGTAAGAAAACGTGTGGTGTAAGTAACTGATGAATCTTTGTTTTCTGTGGACTTCTCCTTTACCTCTCTAAGGAGCTGCAGGCCTTGGCCATGTTGTGTTCATAGGAGAATGCCACAAGTTGTAGAGGAGATAAGCACACTGTGCTCTCTCACTCATGAAGACTATCCTTTTGTTCTCTCTTGGTTTTGTTGTTTCTCTTGATCTAAAATAAAAGGACGACATGTTCTTTGTATAGGGGGGGGGGGAACCCCCTAATGATAGAACCCAGATCCAAAGCAAGAATTTCCTTCAAAGTTTGGGAGATTAGTTAGTTGTACTCATGGTCTGGATGTTGGTTTTGTTTTGTTTTTACGATTACAGCAGCTGTGGTAATTTTTCATGTGTATTTCTCTCCCCTCTCCCCCTCCAGACTAGCCTTTAGAGAAGGTGTCTGTACTCCACTATGGCTCATTACCTTTATTTCACAAGCATAAGGGAGTTCTAGAACACAGTCCTTGTCAAAAGAAAAGAAAAAGAATGAAAGAGTCATTTAAATAAACAAGGACTCACTGGTTTTTTAAATGACGGCTGCTTGTTTTCAGAGACAGGGTCATGCACAGAACCTGCATGTTATGCAAAAATTATAAAGGCATATTGGGTTGGCAGGCCTGATCGCAGTCCCTGGAGAAAACAAAACAAAACACGCCTGAGCAGGAGGTAACAGACTATGGCCCCAATTCAAGCCTTCCTGCAGCCAATCCCAGGGAAAATGTTACCGGCTGGCACAGAAAAAAGGTGGTCCTGTGGCTCTGGCCTTTGCCTGGGGACTGGGTTAATTTCTCTGCTCCACCACAGCCTTGCTGTGTGACCTTGGGCAAGCCCCTTCTCCCCTCTTTGCCTCAGTTTCCCCTCTGTGCAATGGGAATAATAGCATTGCCCTGCTTCCCAGAGATGAGGTGAGCATAACTTCATTGCAGATTGTGAGGGGCTCAGTAACTACGGAAAGGGAGTGGAGCATAGAAGTACCTAGACAGACAAAAACAATTGCAAAACTCACATGGAAACCAATGTAATCAGCAAGTCTCAACATTTATGTGAACAAGTAGACAAGATTGGTCAGTATAATGGGCGGTGGTCTTGGTGGGCTTTGGATCTGACCCCAAATGCCTGAGCAGCTATTTCAGACCAGAGAAGTGGTCATTTACTGTCTAAAGCCACCAGGAAAAGTTTCTTTCCAGGAAAAAAAACGTGAATAGGAACTGAAGTGGGAGAAGTTAATCGGGTGCAGAAGGAAAGCATATTAACATTTGTATTTGAGGGACAGCTGGGTCTCACCTGTACATTTTCCTTTACATCAATAGATTACAGCAAATAATGAAAAATGGAAAAAAACCCTTGTCATCCTGAGGCAATAGATGATGCACCTTGCGCTCTCCCTCAGTGAGACCAACCACCGGGGGCTGATATTGGCACATCCCAAGGAGGAAACTGAAATCTGCTTTTTACACAATCAAACTGTTGACATTGTGTGAAAAATAAACCAACCAAACAAAAACCCAACCACCAAAACCCCCTGTTCTTCATTTACCCTCCACTTCCTTTATTGAAAACAGTATCGAAATGGTTATTTACATTGTTTAATGAAACACCAGCTTTTAGTGAACAAAAAAACAAATTCAGTAATCATTTCCATAACATTTTTGATAAAAAAAAAAAATTCAGAAAAAATACAGCTAAAAATCGTGAGTTAAGGAACAACTAAAACTAGCTCCAGTTAGAACACTTTGAAATAAAGACAATTTCACATTTCAGCCTTGGAAACAGGTTTCCATTTCTCGACCACCAGGTAGTTCTATGGGATGGGCATGTTATAAATACCCAGATGGAATCAACACGCAGGTGCCATCTAGAGGGCACTTTATGCATTACAGGTCTAATTCTCTTACGCTCCACTGTCTTAGGCTTTGTTTCAATGGGAAACTTTTACCAGTTATACCAATAAGTTATGCAGGTATAATAATACCAATAAAAAACACCAGGTGTAAACTCTTATTCCAGTAGAAGAGAGGTTTTTCCCCCAGTTTAGTTTAAATCCATTTCCAAGCAACATAACCCGTATAACGACGTAACTGGTTCAAATTCACATCTTAGGTTATGCTGAAAAAAACCCTTTCCTGTGTACACAAGGTCTAAAACAGAATTGCTCAAGTGTAAATAAGTGGAGAATGTGGCCCACCAGAGACAACAGTAACTCACCAACAAACAACCCTACAGCACCAATGAGTTCTTGCTGGAGATTCCCATTAAAATTGGAAGATAAATCCACTAAAGAAAGCTCCCTTAACTCGAACACAGACAAATTTGTCACAGCGCCCTTGACAAAGTCTCAGGGCCTCAGACGGAGGCTAGGCCTTACACAGCCATCCAAGCAAAATGAATCAATATTCAATTTCACAAAGATAATGCATCAGAACTACCCCTCCCCCCACATTTATCAGAAACATAGACAAATACCCTGATTACAGATCTGAAGCCAAACATTAGATGCCACAACCAGCTGCTCTGGCAGCTGTTGGATTTAATGCAACTGCAGGTGGGCAATTGATCGCAGGCAACTAGCCACACTACCATGTGGTGTCAGCTGCTTCTAGAGCCGAGGGAGAAAACCCTATCTCTGCTTCTGGGGATGTGCCAGCCCCATTTAGCTGCAGAACCTGTGAGAGACTGAGGAGTCTACACGATGTTATCCACCCACCTCTGCACACCTCGGTGTTTCATTGGGGCTTCATTGTCTTCAGTGGAGAGGGATCTTCGCTACCTGGGACCAGCTCAAAAGTCACAGCAGTGGATACATGGCAGTGTTCAGTGCCTGTCCCCTAACCCCCATCGCAGAGTCTCTGAACGTTCCTTACATGCAGCCTATTGCCTTGGGTGAAGCATGCAGACCAGGATTTGTTCCCAGGTGCCTTCAGTGCCAGCACGTCTCCAACCCTGACATTACCACATCACACTGACAGCTGAATACCAACTGCCCCTGCAGACCAGGAATAAAGCACAATCCGTCCCGCAGGGAACTTGCTGTCCTGTTATTTTAATTCACTGATGAAGGAAGAACCAGCTACTAAAGTGCCATCTCTTTAAAGGGACACAGACAAGCTACAAATCGTGGGTCAGATTCGCCAAGTGAGTTGATCACATGGGCACAGTCTCACTTAGACCCGCAAGTGCTATGTCTTGCATGCAAATCAGGGATATGGCCAGGTGAGTCTAAGTGACCTTAGGCCCAAGCAAAGACTTGACTGGAACTAGCCCATCTCCGTATTTTTTTAAATTTCCATCTTGTATAAAACGTCCTTATCCACGTCATTTACCATTAAGCATCTTTGATCGCTAAACCTGAAAGATTTTTTTTGAATTGTTCACATTTCACTCCATTCAGATAAGGAACCTTGACTGATGTGGTTTAATCTATTTGATCCTAAAGTGCACTAGTTAGAATATTGTTCTATTTGGATTTTAAACAGTGCAGATTAAAGTATACAGAATATACAGAACATCAAAAATACTATTTGCTTTGGTTGGGTCTTTTATTTTAATGTCAGGGTTTTTCAAAATAAATTCTTCTATTAACATAGAAGCCCGGGTACCAATGTGATAGGTGCATGGTAGATCAACACACAATTAGTTCCTTTAACCATCCATTTTAAAAAGAAAATAAGATCTATTTTTATTGTAAACTATCTGGCAGTGTCTCTTGAGAGATACTGCCAGTCTGGTATCTAGACAATTTAGTACCTCCTCTGCATCTCTGCCCGTTTGTGAGATTTAACTAACAAACAAACCAACCAACTTTCTCTTTTGTTGCTGCTTGAAAGACCCAAAAAGACAGGAGAAACTGACTAGAGTCAAACTGATTATGCAGCTCCTGCTGTCAAACGATGAAAGAAAAATAAACTGGAAAAAATAGAGCCAAATAATTGTTTCTCTCATCTCTCTCAGTGACAGCAAGCTTTAAAAGGTTTTACTTGTGAAACCTAAAGCAGGTGAAACAAAATTAAAAAGGGAAGTGTGATTTCAAGTTGTCAGTGCCCCTTTAAATCAAAAGAAGAACACACAATTTTATTTTGCTCTGCACCAACACAAATACATTAGGAAAAGGTAGGCAAATTATCAAGAATACAAAGAAACCTGGAAAAGCTGACTGATGAGGGAAAAATCAAAGGAGATGTTCAGAGGACACACGTTTGCACTCTGTTTTGGGATAGCTGTCAGGGGATTATTTTTTTTTTATGTGCTCGGCTAGTGGCTACATTAACAAGCACTATCAAATGCAAAATAGCTCCTTCCAATCAGCCCTACCCCAGCAGTAAACTCCACTTTCTCATCTGTCCAAAATGCTTTTCTTCTTCACCATCATCTACAGAAGCCAGTCGCATAAAAAAAAAAAAAAAAAAAAGAGGTCAGAGACAGAGGAATGAAAGAGAGCCTGGGAGAGAATGAAATTGAAGCTTCCCCTAGAGCTAGTTAATCAAATGAATTAGGATTTCCAATTTATGAAGCCATTAGTGCAAAAGCAAGCCTTGGCACCCAGGCATAACTGGAGGTTACATAATAAATGTCATTTGTACAGCAGATGACTCAGCAAGAGGATTTCCCAAGACATTTTCCTGTGCAAGACTCTAATAGATCTTGCACCTAGAAGTGGTTGGGAATTTTTTGATGAAATATTTTTTCATCAGAAAATGCTGATCCATTGAAACCAAAACAGTTTGTAGAAAGAATCAGTTTTGATGAATTTCTCATATGAAAAAAATGTCAAAATGTGAAAAGTTCTGAAGTTTGAGTCAAAATGACTTTTCATTTAGAAATTTAAAGTTAATTTAAGGTAAAATATGAAAAGACACTTTAAAAGGTCAAGATCGAAACACAATGTTTTAAAATTATTGAATGAAATGTTTCAATTGATCTGATCTGAATTTTTTACCCCCAGAGTTTTGGTTCATGAAAATTTTCTGTCCTGAAAAGGGATGTGGAAAAAATTGGAAATCTCAGAAATTCTTGCGGGATTTGCACATAGCTCTCCTTACACCAGGACATTTTCTCTGACCTGCTGTTGAAACTTTTCTGTGCACAGTTTCATCCCATTCCCCCTAGTTATGACCACTTGGAACACACCAAAGAATTCTTCTCTGACCTTGATGTTTACGCCCAGCTTGCAATATCTCCAGTTTTGCTGTAACAAATTGACTCTCTCTTTTCTCTGCAGCCCGGGAAGCTGCGTATTCCACACATCAGGTCTCTGAAGAAAGAACATGCTCCCCAAGGTCTAGCTCATAATCATGCGGTCTTGCGATCACATGCACAAAAGATCACAGAATGACAAAATTGGGGGGGGGGGCAAATGATCTGCTCATGCAAACAGCATATATGTGTAAACTGAGTTGCGTGTCCTTTAAAATTTGGCCTTCCTCGTAACTGCAAACTATAGAGTACGAGTCCTGACAAAACTCAGCCATATTCTAACAATGTTCCAGAATGGAAAACAGTACTGTGCAGAAAGCCAGCCCAAAGGAAGCTGCAGAAATGGAGTTGGAGACCAGGGTGCAGCGGCAAAAAGTCAGGGAACCACTCAGAGGAATGGACAATCCTCACTCATTTTTCTGGGGTAGAATTAAGTGATATTAAAAATGGAGTGTAGATACAATGATGTCATATTAAGACAAGTACCTGAAGGTCTGCTGGGCAGTCTGGCTCCTTGGCTCAAGTTCTGGGTTCCCATGTTGCTAGTTTGGAAGGTTGATTTATATGCAAATGGACGATCCAAGTCCTATTGAGTTGGTCCTACTTTTCTACCAGCCAGGCTCAGTCTCTGAGTGCTCATTGGAACATAAAGAATAATGATGATTCTTCATAATGGAGTCTTTCTTTTCATTATCCTTAGAAACGTACCTCTCTTCTAACACTGGGTCCTCCTCAGTTCTTGCAGAAGGCAACGTTATGAGCTTGACAATTATATGAGGTGAGAAAGTTGAAATTCTGTCCCTCTGGATCTGCTGTCTAAAAAGCTTTTGAACCCGTAAAGCAGTTTCCCTGAAAGTCCCCGAGCTCTTGTGGAGAGCGGAACAGGTAGTGATGGAGGAAAGGGAAATGAGTAAAAATTAGCTCCAACTCTGGGTTCTAGTGGAAATCTCTTCAAGCAACTGTAAGCAGAGTCAGGATGAGCTCCACCCTGACATCTGGTGGTGAGGTGTGGCAAGTTGTGGAAAAGAACTTCAGGGGCTGATCTCATTTGCATAGGCACACCCACCCCACCTAGAATGAGGCCATAGCTGCCCAAATGGTCACTTTGGCTGCCGTGGGATCCCCAGTGTCTCTGTTATTGGGGCAGGAAGAATAAATTGTTATTACCCTGATTATGGGAATCAAGGACAGTGGAACTGTACTTGGCCTTTTGTTATGATGGAGGGACTCGCCATCAACTAAGTAGCACTCGCTAGGCAAGGGACATGGGTTCCAAAACTCTGTGAATGGAGAGAGGCTGGGGACAAGTATTTATACTTGGTGGCATGGGCCCCTTGGTAAGGGCCTTACATGCTAATTGCACTTCCTCCTCTCTCCACTATGGAATATCAGAGCTAATGTTGACTCCTTTAGGAGTCTAGTTACAGGCTGCTGAGCTGAATTCACTTTGGGCTAATGGTGCACCAGCACTGAGGCTCCTCTACTACAAGCTGAAATCAGAAAAGAGCTAAAAACTGACTAAGAGCTGAAATCACTGAGTGTTGTGTTAAGTAGTGGGGGAGCCTGAAGCTATATGGTGGAGCAGTTTGCGGGAGGGCGAGCAGAGCAGAGCGGCTGGTGGAGAATTGCAGTTTGTGGGATGGCGAGCAGACCAGAGTGGCTGGTGGAGCAGAGCAGTTTGCAGGATGGCGAGCAGAGCGGAGCGGCTGGTGGAGTCGAGCAGTTTGTTGGATGCCTAGAGCAGCTCATGGGGCGGCTGGCAGAGCAGAGCCCCATGGAGAGAATCATAGAATATCAGGGTTGGAAGGGACCTCAGGAGGTCATCTAGTCCAACCCCCTGCTCAAAGCAGGACCAATCCCCAACTAAATCATCCCAGCCAGGGCTTTGTCAAGAGGTGGGGCCATCAGCTTTGGGCCACATAAGGTGCCCCTTAACCCCTCCTCCCCCCTCCCCCCCATCTCCACCCAGGTTGGGAGGTAAAACTCTGCAGATAATCTTTTGAACTCTGGGGCTGCCCTGACCAAGTACAGAGATTTTTGGGCCATTGGACTTTTGGGACTTTGGGTGATTTTGGGTTGCTGGACTTAAGAACCAAAGGGAAAGGACACACCCCAATTTGCTTGGGATGGGTTTTGCTCATGGGTTGTGTTATGAATCCTGTTGGTGGTGTTTCCCCAACATAATGCCACATTGTTTCTCTCTGTTATTAAAAGGCTTTTTTGCCACACTCAGACTCTGTGCTTGTGAGAGGGGAAGTATTGCCTCTTGGAGGCGCCCAGCGGGGGTGGTATATATTTGTCCCAGGTCACTGGGTGGGGGCTCGAGCCAGTTTGCATTGTGTTATTGGAATGGATCCCCTAGATACTGAACCCGGCCCTTGTTGCTGCCAACTCCGACAGGCAGAAGGGTTTCACAATGTTAAAGAAAAGAGTTTGGGGAGGTGTAACAGGTCTGTCTGCTTCTTCCAGAGACACGTGGCCTGGCGCCTGCCAGCCCTGCTGGATCATCAGACCCAGCTGGGAAGGGGTCAGGTGACCCTTATAAAGGGGAGGTGGGAGAGTTCAGCTGGAAAGGAGCTGCAGGAGGGAGATGGGCTCCTGCAGTAGGCCCCGAAGCAGGGGGATTGAAGGGAAAGGGGTGTCCCGCTTTCAGCGAGAAGCACGGGGAAATGCCTCTGGGAGCCATAGCCCATGGAGGGCAGAGGAACTGCTTTGTTTGGATAGTTTGCATGTGTTTTGAGTTGCAGTTAATAACCTAGGCCCGAAGGGAAGGGCCTGACAAGAGACTTGGACTGGGCACTGAGTCCTTTCTGGGCCGGTGACACAGCCCACTGCCCTACAGACAGGTACAACCATCAAGTTTCAGAGCAGAGTTTATCTCTAGCTAATGATCAGAAGGAAACTCTCCCTGCATGCAGGCTATTCCATCCCTGCAGAGTCTCTTGCGCCTTCCTCTGAAGCAGCTGGGGTTGGCCTCTGATGGACACTGGACGCTGAATTAGATGGACGCCTGGTTTGATCCAGTCTGGCAATTCCTGTGTTCTCATTCAAAAGCCTTTGTATCCTCCACCTTCAGGCTCGTTTGAACTGAAAGCTCTGAACCAGAAACTCTGTCACTTATACGTAGAGGATGAGGATGGACAGGACCGATATCACGAGAAAACCATTCTGCCAGCTACACAAGAGTGCGAACCCCCAGCCAAATGTACAAGGCAGCCTTCAGCTCTTTAACAGCCTGCACTCCAGAGATATGCAGAAGCAATTTTTCCTTAGTTGTTCTCTGAACCTCACAAACTACCCTTTGTAACAGGCCATTGTTGGACATGCTCTTGGGGAAAAAATGGTTCACAGGGAGAGTGCACCTCACCCAGAAACCACCAGAACCCGAAAGAGTTCAGTGTGGAAACAGACCAGCTTGTTGTCCATACAAATGAGTGAGTCTCTGGCTGCACAAGAATGGACCTGGTTACTGTAAGTTCTTGCACAAGCTACTGGGGTCTGATCACATAGTCCCTCTTGCATGTAACTCCCACTGAAAGCAGCGAGCGTTTGCAGTGCATGAAGAGGGCAGGTTGGTCAAGCCCAAACGTTCAGTAACACAGAGGCACCACAACTGAGGGTGCCATTTGGCCGGACAAGCTTGGACACTGCTCAGGTTCGCTCCGTCACACAAAGATGGAACGTTACACAGAAGTAGGGGCAGCATAGACGATAGCTCTTAGTTCAGGCTAAAGGTGCAGGGTACGTTGCTTGCTGCCACCTTGGAGCCTTCTGACCAGAGCGGTTTGGGTTTTACAATAGGCAGGTGATGGCTTTAAAGGCCTCTGTAGAAACGTCCCCATTAAAAAAAAAAAAAAAAAGAAACAGGTTTAAGCGAAACAGCCCAGCTGAGGCAGGCAATCTAAAAAGGAGACTGGCAAAGCAGCCACTGCCTTGCAGGGACACCCAGCCGCGTTTGAGGTGCTGAAGGTGGAGTGGCGAGGAGCTGCGTTCTGTCCAAAGAGAGAGAAATGACCATCGAGCCTTTGGGGTGGAAGAGGGACCAGCCCAGCTCAGTTGGCCACAGACAAAGGAGGGATCACCATATCATGTTCCGTCTGAGCTGCAGTTGCCACCAGCCCAAAGCACGGGAAAACCCTAAAGCTTACAGCCAAAATGAGAGAGATAATGCAATCACCAATGACACCAGAGAGCCTGAGGATTAAACCATGGGTCGTGGGGATGGAATCCCTCCTCCCAGCCTTTGAGATGGTCTTTCCAGGCTGACACAGAGCACGCCAAATGGCAGGAGCTGAGAATATTTTGCATTGGTGCTGCTCTTGTTGTACTTGTTTGGTGGACAGGCCTTCAGTCTTCGAGGCTCTGGTGCCTTTTCCTAGTGCTAAATTCACAATAAAGGGGGTGGAGGGGAACAGTCATGGGAGAAATGGATGGACACTGCTTGGCTGGGGACATTCTAGCTCTTTCCATGCTGGGCATAAAGAATCGGTTTCACTGCAAAATGTGAGTGTTACCGGCGCAGAAGACCACCTAAAAATAACACTGACAGCTCCTCACTGCCACGGAGCCAGAAACGGAGCCTGAAACACAATCTTGTATTCCACCAGCAAGCCAGGATAGCACAAAGGGGACAACCGTGAAGCTGAGACATAAATAGTGGATGACATTCTCCTTGCATTGTGCCCAGTAAATACATTTGTCTCAGAAGACAGCCGGAGCAAGAAGATGTCCATATCTTAATACTGATGGAGAACCTGTTTGTGTCCAATACATTAGAGAAATTATTCAAGAACCGTTCATCCTTGTAAAAATATTACTTTTGTGAGGCTGCCAAGTTCAGCGAGCGTTCAGGTTATTGCCATGCAGGCGGTGGCGGGAGCAGTTTAAAGTTGCTCAGAGGATGTGTTCAACTTGCAAACTTGCTTTCAGATAAAATGTCAGAGCACGGCTCTGCACAATGGAGTCCCTGGCACTCGCTGCATTATCCTGGCTTCACCACTCTCTAGAGATTAAACTTCTCAAGCTGTTTATCCCGCATCATCTCTCCATGACACGCTAGCTAGGCTAAAGCTTCCAGAAGTGGCTAGAGGCTTTTGGATGCCCAACACGAGACACTTCAAAGGGGCTTGATTTTCAGAGGACGGGTTCTCAGCCCTTTCTGTAAAGTGCCCCTCCCTTTAAGGCATCCCAAGTTGGCACCCAAAATCACTAGCCCCTTTTGAAAATCTTGGCCTACATAGCTATTAATCAGCTATTTAAACAAGGGCTATTTAAACATGCCTTCAAAAGCATTGATGGGAGAGGACCAGGAGTCAGCATGAATGAGACTTTACAGAGAATTCCTGGCTGTTAATATTTGTTTATTTTAGCAGCCCAGGTGGCACACTCATACTCCTCTCTCGTCCGAGATCTCAATGTGCCTTGCAAACATTGATCCATTTGGACTCAAAATACCCCTGCAGCTTACGTAAAATATGACGCCCATTTATAGATGGGGAACCGAGGCCCAATGAGTTTGAGACCACTTGTTCAAGGACACACACAACGTCAGCAGCACACCTGGGCATGGAAGTGGGATCCCTGCCTCCCAATCCTGTGTGGACAGTAGGTGTGAATTTCTCTCTCTGATCTTGTCTGCCCTCAGGGATATCCCTGATCCTGGTGTCGCTGGCCAGCAATGGCCATAACTGCACCACTGCTGACCCCTAAGTGACAGCAAGTTCAAGTCAGAGTTTGTACCGATCTAGCTAACCAGGATCCGGACATTCCCTCGACAGTGATATGGCTGGATAAAGGAATGTCACACCTTGTCACACCTTTGTACACTGTCCCGGAGGCTGAGCATGCGGCACTCACTGCTGCAGTAAACGTGAGCTCTGTTCATATGAGCTAGTCCTCAGGGTTGCAATAAAAACATTAATGCCATCTCTGTTCCTCTGTGCCTTGACCCTGCTCTTACTCCCCTCCCACCAGGAGCTGCTGTCCTTTCAGAGTGGGTAAGGGCTGGGGAGAGAGCCCAGGCACCCGTCCTTCTAGGTGAAAAATGAAGAGCTGAATTCACTTCAGATATTTCATACCTTTCTGTCCCTGGGGAGCAGGCTTTGTATGGTTCCTGCAACCACCTCCTCCCAGTAGCAGCCGTTCCAGACATATGCACAGCTTTACAAACCTCCTCATCATATGGTTTGCCAGCACACTGCAGCAGGCTGCTAAGTCTCTCATCTGTGGGAACTCCCAACCCATCCTTCATGTTCAACTGCAAAGGGGGAGACAGAATTCTGGAGCATGGGCGGCTGGCGTGCAGAGACGTACGGGAGGTGGCATCTCTAAAGTCACCAGAGCCTCCTGTCGCAGGTGACACTTGGCTGCTCTCTTATTTCTGAGGCTGCTTGACATCTTTGTGGGGTGCGATGAGAATGGCTCAGTCTGGCACTGCATTGCATTTCAAACTCAGGGCCCGATGCTGAGTTGCAGGTACTCAGCGCTCAAGTCCCAGTTCCTTCAGAGTATGTCTTGACGGGCAAAAAGGGTGTATTGGTCAATCCAGGCGTTTCAGCCTAGGCTACAACACACGCAGCTAACATGGCTTCAGACTCCGAAGCCTGCAAGGCTTTCCAAGCATACTAAGCTAACGCCACTGCAATAGACTTTGCACAGGAGGCTGTACTGACTTGGCCAAGCCTCCCGCAAGAACAAAAGAGCAAAGTCTTCCCAGCACCATGTTGCCCTAGAGGCGGGTACAAGCGCAGACAGTGTGGGATGGGCACTCCTGAAGTGCAGGTGAGATTAGGGCAGATAAATTTAAGCCAGATGGTGGATCCAGCAGCTCCCCACGGCAGCGTGATGCCGTGTCAGCCCATCTCAGCGTGTAAACTTAAAAGAACTCAGTGGTGAATCTCTTAATGGGATGAGGAAAGAGAGGGACTGGGCTGGAGAACTGGGGAGGATAACGGCTCCTAGCCATGGGAAAATAGGCCCAGAGCTCACAGAGACTGGGGCACCCAGCTCCCAGAGGTGCTGGCTTTTGTTTTTGCTGGTTGGTGTTTTCCACCTTCTGGTTTCACTGTGCGCCATGTACGTGCTCCTGCCACCTACTGCTGACTCGTGGGTGCTGATCACCCCTTATTTTGTTGTCAGTGGGTGCTCAAGCTCTGGATCACACATGGAGTCCGTGTCTATGCCGACTCCAATTGATTTCAGTGGAAGTTAGGTGCCAAAATACCTTTGAGGATCTGGGCCCTGGGGCTCCCCTTGTCAGACCAGACCATTAGCCCATCACTCAGAGAGCTCACCATACACATAAGAACAGCCAGACTGGGTCAGGCCAATGGCCCATCTAACCCTGTATCCTGTCTTCCAACGGTGGCCAATGCCAGATGCTTCAGAGGAAATGAACAGAATGGGGCCATCATCCAGTGATCCGTCCACTGTCATCCAGTCTTAGTATCTGGCAGTAAGAGGCTTAGGGACACCCAGGGCATGGGGTTGCATCCTGGCCATCTTGGCTAATAGCTATTGATGGACCTAACCACCAGGAACTTATCTAATTCTTTTTTTGAATCCAATTATTTTTTGGCCTTCACAAAATCCCCTGGCAATGAGTGCCTTAGATTAACTGTGCACTGTGTGAATAACCAAATAGGGTAGGGAGAGAGGACAAAACAAGGACCCTTCCTTCTTGGGAGTGTATCAGGTGACCTCCTTGTATCGTACAAGGAGAAGTGAATGCCCTGCCCTATAGCTTTCTTCCTGGAGATGACAATTATATGATTGAAGCAATATTTTCAGCTGCTATTTCTCCCCGATTTAACACATCCAGTTAGCATCTCTGAGACACCATCAATCAACACTTCTTAAAGGAAGGAAGAAAGGAGCCTCTCTCTTTAGGCTTTATCAGTGACTGCAACAATATTCTTTTGGTTAGCTTGACTCAAAAAGCACATTATCATCATCATCTTTGAAGCGCTCACTTCAAACTTAGTGGAGTACAAAAAAGCCCAAATAACCACTCTCAGCTGAGCTATGAAAGTAGCAATTTAGCTCAGCCTGGGGCTAGCATGTATAATAAAAGCAAACTTTCCCCCACGATACAGTGCAGATAATCTTAATGGACTCCCTTCCGCCCCAACCCCTTTTAATTTTAACAGCTGCTGCAAAGCAACTTGCTCTTAGATCTTCAATTAAACGTATGATGGAGCTTCTGGAGGTCCTGGTGCGGCAATGCTGTCTGGGCAACAGAATTCCTAGCGCTAAGTTAATTAACTGAAGATCTGGCCAGACTTTAAGGGAACACAAAATAGCCGTGGAATCCCTGGATTTTCTCTCCAGATAAATTCATCTTGCTGAAGTTGAAGGTGACACGGAAGAGAAACCATCAAAAGTTACTTTACTAGGTGGGGCCACGTCAGGGCCTCTGCTAGACAAAGTCAGGTTCTTACTGGGCTCAATCTGTCTCCCACTGAGGGATGAATCAAGCTCATAATGCATAGTCCAGTGCAATAGAGAATGAATCGGAAGACATTTGTATTAGCAAAACTGATATAGGGGCTTTGGTACTCCAGTAGTGAGCACTTAGAGAGA
Organism: Caretta caretta; assembly: GCF_965140235.1. NCBI lineage: Eukaryota > Metazoa > Chordata > Testudines > Cheloniidae > Caretta > Caretta caretta. Next base: position 3,223,520 of record NC_134214.1, read on the forward strand.
CAGACAGATGGCTTTAATGATTACTTTACTCTCTGCCAGATCCTCCCTTCGTACGCAGCTTCATTTCAACTAACCCTCCTGCAGGGAGCCATAGGGCTATTTCGCTGCCCCAAATCTCCCACGAGACTGAAGATAACAATTTCCCACCATATTGCCTGTATCCTGTCACTCCTGGCTGTGATCTCGTCTCTATTCTCTTACTATTGTGGTGGCACCAAGGGGCATGACTACACTCAAGCCCCAGGGCTTGGGGGACTTGAGTCAGCTGACCCTGGCTTAGAGAGCCCAGGGCTTAAGTGTCTACACTGATCGTTAACCTTACATTAAGAATTTTCTAACCCAGGCTTCTGACATCCACACTGCAGACCACAGGCATGAATCAAACCAGCCATATCCCAGACTGCCTAGCGCCCTCCCGAAATGTGGCCATGACACATTCCAGGGAGCAGTCCACACCAGTGAGGGGTTATGTCACTGCCTGCCCTGCAACCTTGGGTGCCTCACAATGCTTTGCTGCTGTAGCTCCCACTTGGGCCGCTCTCAAACAGCCTGCAGCTCACACCCTGAGTGTCTGGGTATAGCCACGCCCTGGTCTGGCAACTCTGACAGCATCCTGTCAGCAAACACCAGCCATACCAGCTTCGAGCAGGGGGTTGGACTAGATGACCTTCTGGGGTCCCTTCCAACCCTTATATTCTATACCCTGGCTTCCAGCAGCCTCGGTTACCACCTGCAGGGTGACCCCAACACACTCCCCGTCCTGAATTTTCCCCCAAACGTGTTCTGTGCTGTCCAGCCCTCTCCTGCACCATTCAGGTAAGGGAGGTCCGTTACCCCTGTAAAGGGTCAATGTTCAACAGATGTAACTGGAGTTCCCAGTCAGTTCTGTTTAAACACAGCACTGGATTGGTTTTGATTAAAAAATAAAGCAAGGCTATTGAACTAAAGAGAGAGAGAGAGATTTTAAGTGAGCACAAGTACAAAGCATTAAGGTAAAAAATGTCTACAAGAGAAATAAAGATAAAAGAATCTCTAGTAGCTGAAACTTAACACACTAGACTCGGTTCATGGTAAAACCCTTACCAAACGATCCCAGCAACAGGGCTGACCCAATTCTCAGGTCAGGATCAGCCCCCAAAGTCAAAGGACTGGTTCCTTTGGCTTCTTAGTTGAGAGAAAGAGATGGGGAGAGGTATCTTGGGGTGTTTTGCCCCCCACTTTTATAGTCAAGCCACCCTTTCAAGTGGATTCTTCTGAGGTTTATCCCTCAAAGCAAAGTTTATTCAAGCAATAAAGAAGATGACATGGAGTCTGATGGTGAAGATGGCTCCATGCTCTTTCTTCTTCCCTGTGTTTGCTGAAATGCAGATTCCCCTTGTCTCCAGCAATTTCCCCCTCTTGCTGTCTCAAGCCCCCTGTTTACTATAAGAGGTAAATTGAGGTAAACACACATTCCTTTGTTTAGGATAGACCTGTTTAACAACTTTTGCCTAGGCAGGGCTGTCAGGTGCCAGCCACCCAGCCAAACTCCCCATAAAATGGGAATGATGTCAGTACTTTGCCCAAAGTGCGGTTCTGCTCCCTGGTTTTCCTGTATTCAGTCTTTAGTGGCTTAATTCGCTTCCTGTACTGGTCACTGGTCCAGTACATTTCCAATGCTGCCAGCTTCTTTGCTATTTGCTGGGATGTGGGATCATTCCTGGTACTCTTAGGAAAGTCCACTGTTTTGTTAGCCTCACAACAAAAATTTACCAAACTCTGGTAAACCTGGCTGTGCTCCCATGTTACGAAGCAGTGTGTTTTGGAAAAGGCTTCTTCTGTTCCATCTCCATTGCAAACATAAAAGGTTTTCTGGTGGGGTGTTTGCATCCCAGGGGTCAGAAAACAATGGAAGGGTTAAACACTGACTTGCTGAGCAGCTGCATTGCACCAAGTCAGGTTGCTTCCCTTTTCCCTGGAGTCATTCGGAGAGTTTGGGGACAGAGAGGATATCGGAAGTTGACCCACAGGATTGTGGGATACTTTTTGAAGACCCGAGTCATGGGAGAAATGTGTCTATACTGCAAATCAATAGGGCTCAAACCCTGGGTGCACCCACACACAGACCCCTGAGTCTGAGCGATGTGTGTGTGGAAGAAGGGGGGGCGGCATTCAGCTCAAGCCTGAGCCTGGCTCCGGGCTTACATTGTAGTGTAGACATACCCTAGAACTGCCAGCCTGATTGCACCAGGCACTATACAGGCATATAACAAAAAGTTGTTCTTGGTCTCAAAGAGGTCACAATCTAAGAGCCATCTTCAGGCGAGCACTAGAGCGTATGTTTAACTTTAATCATATACTAAGGTGCTTTCTGGAATTGCAGCCTAAGTAATCTTCTCAAGGTAATATCTTAGAGATATGGCAGCACAGAGCACTCACAGTCTGTTCTGTAACCTATATGGGAAAAAACCCAACTGGTTAAAAAATAAAAGCGATGAGAAATGTCCTTTCCTGTATTAATAACAAGCCCTGAGAATGTGAAAACATAGAATCTGGGTTGTGGATTTATTTATGAGCTCTGTTTACTTTTTGCATTTTTCTCCGCTCAGCCCATGAAATCAGATAAATTGGTTTCTGTTTAGTTTTTAGTTTTCACTTTTTGGTTCTTCTCAGTCACTGTCAACATGCTGCAAAACATGGGTCCCTAGATCTGCTCCACACACAGGTACCTCCTGTCCTGCATGGTGGGCACAGGGCAGGAAAGACAGTGGGGCAAGCTCTCCTTATGTCACCGGCACCCCACCCCCTCTTGCATGCCCCAGACAAATGTACATTTGAGAGGGTGAGGGGCAACACCATGGAGATGGCTGTTGTCTTGTGGCAGCTGAAGCAGTGTTGACTGCCTCCATTGGCTCTCCAGGAAGCCGTGCACACAGCCACGTTGCTTGAGCTCAGCATTCGGCCCTTAATGAATCACAAATTAAAAGGAACCAAGCTGTCAAATAAACGAACGGTAACTACGTCAACGATGGAACTAAAAGGAATAAGCTCACTGAAGGAATCGCTTTCTGCACCGCTATTTCAATGTAGTACACTCTGTGGGGACAATTATTACTTTAATTCAGCCTCACCATGCATTATTAATAGGATCTTCCAACCTCAAATCCCCAAGCAGCCTTAAAACAGATCTATGATACACTCCTCAGCAGGAAATAGGCAACCATCCATCGCCCACGATGGACTGCACAGGTAAGTCAATGTCCCTTTCAGACTGGATTTGTTCTGGCATGCATACAAAAGTCCCGCTCTTCCCCGCTACCTCAGCTCCCTCCCCCAAAGACCTTGTCAGGTCAGGAGCAGCATTTCCATAACTCTCCAGTAAACAAGCAGGGTAACCACTTGATGGCTGTGGAAAGTTTCCAGGTGAGTCCTGCGGAATGCACCTGCTGCTCTGATGAAACATATCAGGTGCATGCCAGGAATCCAACCACATAAACAGAATGGCTGCAGAACAGGTGGTGGTTTGGAAGATCAGAGGATAAAAGGTTACTAATTGTGAGGGGGCGGGGAGGGTTTACTGTTTACTGTTGCTGAGTAGAAGAGTAGAAGCTTTGGAGTTCCTCTTGAAGTTACTCCTTTACTTGTATTAATACAAAGTTAAACACCAGTTTACCCAGTTCCTGATTTAAAACGTTAGCTTAAGTGTCCTGGCCAAATTCAGATTTGGGTAACTACATTTGGCTGCCCTAAATTCCTTCTGCAGTTTCAAATGCAGGAGCATATGTCTTGTCCTCAGCTGTTTGTAGTGTTGTTATACGCTGTTAAACAGATCCACTTCAGAAGCAGGTGCATTTCAGAAGCAAATGATAGAGACATGGGCCAGAGCTGGGATTCCCCATATTTTGGGGGAAGACCATTCTGACTCCAAACCAGGACACAGATCTAAATTTCATAGCTGGCACTTATAGGCTAAAACAAAACCCTTGCTTCAAATACGCCAAATGTGTGTTTTCTTGGGGGATTGAGGGAGAAGAGGGAAGTCAAACTTTAAATCCAGATCTCAACTCTGCGACTTGGGCTCATCACAAACTGTGCATATATTATGGTGTGCTTTAGGGTCTTCCCTAATGACATATGAATAGTACTGAGTGATTCAAAACACAAAACTGGCCTGTTAAATGTAACCGCATCTGAGCCTGGCCTAAGAAATGCTGCCAAATGAAACAGGTGACAGAAAATGTTTGCCATGATGGAGACGTGTGGTTAACATGTTACAGAAAATCAGACAATTAGACAATATTAGCAGAGGTATAAAATGGCCTTCATCAGCGAGGCAGGGGAGAGCGCATGTGCGTAAGGCCACAGTTGATTCTGACTGCTGTCAGAGAGGCCGTACATGACACTAGAAATGAGCATACAGCTGGCCTGAAAGACAAAGTTGTCAATCCGGCTTGCGGCGAAGGGCGCCCCTTGCACTTCTGTTTGTTGCTGGGAAGTCTACACTATTTGACATTTGTTATCATTAAAAATGAGCACGGAAAGTTTCTGCTCACTGGGCTGAGAAGATTCTGGAGGAAACATTATGTCGCGTGTAGCTCTGTTAAGAGGAAGCCAGGCACCTAATGTTAATGATACGTGCAGCCACATTCAGTTCATTAACTCATCTTCAACTCTTTTACCGAACAGCTCTCTGTTTTCTGCCAGGCTTAAGAGACAGATCAAAATTTGACCTAAAAATTATTATTTATTACATCCTTCTCATGCCAGGGCAGAAACTAGTCTCTTCCATCCCTCTCTGATATTAGCTGTTGCTTCCATCTCCTCTACGGCGTTGAGATCACCAATTCTGCCCTCTCTGCTAAGGGTTGTTTCTCTTGGGCATCCTCATTTCCTCACACCAGCTGGTTTCCACTAGACAGCTTCTTGTGGGAGTCTGTGTGTTGGCATCTGGAGTACTTGCCCTAGTTATGTCCAACAAGTCCTTCTAATTCTGGAGGAGACAAGTTGCTGGCTGGGATTTCACAGATCTCTCCATTCAGTACACAGGATTTTTCAGAGACACTTATTTTCAATGGCTATTTTCATTTTCTGTCTAACGTTTGAATAGCTCTCCAGCACTCGCAGCCGCAGATTCATACTGAGATTACATTTGAGTTTGAGTTGAAAATTCTGAGTTTTATTTTGGCACTATCTTTAATTTCCATGAGCTGTTGACTTCAGCGACCTTGACCTTCCCTGTCCTTGACGTCACTTCTTTCCTGAAGTCTTTGTTGGCTAAGATGGTGCTGCCCAGGTAAAAGAACTGTTCTACTTCCCTGATGTTTTTTCCTTCTGAAATCGCCTAAAATTTAGATTGCATAAAAATAAATATAACATTAATATTAACAACTCTCAAAAACAACCCCCCCAGGAAAAATAGAGCGTTAAAAGCAAAACAAAAAATATTGCCAGGATCTTTTTAAATTACTGTATAAAACATTTTTTAAAACCCTAAAAAATCATTCCCTGCTGCAGCATTTCTAGCCAGAGCATTGCAATGTCATTCCAGAGCTTGAAAGTGAACCTGATGAGAAAAGGGCTATGAATTCAAAGGGTCATTAGAATTATGCAAATGAGAGAGAGGAAAAAATCAAAGCCATCAATAGTAAAAACTAATATGTTTCTCTTTTTATAGTGTTAATAATCTAAGATGTTATTAGCAACTGATCTTTTTATTTAACCTTTATTTAAAAAAATGGTTATTAAAGTATGATCAGCCCCAAGTGTTAAAATACCATGGACTCAGACCCCCAGAATCATGAGATTGGCTTTAGAAGTATGAGATTTAAAAGGAAATGATACATTTTAGGTTCTTTTTATTTGCATTTTGGGCTTTTAGGATGCATTTGTGTCACATTTTCAAGCTTTTCTCTACAACCATGTGAGACCCAGGAACCTTCTGATGCCAGCTGGCAAAGGGGATGCATATGATTTCACAGGCATCCTATGGGTCCAATATTTCATAATAGTTAGCCAAAGGGCAGCATCTAAGATCTCTTCCAACACTCAGAAATGCACTGGTTCTCCTAATCATTGCAAGATGTATAGATGGATGCTATTTAAGAAGTTATGTATCTGTACTGAAAACTATGTTCTTAAGCCAGGTCTCCAGGTGATAAACAGTTTCCACCAGGCAGAAGGTCATAGACACTTAGCTCTCTGGCAGCCCATTGTATACTGTGTCTCACAATGTAAATCTATTTGCATTACTAAGCCTGATGCGAATGAAGAAAGTTTGACATCATGTGAGAGAAGATCTGCGCCAGGGGGGTTGGGGGGGGAGGCAAAAAACAGCAGGGGTATCCTGCTTACAAGTAAAGACAATGGATTTTGGGGGTATAACTGGCATACCGAAGAACACGTGGGAACCTTCACTGAGGAGATGAACTGTCGGCCTGTCCTGTCTCTTGAAAGGCGGGTCACAGCCAACTTGGCTGGAAAATGCTGCAAAGATTTTGGGTGAGCTTAACTTTATTAGACAGGGGAATATCTTTTTAATTAAATCTAGACTCTAGAATGCGTGTTATGATTTTACGTGATATGTAACCATTTGCCTCCAATACTTTTACTTGTTATGCCTCAAATCTTTATACTTTGCTAAATAAACTTTTACATGATTTCAAAACTACACACGTCTGCTGCGTGTTAAACAGTTGTATGCAGTGTGGTTGTAGCAGTGTCAGTCCCAGGAGATTATTGTCAAGGCATGGGCCACCCAAATAGCCCAAGAGCTTCAATACAGAAATAAAACCTCCTCTGACCGCAGACACCTACTTGTCACCTACCACCCCACACTGGAACCCCTACAGGGTATCAGCAAACAACTGCAACCCGTGCTCTATGGGGACCCCATCCTGAAAGAAATCTTTCCTGAACCCCCACTTGTGGCCTTCAAACACCCCCCCTGTGACACTGGGCCAGAAAGGGCTAAGCAACCAGCAGACTAAGTGACCCAAATTCAAGCTTTAAAGACATATTATTGTATGCCTACACCACTCGCTGGATCGGCGGGTAGTGATTGATCTATCGGGGATTGATTTATCGTGTCTAGTGTAGACGCGATAAATCGATCCCCGATCGCTCTGCCGTCGACTCTGGAACTCCACCAGGGCGAGAGGCGGAAGCGGAGTCGACGGGGGAGCGGCCGCCGTTGATCCCGCGCCGCGAGGACGCGAAGTAAGTGATTCTAAGCCGATCTAAGACATGTCGACTTCAGCTACGCTATTCTCGTAGCTGAAGTTGCGTATCTTAGATCGATTCCCTCCCCCCCCGCCCAGTGTAGACCAGTCCTATAGAAAAGTATATAAACGGTAATTAGGGCCATTCCTGATAAATAGCTAACAAAGCCGCGTTCAATAGACTAGCGCTTTGAAATGTAAACCTGTATTGGCCACACTCCTTATTTCTATGGCACTATAAGTTGGCGTGACCCTTTAGAGACCCATAAAAGACAACGTCTCTACCCGATGAGCTTAGTCTTAGTCCCACTGAAGGGATATGCCTAGTAGTAGTGTTTTGAAAGATCAGGTTGTAAGGTCTCAGGGATAACGGACAAACCCCGAGAGCTTAAAAACAAGTAGCTACAGCAACAACGTAATGCCGCATTGTGCGCACAGCTTGTGAGCTACGGCAGGCGTCTTGCACCCTGGCATCTTGACAGTTAACTTGATTTTTCTAAGTGTATTTTTAACCTAAGAGTGCTAGACAAAAGAAAAGACTATTTTGGTTCTGCTTTTATTCCCGGGCTTTGTTAGACCTTGGGGGAGTGGAGAAGAGAAGATAAGCTGGCCTCAAAGCCTTCTTTCTTTTAGGTTTATATCTACCAGCCTTGCTGCTTATCATTGCGCCATTTAATTCCCTCTCTATTAAGCAAAAAGAAGGAGAAACAGAAGGAGGCCTAGCTGACCCTTGAACTCCTTTGTACGGGAGACAGGCAGAGATCCGACAGAGAGGGCCTGCTGGGGCAAGCACCCTCAAGTTGAGATACTTATTTAAGCTGGCCAAACCTTTCCGAGACTGAAAAATGGGGCTGGTTATCACATAACGGCAGCCTACCTGGAGGTGTCTCTAGGCACGACATACCATTGTGCCCATGCGCCCTTTTGCTTGGTCACCATTTAAGAGCTCTCGGAGCTGGCCAGCGACAGTCAAAGGACAGGATAACTTTCAGGCTCACAGCTACTGAATTTTCACTCTGCTTACATAATAAAAGGCATTCACTCATTTCAGCATTTACATAATAAAAGGCATTCATCCATCTCGGCATTTAGCTAGGTTTTGTCTCACTCTACTTGTATCCCAAGCTTATTCCATGCAGTCAAGGGGACCATGCTCAGACAAAGGGCCCCCTTTTGGAAAGTTATGCTCAATAATTACCTGCTTTGGTGTCTAGTTATGGCCCAACTACTAAGTCCCAAAGCAGGTCCAGGTTCAGCCTGAGTCTGGGGGAAAGGTTGGGGAGGTTAGTGCTCGTGAAGGCCTTGTACCAAAATGCGTGACCCTCTGCTACCCGAGGTTAGCAGAGGTGCTCAGACTAACAGCCTTCTGGCTCGAATGGGAAGGCACTGATTATGAAGGGTGAAGAGTGCTTAGTAGAAGACACGGTCTCCGTCCTGAGGAGGGGACAAGCTAAATTTCAGACATGACAAAGGGAGGTTGGCAGAACGAGGAGTGTAGGGGGACAGATCATGCAGCTCCTCCTCGAATCGTGGGGGGTTGTGTTCAGGGTTTCTGCTCGTTTCTTTTTATAAATGAGCAAAGATAAAGATCCAGGACAGAATGTTGGAAACGCATTTATTGTGGGCTCCGCTGAAGGACTAAGAGTTGCCATAAGGGATTTAGAGATGAAATCTAATGCTGACCGAAGTCAATGAAAAGGCTCCAATTGACATCATTGGGCTCTGGCTCGTGCCCTCACAGAGAGGAGAGCTTGCTGCAGCAGAGCAAGAAGGGTGTTCCATGGAGAAGAAATAAAGTGTATGGAAAACACAAACACACACACAGACGCTTGTGAGGAAAATGGATGAATGGGGCATTAGGGCTCTTGCTTTGGGCTCTCACTGCTCCCCTTGCTCCAACTACCCCCAAACCTGTTCCTCTTCAGTGCACTCTGCAAATCATTAGCAATGTCCCTAGACTTGTGCAGAGAGGGGTATAAAGGGGAGAAGGGGCGGGAGAGCCAGGGAATTGGGTAGGAGGGTGGAGTTTGCACATTGTTTCAATTTGTAATTTTTGGTGCTCATTTTGGACACCAAGTTGCCTGTGGTCCTAGCGTGTGGGCGAGGTGACAGAGAGAACCCTGGCTCTGAACATCCCAGCACGGTGAGGCAGCGGAGATCCGGCTCTAGAGCTGAACTCGGAGGCTCAGGCCGTTCTCTAAACTGGGTTTAGATTGGTTTGTTATTTGCTTCAGTGCCCTTCCTCTCCTGTGCCTGATGCCTGCTCTGCGGGGAAAACCTCAGCTGGAATTTTCCAGTTTGGCCTCATGCCCTGATTTGGAAATTGTCCACGATAGATTCCAATCTCGCCACTTCTCTGCGTCTGCTTGAATTAAAGCCCCGCTAGAGGAGATACGTTAGATCTCATCTGTTCAGGTGAGAGTCACACCTGCCTCTTTGACCTTGTGTCCTGAAAAACAAAATCCCAGTGGTCCAGGTGGTTGCAGCCAGTTACGGACTGCATGCAATGATCGGCCTTGCCCTGGGCACAGCAAGATCACTGAAGCAGTCAGTTCCAGGTCACTTCCTCTGACCTTCTCTCACTATTGGGCTTACACCTTCTCGGAGGCAAAGCCATGTTTAGCAGCCTTCTCTTGTTGTTTTATACTGTGCTGCTCCCTGAACTGCAGTGAGTTATTGCTGGGGGTCTCTACCTTGCTCAAACTACTGCAGAAGTGGTAAATAAGGGCTCCAAAGAGTCAGCAACATGCTGTTCTAGGGGAAATACTGGCTCCGGCTGAATGGTTTGGATTCCTTTATTCATCTAATGGGTGCAGAGGGAGAGAAGAAGCTCATGCTTTTCCACACTTTTTCTCATTATAATAATTTTACAGACAGCAACTGAAAAAATCCCAAACTAGCTCATAGGAAATAATCATGTGTACTACCCTGGTGTAATGCATCCATTGCTGGGGTGGAGGATGACAGCCAACAGACAGCACAATAGCGGCGGGAAAGACATTTTAGCTTTGGAGCAAACCCCCACTCTTAGGAAAAGTGCCATGAGTGTGTTCATGTCCACAGAGAACAGACAGGACTTTGGGTGATCCTGGGCCTAAACCCCCGTGGGACGCAGGGGCTGTAATTCAGAAAGATAAAACATTAAGTTAGTCCTGTCATGTTTACAATCTGTGGGTCCAAGGAGTGCAGTGGTTTCAAACCTGAAGCTTTGACCTCTAAGCTATCTGCTTCTCTAGTTAATTGCTAATCCTTTTTCTGCTCTATTGAAAGAGAAGTCAATGCTCACGTACCAGGGAAGAAAATGAAAAATGATCTGTCAGCCTGGCAAGGTGATCATTCACTTAGGACAGCAGGAACAACAATCTCTTGTGGCCCAGCATAGTGACTCTAGGAGGGAGCTAGCATCCATGTGAGTAAATATTTAATGTTTTATTATGCCACAAATTAGGGCCGTGTCCTCTCCTACAATGAATTAACTGAACCCTCTGCAGTTTTAGGGGAAGCCTTTTCAAATTTCTACTGACCAGACCTGCAATTACCCTGTCCACATTTAATTGCTCAGTTTGATAAATAAACACAGTAGATAGATTTTGTGTTTGATTGGTGGGTCTATAGGGGTTGAAGTATCCAATTTCTGCTACGCATGCTGCCTGAGGCTTGTGTGCTATCAATATGCCACTGGTACCTTGAGTTCCCAGCTGAGAGAGAGCACCCATTGTGCTAGGTGCTGTGCATTCATACAGTAAGAGACAGTCCCTATTACAAAGAGCTTATAATCTAAATAGACAATACAGACAAAGGAAGCATGATTATCCCCATTTTACAGATGGGAAACTGAGGCACAGAAAGATTAAATGACTTGCCCCAGGGCACACTAGCAGTCTGTGGCAGAGCCAGGAATTGAATCCTAGCCTCTTTACTCATTGTCCACTGCATTAATCTTTACCTGATTAGAAATGTGCTATTATTTTGCCTCTTTTCACTGTGCTTTTACCCACTGGAAAAGGATCCATAGACCATCAAAGAGATGCTCTTTAAAAAAGATGCATTTAAATCCTAATAAATGTGTTGCACTATAATTTAGTCTTGTAATTAAAAGATTCTTAGTAATATTTTACATACTGCCATATATTTAAACAGCACTTTACCATAGAGTAAAATAGGTTCCCTGCTTCCAAGAGTAAATATCTCCAAGAGCATAAGAATTTACACAAAGCTTGAATGCCTGCCTGTCTCCACCGTGTTTCTGTTGGCTGGAGGAGTGACTGGGAGCTGATTAAAAAGGATACATTGTTTCAACCATTGTTCTAGTCTGCACTTATCTGTGATTAATCCAAGGCAGAACTATCGCAAAAATTACTTTTTTCAGAGTAGCTTTGAGAGCTGCACAGAAGGGAGCTGTGTAGAAGCTGGTTTGGCTGCAGCTTTGAATGTCATGACTAACTATTCTGTTCAACTTTAGTAGAGAGAAGGCAGCAACTAAGGAGAAGCATTTGATAAGGAAATCCAACTGAGAGGTTGCTGGGTTTTTTCAGTTCATGTCTTTAAATGCTATTTTACATTAGATGGTTCCCCTATAGATTTAAAAGGATTTCTAGAAAAGAGGGTGCAGGAAATTAAAAGAAAAAGCCACAGGAATTTGGAATTAGACAGCCTGGAGTTTGTTAATTTCCACAAAGGCCTCACTGTTGCCCAACACAACAAACCCAGCACACATCCCTTCATGGCAGGAGCTGCATTTGCTCCATTTCTCACCCCTACCTACAAAACTGCAAAGTGTGCTTTCAGCACGTCTGAACCCTCACAGACATTGCCTTCTCCTCAGACAGCCCCCGCCCCCATGACGCTGAACCACCACTTAGCTGCCCCAGCCCCAGGGTTTGCTATATAACCTTGTGCAGCTAGCCCCCGCCCAGCCCCTGGCCAATCGCAGGGCGACAGCAATCATGCTGTGCAGGTTATCCCAGGCACTACTATTAAGCCTAATCAGCTGTACCCTCTACATCAATTTCTAGAGGAGATTTCACTCTTGGGTTTGTAAATTTTTATTTTAAAAGCTAGCTAGGGAAAACCCAACTCTCCTCCCTTCTCACAGTTTGTCCCAAACAGCCACAAGCCAGGGAACACTTAGACCTACAGGGATCTCACAGACCTGTTTCCCTGAACCAAGACTCCTAATAAAACCCTGATTTCTGTGGCCCCGAGCCAAGAAAGGACTTTGATGTTGCAACCCACAGCATCATGAGGCCTAACTTTTAGACTCCTAGAAACACTACAGGAACACGCTGCTAGTCATAAAGCCACCTAGGCTCCCTGTACAACAGGAAAGGAGATACAGGCACCTCAGACTGCTATCCACAGCATGCTAGAGGGTGTAGTCATTGATTTGAGTTTATTGTTCATTTCTTGTGGGATGTTATGACTAACTAACCTGTTAGGACACATGTTCCTAGTGACTCTCAGTCTGAAGCAAGGAGCAGAGGGGACTTTCTCTCTGTAAAGCTTGAAGCTGTCGCCGCTGTAGATCCAACCCATGGTGGTATAATACCACGTTGCTATCTTCTCTTTAAACAAAATAAAAGGCTACAGTGGGGAGCCACCAAAGCTAGCCAATGGGCGATGCTGATGAGATGATGTGTCCAAAGCGCCTTGCCCCTCTTTGGGAGTTCGGTGCCTAAGTCCTGGTTGCAGGAGGCACCTGGCTCTGCTCACGATGCAGGAACCAAAATAGGCAAGCTGCTGCCTACCTCATGTATGGGGCCCAAGACAGCAGGCGTGTTCAGAGGCCTTCTAGCTCCACACAAAAGACCTGGGAGGAGTGGGTTAGCCTAGTGGTTTAGGGGTCTCACCTGGGAGCTGAGATATTCCCCCCAGTTCAAGACCTCCCCTCTGCCTCCTGAAGAGAAAGGATTTGACTCGGGACCCGCTACCTCTCAGGAGAATGCAGTAACCACTGAACGATAGGAAATTCGGAGGCAGGGCTCCCACAGTCTCTCCCGGTGTAGTTCCACTTTAACTGAGTATTGATGCGTCCTGAGAAAGAGCGTGAATGGCTCTGTAGGCTAGTGCAGTGTTGTTCTAGCCGTGTCCGTCCCAGGATATGAGAGACAAAGTGGAGGAGGGACTGTCTTCTATTGGACCAGCGTCTGTGTGTGAGAGAGACAAGCTTTGGAGCTTACATAGAGCTCTTCTTCCGCTCTAGAGCACTCACTGGAGAGGGGGCAGAGCCTGTTCAAATCCCTTCTCTTCAGCAGGCAGAGTGGGTACTTGAACCGCTGGTCTCCTACACCCCAGAGGAGTACCCGAATTACTGGGATAAAGGTTATAAGCCAGGTCCTCCCCCGCCGGATGTTTTGTGTGGCGTGAGGGGGTCTCCGAATATGCCGACTGGATCGAGCCCTGCAGGCGAGACAGATGTTCTTCCACTCACCTTCCAGGGTCCGTGCGTCGCCTGGAGTGAGGCAGCAGTGCCAATGCCCACAGGCAGAAGCGTCCACACCTCAGGAACGTTTGCAGTGGAAGTGTCGGCACTGAGTGAGTTTTGTTGCCTTGGGGGAAGCAGCTGAGCGAGGGTTTTGTGGATCCCAGCGGTGTCTAAAAACAAGATGTAGGTGCCTAAGTCTGGGGGTTGTGCACTTAAGAGCCTTTGTGGATCCAGGCCTGTCTGTCTCTCTAGGTTTTTTATGCCATGCACTTCACCATACTGGAGGACTGCTCTTACAGCTGTGCTCCTCAAGGGTGATTCTACAGAAGAGTAACTTTGGATTTACAGTAATGGCCTACGGAGATCTTTACATGCAACAGTGTAGAATAGATCAGGAGGGAATAGGGCTGGGAAGTGTGTGGGGGGGTGGGGGGTGGGGGGAATGTCAAACATTTTAACAGGATCTTGGTTACTGAGGAGACTCAGAAAAAGCAAGAATGTGAAAATGGGCTGGATTCACAAATGACCCTTTCCTCCCAATCCTTAGCTATTGAAATCGGACCATTTGATTGATGGATGAACTTTCTATTGAGTGATTTAGGGGAAACAATCAATAGCGGGCAATTCTATATGAGGCATTTCTAAGTGAATAGTAATAACATCAGGGATAACTTTTCAGACAACTTGCAAGAAAAAACGTTCTGCTGTACAAAGATGTCAATAAATGCCACAATCTATATAGCCTTATAAAAAAGTCCGCTGATGGTCTGTAGTACAGTAATGGTCCAAACCACTGTCCCTGACAATGGAGTTTGGGGCCACTAGTGTTTTTGCCAGGGTACTGTAGGTCAGTTATATTGAGGCTGGAGGGCTGAGTGCTATACAGAGACATTATTTTAATGCTTATGCTCAACATCTTCACGCCAGCAGGTGAATGCTGCTTGACTCTGTTGTAGGGGTAATGCTGCATATTTGCAGTATACAGCTCCTTCCATCCAAGGAACTCAAGCATTAATTAGTTCAGTGCTACAATACCCCTCACAAGTATTCGCCCTGTTTTAAAGATAAGGAAACTGAGGCAAAGAGGAGGGAAGTGACTTATCCAGCTGCAGACCGTAAGTCAGTGTTAGAACTCAGGTCCCTTGATGCCTTAGTCCCATTTTAACCACTTGATCACTGATCCCCCTGGCATCCCGTAACGAAGATGAGCCAGGAGTCAGCTGCTGCCACCCTGGGGGATACTAAGCCGTACACGCCCTATAGGGCACCACAGATTTAGCAGTGAATTTCACTCCTGAAGTGAAAAGCTCCTCCAAATGCACTCACTGGGTAGAGTGGCTCGACTGGGAGAAGACAAAAGGAGGAATACAAATACAAGGATGAAATGGAACAGAAAGCAGAGAGAATGACACAGAAATCCAGACACACCGTGGTGAAGGGAGCAGAGAGAGGGAAATGCTGATGAACAAATAAGTGCCACACACACAAGTACGTGCCTGAGATTGGGTGCCCTGCTCAGGGAAGCCTATTTCCCGTTCCCTGATGTACAATATATGGATCCTTTGGGTAGACAAACAGCTTTGGTTTTGTTTAATAATGAACATATTTCTCTTGGAATAAAAGTGAGTTTACATTCTAGAGGGAGGTAGATAATGGTTCTCAAAGTCATAGTTTTGCAGCCCCAGGCAATAGGTCGACAGCTTTGTGAGATCTCCTACTCCACAAGTTCCCCTAATTCTTTGCACTTTGGCACTGGTTTCAGGTGCTGCCACTCAGACTGACACCTGCTCCAGCCGCCCACGGCAGTGCCAGCAGGAAGGAAGCGACAGCTACTCATTTAAAGGGGGTAGAAGTGAGCAGTGGGTTTTTTGCAGGAAACAATGGTGCTCATGGTGCCCTAACACCAGTAAGTGTCCATTCCAGGTCGGTGATCCTAGGAGATGATACATTCTGAGTGCTCCCAAGGCAAATCCTGGATTCGATTGTTACACTCCTGAGAGAAGCTCTTTTAGCTTTAGTGCTAAAGACTTTTGATTTTGGAGCTGATTCAATACCCAATCCTGTCCACTTGTGGTTTAGCTGCTAGCTGTGTTGCCTGTATTTACCAAGCCACAAACCCGTTACGCTGTGTGTAGTAACACTTGGAACATTTCTGTTCTTCGTTGTCCAGATACCCATCACACTGTTTCCACTGGCCCCGTCCAACCAGAATCCACCCTCCCAGCCTGTCTATACAGTCTAGAGCAACAACTTGCAGGTAAGTCTCATACCATCCTCTGAGTCCATCAGGACAGAATTAGACCTAAAGGGGATTTACTTCTAGTGATTCTCCAGAAGCCAACTTTCCAAAACGCAGCTCCTGTTCATGCATCCCATCTGCTCTGCTGACTTCCTTTGAAAGCCTGACCTAGGAACATTAATTACCATCAAGGCTAACAAGGATATACCCTTTGTGGCAATAACTATCGTCACTGACGTTTCTTGATACAGAACATCCTTTTCACTTTGGCATTGTGTGTATATCATTGAGATTATTAATGCATGAATCTCTCGCTGATATTAATGAGGCTGATGCACGCGCGCATGGAGGAATAGCCCCCTCTTTCTTGTGCATTTCGCACTCGCTCTGCAATGATCGATAGTGATCACCAGCCTCCTCTTTGTCAGGAGAAAAGGTGATTTGTTGCAAAGGACTCATATCTTAATGCCTTCACTTTCAACAGAAAGCACAAAACAGCATTACTCATCCCTTGTATTACAAGAAATATCCTAAAGAACAGTGTCTGCAGCTACACCAGTCAGGATGGAAACACCTGTCAGAGATGATCTAGGTAATATTTAGTCCTTCCATGAGTGTAGGGGACTGGACTAGATGACCTCTTCAGGTCCATTCCAGTCCTACTATTCTATGATGGCCATCAAATGAATCCTAATGCTTCATGGCACCAGCTGGAGTCTGGAAGAAATCTCTCTTCCATGGCATAGCTTTTGCAAAAAGGGGTCTGGTATAGTGATTGTGGTGACAGCAGGAGCACAGGGAACCATGCTTTGAAATATCCAGTATGGGCCACTGCTGGAGACGAGCTACTAGATATTAGAGTAGACAATCATAGGCAGGCCTTTTTATTTGTTGATAGCAATCCAAAGAACATTAATACAAATAAAGTTAAGATACTCTTCTCACCCTCTCCTCAATGCTCTATCCTTCATAAAGCAATCATAGAATTCAAGGTCAACGTTACTTTTTTTATACAGGAGATTACTGCCTTTGCCCGTTTTCAAAGGCACAGACTGGTTCCAATGTGTTACGTTAATTATATCTAAAAATATTCCCAACATTTTCCCAAACCCTAAAGTCCAAGCTCTACTTTGCTTCAACGAGACGTTTTTCCAGAATAAGGACTTCGTAGTAGCAGGGTCAAGCTCACCATCACTCCAAGTAAAAGATGATCATCTATTCCCAGCACACTGAGACGTTCAATAAATCCAGGCTCTGATGGATCAACGCGACATTGAGTCGAGGACCCTTCACAGGAAACTCTCTGCCTTCATAGAATCATAGAATAACAGAGTTGGAAGGGACCTCTGGAGGCCATCTAGTCCATCCCCCTGCCCAGAGCAGGACCAATCCCAACTAAATCATCCCAGCCAGGGCTTTGTCAAGCCTGACCTTAAAAACTTCTAAGGAAGGGGATTCCACCACCTCCCTAGGTAACGCGTTCCAGTGTTTCACCACCGCCTTCAGTTCTCTTCCACTTAAACCAAAGATACTTTTTGCCCGGGTGCCGCAGCTGACCTCCACTGTGCATATGAGTTCAGGAAAACGGTCTGACGGGTCTCGGTGCACGCGGGACTGTTGTCACCCCCTACCTCTTGCAAGAGGGAGTTTTTCATGTGGTAGCTGGGTGGTAGCACTCCGGCCACTGCCACTCAAGCATACACCTTGCAATGATTACGAGTTTTGACAAGTTATGAGCTTTCTGTCAATAACCTTTTGGGTTCCCCTGTGCTTGTTGTAGTGAGTTTGTCAGGTCTGAGGTGAGAGCTGTTTGCAGAGAACAGGGGACCCTTTGCCGGGGGATCTTTGTGTCGCCAGTGGATGAAATCCAGGCAGGTGGGAACCACATTCCTCAGAGCTATGGCATGGTAAGATTCAGTGGCTGTTTATAAGTCTGAATCTGGATGCACGGCTGGGTCTGCAGCCCCCTCTGAAGTTCAGCTCACGTGCACATCCTGGTTTACTTGTCAAAGTCTTCCAGTCTGAGCACTGAGCTGCTCATTAATTTTCAGTGGACAAATGAGTACTTTGGAGCTACCATTTCTCCCGTTCTGAGTCCTAGGCATTGACCTGGAGCTGGAAAGGTTTTGCAGTTTGCTTGGTGCATGACTCAGATTTTATTGGCACTGTAGCTCTGCAGTTAAATACTTAAAATAACTTTATGGTGCAATTGTTAAATGACAGTCCTGGAGACTGAGGTCCTTGATTTATTCATAGGAAAGGTACAACACAGGGGGAAGTGCTGTGAGCATCACCACTTCTCCCAAACCCAACCCTCATTGCTGTGCCTTTCTTTTGCCCTGGTGGGACCATCTCTATGGGGGGAAAGGAAAGTTTGGTTTCCATGCTGAGCTCAAGACTGCAACAGGGTACCAGTTAGGAAAGCAATTTATATGATGCAGACAATTATTCTCTGGGTGCTGTGTTGAAACAAGCAACTAATTCCCTACAGATATTGAACATACCCATCAGCAAGCAACTTTTGTCATTCTGAGCCTGGGCTGGATTCAACCTAACGAGCTAGAGGAGAAATGGTGTGCATCCCACCACACAGTCCTCCCAGAACGCACGGCTATGAGATACAGCCACAGAGTATTCAACCACTGAGCCAGGGCTGGGAACACGGTACCGTAAGATCGGAGGGCATACAAGCCATGCTGCATGAACTACTCTCCTCCCCACAAAAGTGTTTTCCTCCATTAATACAATTAATGACACAGTAATATTGGTTTGTTTTTTCTAAACTAACTATCCAGCAAAGACTACCTATGGAGATTTAAGCAATAAAAACAGGCAGCCAATTAGAAAGCCCTGGAAACATTTTGCAATAACATTTGTAGGGCCATTGGCCAACTGTTCAAATGTGCATGTCTGCTGATGTATGTCAGAGCAGCAGTGAGAAGGAAATTATGTGGAGCAAATAGTGCATACTAGAGACCGATTATTATTGGTACCACAGAGGCCCTATTTACTACCAGAAAGAGATATCAACCCCCATTACAGATAGAGAGAATTAGAACTGGTCACAAGATGGTAGGCATTTTCCATTACAAAATTAAAACGTAAGTTTGGTTGTTTTTTTCCCAAAAATTCTTCAATTTGGGCCGTTTTCATTGAAAAACGGGGACATTTCTAAATAAATTTAAATGTTAGTTTAAAATAAAGGTAATTTTTCATCAAAAATGTTTTTTTAATAGAAAGTTTTGACCAAATCTAGCTACACCCCTCTGGAACCCTGTCTAAATTCTAGTCTACACTAGAATTGCTACAGCAGAGCAGCTGTACTGATGTAGCTGGTAGATGCTCTATGCCGAAAGGAGAGAGCTCTCCCATCAGCAAAATTACTCCACCTCCCTGAGCGGTGGTAGGAGAGCGTCTCCTGCCAACATAGGGCTGTCCACACTGGCGCTTAGGTCAGTGTAACTTACATCACTCGGGCTTTTCCACACCCCTGAGTGACTTAAGTTATACCAAGTAAGCACTAGTGTGTACAAGCCCTAATTCTATGTGGTCTTTGAAGGATTTCCTTTGACCAGTTCTAAAGGCATTGCCCTTAAGCTCTGCACTGCAACACAGTTTTGTAATGACATGATTATGCAACCCGCTGGTCAGCGTCTAACACCTCCCCCTACGTGCCTGAGCCACAGAGGATACAAGGCTGTGACAGACAACAGCAGCAAAGCTTGGTTACTTAGCTCACGCTGTAGAGACTGCTGCTTTCAGCTTGGGATGTCCTTGGTTCAATCCCAATGATTGCCAAGCCCTCAGCCGCATTCAGTGCAGAAGTTGGGTGGTGTTCAGTGAATGACAAAGGGGCTTGTAAACAATGAGGCCGGGGCCTCGTGGATCGGTGCTCTATTGTTGGTCAAATTTCACAATGTAAATCTGGTGTAAATCTCACCAGTATAAGGTAGAGAATGAGTCAGGTGTCTGAAGGTTACCATGCCCACTGGGAGTAAAAAAACCCTTAAGATGTCTTGTCTGCCATCTGGGGGCAATAACTAAGCCCCCGCTGACTAGGCTGTTATTTTTGCCTCACCCCCTATCAAATGTCAGATGACTATGGGGTACGTTGGTTGAGCGTTCTCATAAGTAATGACTTTCTTCTCTCCATGCCCAGTACACACGTGACAGCATCTCCTCTCCAAGCTAAACGACTGGCTGTGGCAATGGGATGGCCCATTGCTTAGACAAACAGCTGCCTTCTTAACCAAGGATTGAAGAGGTCTTGAAGAACAAAGGACTTTCTAAATCTTTACAGGTGGTCACTCCAGAAGTGGACTCTGGTGAGGCAGAATGGGGAGATCGCACTGTGTCTTCCTAGACTCTACCTGCTTTTTGGGGAAGGAAGAAACTTTATTCCCCACAGATCTCAGTCCAGCCCTGAATTCGCTATTAAATAAGTATCCACATGTCTTTTGCTAATAGAAACGACAGGCAGAAAAACAGGTTAGCAATTCCCTAAGACAGCCTCATCTACCTCCTGAACTCTGGGCTAAGCAGTCATCAGGTTTGCTGAACACAGTTGCAGATGATAAAATTTTTCCAGAGGGGAACAAAGCGAGCCCCAGAAGGACAGCACAGGCACCTTAATCCTAAATGGAGCACAGGATCAGGTCCAAGAGATGAATATAACTGGACCGCTTGGTAATAGTGACTATAATATAACTAAATTTAACATCCCCGCGGCAGGGAAAACAGCACATCAGCCCAACACTGTAGCATTTCATTTCAGAAAGGGGCACTACACAAAAATGAGGAAGTTAATTCAACAGAAATGAAAAAGTACAGCACCAAAAGTGAAATCCCTGCAAGCTGCATGGAAACTTTTTAAAGACACCATAATAGAGGCTCAACTTAAATGTATACCCCACATTAAAAAACATAACAGCACCAAAAAAGTGCCACCGTGGCTAAACGACAAAGTGAAAGAAGCAGTGAGAGCAAAAAGGCATTCTTAAAAAAGTGGATGATCGAGATGCTAAAGGAGCACTCAAGGATGATAAGGTCATTGCAGAGAAACTACATGAATTCATTGCATTGGTCTTCATGGATGAGGATGTGAAGGAGATTCCCAAATGTGAGCCATTCTTTTTAGGTAACAAATCTGAGGAACTGCCCCTGATTGAGGTGTCATTAGAGGAGATTTTGGAACAAACTGATAAACTAAACAGTCATAAGTCACCAGGACCAGATGGTCTTCACCCAAGAGTTTTGAAGGAACTCAAATGTGAAACTGCAGAACTACCAACTGTAGTCTGTAACCGATCATTTAAATCAGCTTTTTACCAAATGACTGGAGAATAGCCAATGCGATGCCAATTTTTAAAAAGGGCTCCAGAGGTGATCCTGGCAATTACAGGCCGGTAAGCCTGCCTTCAGTACCGGGGAAACTGGTTGACACTATAGTAAAGAACAAAATTGTCAGACACATAGATGAACATAATTCGATGGGGAAGAGCCAACGTGGTTTTTGTAAAGGGAAATCATGCACCACCAATCTACTAGAATTCTTTGAGGGGGTCAACAAGCATGTGGACCAAGGGGATCCAGTGGATATAGTGAACTTAGATTTTCAGAAAGCCTTTGACAAGGTCCCTCACCAAAGGCTCTTAAGCAAAGTGGAATGTGTTACCGAGGGAGGTGGTGGAATCTCCTTCCTTAGGTATTTTTAAGGTCAGGCTTGACAAAGCCCTGGCTGGGATGATTTAGTTGGGGATTGGTCCTGCTTTGAGCAGGGGGTTGGACTAGATGACCTCCTGAGGTCCCTTTCAACCCTGATATTCTATGATTCTATGATTCTCACCATCTCTCTCTTTCCAGTAGCCCCTGTTGCATTCTGGTCTTGGACTCAGAAGGAAGGGAATCGGAGTTTACGAGAAGAGCCAAGTGCAGAGCTGGTTGCAGCCATGCATTCACTGGACATGGAGAGAAGAAAGACTGGACCAGGTGGTGACAGATGCCACAAGAGGCTGTTGAGTCCAAGACTTTAGTAAGGTTCAAGGAGGGTTTGGACATTCCTATGGATAACAAGGCCACCCAGAGTTATAATAGTTAAGGCCGACAAAGAGTTCTGGAAGAAATAAAAACAACCGGCTTCTGGTTTAAAACCAACACTCACGGCAGGCAAATTATCCTATATCTCCCTAGTGCAGGGTTTTACACTTTCCTCCTAAACATCTGGTACTGACCACCATGAGAGCCAGGATATTGGGCTGCATGTAGCACAGGTCTGACCCAGCCTGGCGATTTCCTGTGTTTCCTGTGAGCAGCAGTCAGGCCCAGAGGTCTGATTCCCTGACAGCAGATGCAACAGCTCCTTTTGGCTCCGTGACATTTGCACGAGGTTACACTCCTTTATACAGATGCAATGCCTCCACCACAAATACAGTCTGCTCTGAATGGCATTCAATTCAGCCGGCAGCTCTCACTTGGTGTGACTGGAAGATGCAAATCAAATAGCTTGTGTGACTGACTGGCAGAGCTGTGCGCGACTTTTCCCTCAGCAGGTCAAAATGGGGAAGGCTGCATTTCCCACCCCCCAGCATCTAAGGCTGCATTTCACACCCCCCAGCATCTGCAGGGCATTTTTCATAAATTTTGCTCTGAATGAAACTGTCATTACAGCATCATGTCAGAGAGGCTGTTAGAAATGGAAGGTCAAAGGCCAAATTTAGCATGCTTACATCACTATGGTCTCACCGGTCATGGTTTTGAATTGGAGATTGGGAATCAGTATAAACCAGGGTCGAGCTAAATCATTTGGGACCTTTTTAAAACAATGATTCACCCAAAGCATGGAAAGTTTTAGGGGAGATTTTGAGGAAGCTCAGAGTGTACATAAAGGAGAGACTGATAAGGGAAGTTGGAGTATTAACTCAAGGTGATGCAGTTATAAATTCACATTCTTCCTACCTCATTCTCGGATGGGTTATTACACCAATCGATAAATAAAACTAAAGAGAAGCGACAGGCTTCCAGGAAAGCATTTCACTTTCAGTTCAAGAGCAGTAGCCTCAAGCTTCTCCTGCTGATTTTTAATTAAAAAGTGAAAGCCCTTTGACTCTTCCATCTCCGAAGAGAGAGGAAGAGTTTCAAACACACAAATGGCCATTCAGCACCCAAAGGACATGCCAGCTCATCACATTCACTCAGGGCCAGCACTTTGCTTAGTACCGCAGCCCTTAGATACACTTCCAGTGAAAGCGAGAGTATGTGTATTGTCAAGGGCTGCAGACGCAAGTGATGGTGAGTAAGACTATCGGAAAGAAATGGCTACATACAAAACAAAATCAGAACATGCTTTTTAGAGACTAAACTTAACTAACAAGTTACCCTCTACTAGGCTAAAGAAGCTTATCTCACCCACAGTTCTCGCCAGCATTTTCAACCAAGACTGGTTGAGATCCCACTTTCATAAAGCAAATTCACTGTCCATTTATTTCTTATGTAAGGGATGCCAGGGTGTTCCCCCTTCCCTCCCCCGCCCTTCAAATACAGTAGAGCAAAACTTCGAAGAGCACCTGAAGATAAGGTTCTTTCTCCCACACACACACCCATGAGGCTTTTTCAGGGTGCCCAAAACTGTAAGCCAGTGTTACCTCTCTGTCTCTGCAAGGGTGAGCTTTGCTGGGACTTAGTCTGTGTGTCAGTGTCCTGCCACACCTGTCTGTCTGCCACACCAACAAACTCCTCCGGACTCTGCCAGTCAAAACCTTGCAGGGAACCTTCAGTAAACTCGGAGACATCTCCCTGCAATCTCCAATCCCTCTCCCTGGCCACTCACAGAAATTATTAAATCCACTGTCTCCAGAGAGACTGAGGGCTCACTCTTTAATTCAATACAACAGTGAAGAGAGGTTTTACAATAAACTCAAACCGAGTGTATTAACAGAGAACGGAGGTTTAAGTGATACTGAGCAGAGATAGCAGAAACAGAAAATGGTTACACACCAAACAAAATAAAACATGCTCTCTAGTGTCTATGAGTTAACTTTAGCAAGCTACAATCTTCACCTAAACAGCTTCCTCACTTACATCAAGCTCCCAGCATCTCCAGTCCTTCTGGCAGGAGGATCAAAGATTTGCAGACTCAGAGGGCGCTGTCCCCTTTCTCCCCTAAGTGGGGGATGGAACTCAGGGCATGTCTACTCTGCAACTAGACGCCCATGGCTGGCCCATGCCAGCCGACTCAGGCTCACGGGGCTCGGGCTGCTGGGCTGTTGCATTGCTGCGTAGGCTTCTAGCCTGGGCTCTAGGACCCTGTGAACTGGGAGGCTCCCAGAGCTCCGGCTCTAGCCCAAGCCTGGAAGTCTACACAGCAACGAAACAGCTCCACAGTCTGAGCCCAGCTCAGCTGGCACGGGCTAGCTGCAGGTTTTTCTTTGCTGTGTAGACAGACCCTAAGGGGTTCTCTCCCATTCTCTGCCTTCTGCTGAAATGCACCCCCAGGTAAGGTTCTTCTCCCCTGCTGTTTGTCTATCCCTGTTGACTCGTATGTAAATGTAACTTCCATTGTCTCTGGCATCACCTTGTTCAATTTACACTGGAGACAGACAAAACAACATCCCTTTGTCTAGGGCAAATTGTTTATCAAATCTGCCCCCAAAACGTATTTTAAAAACATATTTTCAGCACACCTACATAACTCTTTACACACCCGCTGTACATACATCACACAATGACATTAATGATCAGCGTGTTATCAGTTTTTATGTGATCCCTTACAAGGCATGCTTTGGCTAAATATTCATGACAACAGTATATTGGGTGTGCCCTTTGCCAGTTGGCATGAAGGGGCTCTGAGGGACACCCCCCAACATACACACACACACAGTTTTTCTCTTCCTGTTAGTTTCCTCTGAAGGTCTCACAATCCTTCATTTGTATTCAGTTCGGACTTGATAGGAGACCCGTTGTAAAACAAGACACTACTCAGTTTACGTGTAAACAGGTGGATAAACATCTCTTGTCTGACAGGAAACCTCTTTGTCACCTTTGCTGGTGACCAATCCCTACACACAGACTGTAAGAATATATTTTCAGTGTACATACACATAACTCCTTACACAACTGCTGTACGTATGTTTCACAGTGATAGCGGTGACCAATGTGATGCGTCATTTATTTGCGACCTCATATCACATGCTTTGGTAAACTAGAATGTAAATACCAGACTCGGGAGATTCCTGGGCCATTGCCATTGGCACTAAGTGGTTCCTAGCTTTCTCTTGCACACACACACTTATACATGAGGGATTCTAATCTCACACTGTAGCTAATTCTGCTTGATCCTGGTGTAAATCAGGAACAATTCCACTAATGTCAAGAGTCAAACCATGTGTGATCAGTGTAAGATCAGAATCTGGCCCACTGACTTCAGACTGCAAATTTATGCCACTGTACTGTATATGAGGTCAGAATCAGGCTCACAATAGCTATGTTAAGAGCATAGATGAAATACAACACACGCACACACACACCACACACACACACTGCATTGTGTACACTCAGCAATGCAAAGCTTACAGTTGTCTAGTGTATCATTCCCTGTGAGAGCAAAAGCCCCCCCCCCCCTTCCCAGCTGTCTATAGACCTGCAGATACCTCCTGAGCATATCCCTGGCTCCTGAGTTCTGCCCCTATGTCACTGGGAACTCCTCCAGTTGTGTGAGCACGCAGGTGATAATAGATTAGCAAACACACAGCAGGGGCTTTGCCTCCTCTGGGAGCAGGTGACTAAACTCCAGAAAAACCCAAAGCCCTGTTTTTTAAGTTAGTTTCTTGGAGTTAGATGGGGAACCCCTTACTCACACAAGTAATCCTGAAGTCAGCGAGGCTATGTATGAGAGTGGGTTGGAGGAGTGGACAGGTTGCTGATACAGAGCAATCCGGATCACTTGGAAGGCTGGGCAAAAGCAAACAGTATGCATTTTAATACAGCCAGATGTAGACATAGATCTAGGAACCAAGAATGCAGGCCATTCTTGCAGGATGGGGGACTCTATCCTGGGAAGCAGTGACTCTGAAAACGATAAATTGGAGAGGGTTCAGAGAAGAGCCATTGGATGATGAAAGGACTGGAAAACCTGCCTTATAGTGATAGACTCCAGGAGCGCCATCTATTTAGATTAACAAAGAGAAGATTAAGGGGTGACTTGATCAGTCTGTAAGTATCTACATGGGGAGGAAAACTCGGATGAAGGGCTCTGCACTCTAGCAGACAGAGGTATAACAAGATCCAATGGCTGAAAGCTGAAGCTAGACAAATTCTGACTGGAAATAAGGTGCACGTTTTTAACGAGCAGGGCAATGAATCATTGGAGCAGCTTGCCAAGAGCTGTGATGGATTGTCCAGCACTGGCGATGTTTAAATCAAGAGTCGATGTTTTTCTAGAGGATTGGGTCTAATTCAAATGAGAATAAATTTAGGGCCATGTCCTGTCTTATGCCGGAGGGCAGACTCAGTGCTCGCAATGATCCAATGGGCCTCAGTTCCCCACCTGTACAATGGGATAGCAGCACTGCCCTGCACCATAGGGGTGCTGTGAGAATAAATACACTGGGGAGTGTGAGATACTTTGGTAATGGGGCCGTACAGCCACATTGGATAGATAAATATACATAACCCGCACTTATGTCCGTGCATGGAAATTCCAGCCCATCCCCGCAACCTCCCCTAACTGTCCCCATCTCTCTCCAGTCCACCTTCAACCTCCACACAGTGGATCCCTTCTTGTGACCACTCCCCCAATACCCTGAGAATCCCCCCATCCCCAAAAGCCAAAGCAGGGGCAGAGTGCCAGTTTGCCAGGCCTCCTGCTGCGGTTTCTTTAAGATTCTCCAGCGTCCTGGGGCGTCCCCATTAATCTTGCACCAGAGAGCATCACGCAACTCTGATGGGAAAGCCCCAGTTTGTACCAGATAGGAAAGGCATATCCGACTGACCTAAAATTTTTATTGAATGTCAAATTCCTCTGGCTCCTTCCAGCCCAGATCATTATTTGGAATGCATCACTTGCTCCCTGTCAGAATTAACCTATGTTAATCTTTCGATCATCTCCCACGCTCTCCTACCTTACATCCCCTTTCCAGCATTTTCTTTAATCAATATTCCCGCCAGACACACTAAGTGCATTTTTTATAAATAAACCTGTACCTTGTACCTAGACGATCTGACATTCTGACAAACTAAATGACCTTCTTTGGCTAAACAATGTAAGAGGTTTGCCTCCCTTATCAAATACTAAAAGTATCAGCCATCACCAACACAAGACACTTGTATTTTACTTTGATTTATATTTAGTGTGCATTCTCTGCTTGTCAGAAGTGCTGCATAGACAGCCCTGGCAACTGAAAGCCTCAGAGCAGAGCAGACATACCACAAGCGATGGTAATGCAAGATGTCATGATTTTTAGGACCAGAAGGGACCTCCACAGAAGTCTGACCTTCTGCATCACACAGGCCAGAGAACCTCACCCAGTGATTTCTATATCAAGACCATATCTTGTCATTGAGCTACAGCATATTTTTTAGAATCACACCTGTCAAGGTTCCTTCCCCACTCTGAACTCTAGGGTACAGATGTGGGGACCTGCATGAAAGACCCCCTAAGCTTATTCTTACCAGCTTAGGTTAAAAACTTCCTCAAGGTACAAACTTTGCCTTGTCCTTGAACCCTACGCAGCCACCAACAAGCATGTTAAACAAAGAACAGGGAAAGAGCCCACTTGGAGACATCTTCCCCCCAAAATATCCCCCCAAGCCCTACACCCCCTTTCCTGGGGAAGGCTTGATAAAAATCCTCACCAATTTGCATAGGTGAACACAGACCCAAACCCTTGGATCTTAAGAACAATGAAAAAACAATCAGGTTCTTAAAAGAAGAATTTTAATTGAAGAAAAAGTAAAAGAATCACCTCTGTAAAATCAGGATAGTAAATACCTTACAGGGTAATCAGATTCAAAACATAGAGAATCCCTCTAGGCAAAACCTTAAGTTACAAATAGTCACAAAAACAGGAATATACATTCCATTCAGCACAGCTATTTTACCAGCCATTTAAACAAAACAGAAATCTAAAGCATATCTAGCTAGATTACTTTTTCTGTTCCCGGCAAAAGCATCACACAGACAGACAGAACCTTTTGTTCCCCCACCCCCCTCCAGCTTTGAAAGTAACTTGTCTCCTCATTGGTCATTTTGGTCAGGTGCCAGAGAGGTTATCCTAGCTTCTTAACCCTTTACAGGTGAAAGGGTTTTGCCTCTGGCCAGGAGGGATTTTATACTTCTGTATACAGAAAGGTGGTTACCCTTCCCTTTATATTTATGACAACACCCAATCTTGATTTAAAGACTCCAAATGATGAAGGATCCATCATTGGATTTGGTTTTGCTGCCTTCTGCTAAATTAAAGAGCCCTCTACTACCGTCAACTCCACACTGGATGTTTTACAGTGTAGGAATTATTTTGGGGCAGGTCTCTGGCCTGTGTTAAACAGGTGGTCAGATTAGATGATCACAATGGTCCCTTCTGGCCTTGGAATATCTGAGTGTGAGCACCAGAAATCTTCTCCCCATAGGTATTCGTAGATCATGATAAAGTCACCTCGTAACCTTCCCTTTAATTTGAATTAAATTAAATAGATTGAGCTTCTTAGGTCTCTAACTATAAGGCAAATTTCCAGCCCTCAAATCATTCTTGTAGCTCATTTTGGAACCCTTTCCAGTTCTTCAACATCCTTTTTAAAGTATGGACACCAAAACTGGACACACAATTCCAGTAACAGTCTCACTAATGCTATAGGCAGAGGTTTCCCACAATGCCCCACTCATGTGCCTCAGTCCTGCCCTGCAGACGCCATCTCCAGGGGGTCTTCATGTATTCCTTGATAGAGATGGAGACCAGACTTGAATAACCTTGACCCTAGGGGAAGTTGGGATCCATGACTGGATCTGGATCCAAACTTCAGGACTTGCCCCTTTCTCTATAATGTGCTAAACACAACCCAGGACCTGAACACCCTGGGACTTTGTATCTGGATCAGAGCTTTGCAGTCTGGATCTGTGTCTATTGCCTCGCCTTTCTGCTGAGACTTCCAACAAGGTGAACCAATTAGTGCCGGTAATGTACGTATAGGTGCAATGTATGTGATGTTCACTGAAACCATTGTTCCGTACCAGGAACTGCACATCACTGATCAGCCAGCCAAAGGTCATAACTTTCACTTACAAAATGGCGTGGGCCAGAGTGAGCCTCTTTTCCTTTCTTCCTTTTTTTCTTTTTTTTTTTTAATTCCTTCCTCTCTGCAGGTTTTGTGCCACCACAATCACAGGGACATAGAGACTGCCAGCCCAGAGCAGACCAGGGATCCATCTAGTTCATTATCCTGGCTCTGACAATGGCCAGTAATGGGAGCCAGTCCCAGCTACTTCAGAGGAGGCTGCAGGAGGCTGGTGCTTGTCGAAATTTCCTTCCTATCCCCCATTAGTCAGAGATTGGCTTCTGCCTTGAAGCAGGGGAGTTTCAGCCAGCAGGTTTTTTTGTTTTCCATAGTAGTATCTGAGTACCAGAGAGTATCCGGAGAGATAGTAGCTGAATCAGGCAAAGGAGAGAAATGTTCTCTAGTGCGTTCTCAACTCCCTGAGCCACCCAGCACCACCAGAGGTCTTCCATTTCATTCCAGTTTCACCAGAACAATGGGCGGCACTCTTCCAAGCAATGCCTAGGGAAGAGAAATGGGAGAACAAAGAGCCATGCAAGACTTGCCTTCTGTCTCTATATTACTAACTAGAGCGAGAGACCAGCTGGCTTTTCACTGCCCCCACCCTGATGTCCTGAGAAGCATATGGGGGCTTATAAAAGTAGAAGACCTTCCTTCATGACTGGGCACCATGGGGACTGGATAGCTAATTCCAATTCATTGCTATTAGGGAAAGAGAGTTGTTGCCATCTAAGCTAATAAGGAGATTTTTCACCACGTCATTTATATAGTGGAAGGAATTGTAAAATCGCTCTGTGACAGATAGCAGTACTGCTGAAGTTTCCTTAGTTTGTCATTGCAAACAAAAGAACCTCAGCAAGCATAAAATTAACTTCTCCACATTGCAAGTGCTCAGCAGTGAGATGAACCAAATTTTCTGCTAATTGAACGCACCGAGTTAGTTATATATTCATACTAAACTGGCGCTTTCAGCATCACTGAGTTCTAGCTCTGCAGGGAGCCTTCAGAATAGCAAAACGTCACGCCTTGCAACAAATTTACTTCTGATAGGCTCAGTTGATGGGCTGGCATTGCAACCAAGTTAGCTAGACACCAGCCAGAAACAGAGGTGTGGTTTGAAGACAATAGTGCACATTCTGAAAATGCAGTGTTGCCAGCTCTTGGATTTTATCACAAGTCTCGTGATTTTTAGTGTTTTTCTTAAAGCCCCAGCTGCTGGAATCATGATTCTGTATGAGAATCTTAGCTTTCTTTTTTTTTTTTAAAGGACTTTTTTTAAAGTAAGTTTCTTGCCCTCATGGTTGCAAAGAAAAGCTTGAATACATGAAGTAAGTGGATCCTAAAGGCTCAAAACCAGAAAGCAAAGCAAAAGAGTCCAACTTTTTTTTGTTGTTCTTAAACTCATGAGTTTTAGGCCCGTATCACGATTTTTGAGGCTCAGATGCAGGATTTTTGTGGGCTTGGTTTTGGCAATACTGGATCCTATTTTGGAGGGGAGGGGAGGGGGTAGCTAGTGTGGACAATGAACGTATGCAGCAGGAAGAGCAGCGGCAGGAGGAAGTAGAAATAGGGAGAGAGGGGAAGAGAGAGTTTAGAGATTCTCAACAGGAGACACTGAATCCAGATCCATCCCCTGTGTTGTGGATGGAATAATTAAATAAAAGCATTTCACACAAACCTGAGAGTCCCTGCATCCTCAAGACCTCAACAGCTTGGACAGACAAGAGGCTAACCATATGCATAACCATAACCAAATGCAGTATCTTGACACCAGCACATGGCAAACATGGCATTTCATACACAAAGAGGGGAGCAAGATCTAGGGGTTAAAACACAGGTGTGTGAATCAGCACCTTATCCCCTCTTTGACCCACTATGGACATGTCACTTAACCTCAGAACACAGGAATCTCCAAACCGAAGCCCCGGTTTCCCCAGTTGTACGACAGAGAGGAGAATACTCGCTGCTGAGCTTAGCAAGCCCTCAGAACAGAATTTGTGTTCATCAGGAAAGAAAGCACATGGTCATTTACTGAGAGGGAAACCGATCCCATGTGTACTCAGCTACTACGGCTTACGTGGTGGATGGGCCTTCTGCTGGCCCTCTGCCCAGAGCTCAATTTGACCTTGAATGTGCAAACACTCCGGTCATCCCGAATCTGCTCAGGCTTCTGGAAATGTTTTGTTCACACTGAGCATGCATCCCAAGCATTAGTTTAGTCACTCGTAACAACATAAAGTTAGCTTATTTCAATAGTAGCTCCTCTGCTCGTAGCTTGCTACCTCACCTCACCCCTCCTACATCACAGGGGTGGTGTGATCTTACTTAATTAACGCCTGCACAGATTAGCTATCTAATCTATGTATCTATCATAGTCCCGATGTGCTCCTCACTGTAGTATATAGGCACCACATGGCCCGTAAAAACAAATGGATAAAGGAGGATCGAGAAGTATAAAATATTCTGTATGATTAACTATTTTATTTTATCGAGCACCAGAGCTGCTCAAATGTCCTTAATATAGTTTCATTGAATTTTAACTTTGCAGTAAAATGACTTTCAGCCATACTTGCCTTCCTCAGAGATTAACAATCCAAGTCCTTATTCACTCCCCGATACAGAACATCACATAGTTCCCACCCCCCAAGCTGAGGCATGTTTTAATGGGCTTCTGGGGCAGGGTGACTGATTCACAGTCAGGGGCCTGGTAATTATGTAATTCTGAGGGAAATCCTGGATACCTGCACAAAGCTTGTGCCTTGCTCAGGGCATCTCCGTGAGAGGTCAACATTTACTCCTTGCAAGGGTCTCCCCATGGGGAAGTGGGTGCTGCATCTCTTGAGGCAGTGAATCCAAGAACCTACCGACTTCACCCCTGTCTCTCTCCCCTGCCATGAACCCCTCCTCAAGGAAGACACAAACCAGGACTCTACAGTGTGCTGGAGATGTAGAATCCTAAAGCTTAGCTTCTTCATGGCCTTACTCCCATGTACAATTACCTGATTGCCAGTTCCTGGTATAGATGTTGAGCATGCTCATGGTGCATATCCAATTTTTGCAGGTGCATCTTGGGATCACTTTGAAAACTGAACTCCTAGGGCTGGACAGTGAAACCCTCACACTGGTGAGCAGATACACAGGGGCATATCCCTTGGCTCCTTTACTCACAGACTGAACATGCACCAGAGCATCACAATCTGGCCCAGAATATCTTTCATCCTGATTACATCCTCATCCCCTTTCCCATGCGGAATACAGTACACAGTCCCACAAGGCCACACATTCCTGTGTGTGTCTATAAAGCAGGAACCCGGGATATGTTATACTGATTTGACATGTTATCTTTCTAAAGCAGCCAGACCGTAGGTTTATTATACATCATTCATCAGTTTTAAGACCTTTGGGAGCAGATTTCCTTTGTGGGAAGATTAACCACTGCAGAGAGGAGCTCAGCCCTCCGCAAAAAGGTCTGTTGTTGCTGTAATCTCTTTCAGGCAGAGACTGTAGGTGCTGACGTCTGGTCAGCACCTTGCACATGGTGGGAGCTGCCAGAATTCAAATGCATAATTATAATCTCCCTAACAAGATTAAATTTTCTAGGCAAAATGTATACGTATTTCAGAGTAACAGCCATGTTAGTCTGTATTCGCAAAAAGAAAAAGACTTGTGGCACATTAGAGACTAACCAATTTATTTGAGCATAAGCTTTCGTGAGCTA
Source organism: Caretta caretta (assembly GCF_965140235.1). NCBI lineage: Eukaryota > Metazoa > Chordata > Testudines > Cheloniidae > Caretta > Caretta caretta. The sequence continues at coordinate 3,256,360 of NC_134214.1, forward strand.
CAGCTCACTTCATTGGATGCATACTGTGGAAAATACAGAAGATGTTTGTTTTTATACACACAAATCATGAAAAAATGGGTGTTTATCACCACAAAAGGTTTTCTCTCTCCCCACCCCACTCTCCTGCTGGTAATAGCTTATGTAAAGTGATCACTCTCCTTACAATGTGTATGATAATCAAGGTGGGCCATTTCCAGCACAAATCCAGGGTTTAACAAGAACGTCTGAGGAATGGGGGGGGGGAGGGTAGGAAAACAAGGGGAAATAGAAAAGGAGTACTTGTGGCACCTTAGAGACTACCCAATTTATTTGAGCATATGAAGTGAGCTGTAGCTCATGAAACCTTATGCTCAAATAAATTGGTTAGTCTCTAAGGTGCCACAAGTCCTCCTGTTCTTTTTGCAAATACAGACTAACATGGCTGTTACTCTGAAAAGGAGAAATAGGTTACCTTGCATAATGACTTAGCCACTCCCAGTCTCTATTCAAGACTAAGTTAATTGTATCCAATTTGCAACTGAATTCCAATTCAGCAGTCTCTCGCTGGAGTCTGGATTTGAAGTTTTTCTGTGTAATATTGCAACTTTCATGTCTGTAATAGCGTGACCAGAGAGATTGAAGTGTTCTCCGACTGGTTTATGAATGTTAGAATTCTTGACATCTGATTTGTGTCCATTTATTCTTTTACGTAGAGACTGTCCAGTTTGACCAATGTACATGGCAGAGGGGCATTGCTGGCACATGATGGCATCTATCACATTGGTGGATGTGCAGGTGAATGAGCCTCTGATAGTGTGCCTGATGTTATTAGGCCCTGTGATGGTGTCCCCTGAATAGATATGTGGGCACAGTTGGCAACGGGCTTTGTTGCAAGGATAGGTTCCTGGGTTAGTGGTTCTGTTGTGTGGTATGTGGTTGCTGGTGAGTATTTGCTTCAGGTTGGGGGGCTGTCTGTAGGCAAGGACTGGCCTGTCTCCCAAGATTTGTGAGAGTGTTGGGTCATCCTTCAGGATAGGTAGTAGATCCTTGGTAATGCGTTGGAAGGGTTTTAGTTGGGGGCTGAAGGTGACGGCTAGTGGCATTCTGTTATTTTCTTTGTTAGGCCTGTCCTGTAGTAGGTGACTTCTGGGAACTCTTCTGGCTCTATCAATCTTTTTCTTCACTTCCGCAGGTGGGTATTGTAGTTGTAAGAATGCTTGACAGAGATCTTGTAGGTGTTTGTCTCTGTCTGAGGGGTTGGAGCAAATGCGGTTGTATCGCAGAGTTTGGCTGTAGACAATGGATCGTGTGGTGTGGTCAGGGTGAAAGCTGGAGGCTGTAGGTAAGAATAGCGGTCAGTAGGTTTCCGGTATAGGGTGGTGTTTATGTGACCATCGTTTATTAGCACTGTAGTGTCCAGGAAGTGGATCTTTTGTGTGGACTGGACCAGGCTGAGGTTGATGGTGGGATGGAATTTGTTGAAATCATGGTGGAATTCCTCAAGGGCTTCTTTTCCATGGGTCCAGATGGTGAAGATGTCATCAATATAGCGCAAGTAGAATAGGGGCGCTGGGGACAAGAGCTGAGGAAGCGTTGTTCTAAGTCAGCCATAAAAATGTTGGCATACTGTGGGGCCATGCGGGTACCCATAGCAGTGCCGCTGATCTGAAGGTATACATTGTCCCCAAATGTAAAATAGTTATGGGTAAGGACAAAGTCACAAAGTTCAGCCACCAGGTTTGCCGTGACATTATCGGGGATAGTGTTCTTGACGGCTTGTAGTCCATCTTTGTGTGGAATGTTGGTGTAGAGGGCTTCTACATCCATGGTGGCCAGGATGGTGTTATCAGGAAGATCACCGATGGATTGTAGTTTCCTCAGGAAGTCAGTGGTGTCTCTAAGGTAGCTGGGAGTGCTGGTAGCATAGGGCCTGAGGAGGGAGTCTACATAGCCAGACAATCCTGCTGTCAGGGTGCCAATGCCTGAGATGATGGGGCGCCCAGGATTTCCAGGTTTATGGATCTTGGGTAGTAGATAGAATATCCCAGGTCGGGGTTCCAGGGGTGTGTCTGTGCGGATTTGATCTTGTGCTTTTTCAGGGGGTTTCTTGAGCAGATGCTGTAGTTTCTTTTGGTAACCCTCAGTGGGATCAGAGGGTAATGGCTTGTAGAAAGTGGTGTTGGAGAGCTGCCGAGCAGCCTCTTGTTCATATTCTGACCTATTCATGATGACAACAGCACCTCCTTTGTCAGCCTTTTTGATTATGATGTCAGAGTTGTTTCTGAGGCTGTGGATGGCATTGTGTTCTGCACGGCTGAGGTTATGGGGCAAGTGATGCTGCTTTTCCACAATTTCAGCCCGTGCACGTCGGCGGAAGCACTCTATGTAGAAGTCCAGTCTGCTGTCTCGACCTTCAGGAGGAGTCCACCCAGAATCCTTCTTTTTGTAATGTTGGTAGGGAGGTCTCTGTGGATTAGTATGTTGTTCAGAGGTGTGTTGGAAATATTCCTTGAGTCAGAGACGTCGAAAATAGGATTCTAAGTGACCACAGAACTGTATCATGTTCGTGGGGGTAGAGGAGCAGAAAGAGAGGCCCCGAGATAGGACAGCTGCTTCTGCTGGGCTAAGAGTATAGTTGGATAGATTAACTATATTGCTGGGTGGGTTGAGGGAACCATTGCTGTGGCCCCTTGTGGCATGTAGTAGTTTAGAACAAGTTCTCTTCGGACTTCTACCGCTCCTTTCCTCGAAGGAGCCCTTGAGTTGGCTGCTGTTCTAACATACCGAGCTTTTATTGTCTCCCTGCAATGAAATAAAGTAGAAATACACAGGAACGACCCTAGCCGGTCAAAGCAGGGGTATTGTTAGCCAGTATCCTGTTCCAGACAGCGGCTACTCCAGATGCCTTAGAGCAAGAACCTCAGCAGTAGACAGTTCCTGGATAACAGCAGTGGATGGCCCAACATGATAATGGCCCCAGCAGAGCTCAGAGAGCAATGATGGGTAACTGCCCCACCTCTCCAAAGGCCCTCACCTTCAGGGTCCTGCCGGGATCCCTAATATCCCTGCAGAAGAGCACTCGGAGATAGAATGAGCCAACGTGGGCTTAGCTTCCAGCAGTGTCCCAACCCTCAGCTGCCCATCCAATTCTCAGCTGGTGCAACCCCCACCATGACTGTGCTGCCAGAGTGTCTACGAGAGATCAGTGCTTGGATGAAGAGCAGCTGGCTCAGGCTGAAGTGACGCTGACTGGAAAGGGGAAATGCCTTGAACAGCTGGTCAGGATGCTGTCTCCACCTTCCCCTGATGGGTCGCAGCCCCCATTCGGCGGAGTGGTGCGAAGCCTCAGGGTCCCATTTGACTCCTCGCCAAACCTGGATGACCCAGGAACACCAGTTTCCCCATGTGCCTTCTTTCACCTCCAGCCTGCCAGGAAACTTGGTCCCTTCCTCCTGGAGCAGGACCTGGCCGCAGCAGAGCCTGCGTCTGTCACCTCCGGGCTGCATTACCGTCACTCGTTGCCTTTGAAGCTGAATGTGAAGATGATGCACAGCTGGTATAGAATGTGGCTCCCCACCTCCCACGTGGAACACATCAGCCTCAAGTCTCTCCACAGGCTCCCCGTCAGCTCCCCATGCCAGTTTATGCCCTTGGGCCTAATTTTCTAAGTCATGAATGGGTCAAGCCGCAGCTACATCAAAGACGTGAAATAGTTCATGACTGCAGGTGGCCAGGACCTCAGGGTAGGTCTCCTCTGAAGGAAGGCATCTCTGACAGCTCAGCGCACCCCTCCCGTCAACTCAGTGGGAAGATCGCCACCTACAGAGTCACTGCTCCTTTGTGCAGAACACCAGGAATTTCTTGGCAAGCATCCACTGATCAGGCCTCACCCTGCTGAGAACGGCACAGCCGCAGCCCTCCTCTCTGCTGTGTGCCAGCTGATTAGCCGACTGTCAGTGCAGCTTTCCTTCCTTTATGCAGACAGGCAGGCAAACCCCTGCAGTCGAGGTGAGGTACAAAAGGCAAGGGGGAGCAACGGAGCTTGTTTCATCACCTCTGCACTTGCATGGGCTGTATTAGCTGGGTTCAGAGCCTCTATAGGGCAGCTTGTGAGGCAAATTGAGGTGCACTCAAAGAAAACCAGCCTCCAAGATGCAGCCAAGCTCACCCCTCCCAATACTGGAGCGTCCTGGGAGCTCAGTTACTCTGGCAGAAACTCTGCACTCGGACATGTTTCCAACATACAGTCTCAGAATTTGTCCTTCGTTCTCCTGCGAGGCTTGGGGAAGCAGCTTTACAGTGGCTGCCAACCTACCTCAGCCCTCACCAAGTTTCAGTTTAGCAGCAGTTCACAGAAAGGAAAAGCCAGCAGAATAAAATACGGGGTTGGGTGTGGGACAGGGTGGGGGACTGGAAGGGGTTGCTTTTGTCCGTCAAAAGTCTGCTGGGTCCAAGGACCCAATACTCCTCCCTGCGCACAGTTTGCTTAGGGTCTCACTGGTTAAGACAAGCCACTGGAACGCCATAGCTCAAGCTGCCTGTTCCAATGTGTCAACCTTGATGTGTCTGAGTCACTCCCACACATGCTGGGATCATGCCATGTAGGTCTCACCTCTCCCTGCCCTGCTTCACCACCTTTGCCATCCTCCCTAGCAATGTCATTGACTGCTAAGAAGGGTTAGAGAGTTGTTAAATTTCAGTGCATCGGAGCATGTAAATAAGCAGCTCATCAGCTTTTCACAGCATTGTCTGTCTCTGTGAAGACTATTACCTTTAGCACAAATGGTTTCTCTCACTGTTTCTCATACAGTCTGAAGCTAAGTGTTAGGATATTTATGTCTCCTGCAACCACACTAACCAAGCAGAGAAACAGGAGTACGGGTATATGTGGGAGGGCTGGGAGGCGGTGGAATTAACATGATGCTCAAACTAATTTGTAGCCTCTTCCAAAAAGGAAACCTCTTCTGATTCATCCCTTTCCTAACAGAAATGAATCCAGAGCCCTCGCTTCCTGTGACTTACATACTTTGGAGTGTTTGAAATCTAGAGCCCAACTTTTTAATTTGTCTCAAATCTCTATTTATGAACAAGAGAGGTGATCCTGCAACACAAGTTGCCTTCATTCCCCTGAGGAGTGGCACTAAATTCAACGGGGTACTTACTGCTCACCTGTACAAGAACTGTATGCATGAGCAAGGCGAGCAGCTTAGCCTCAGAGGCAGCCTTACATCATTTCCATCCCACCATACGAGAGTTCTTGTGGCCGAGCAGTTGCTTGAGAAGTGACTGACAAACTCAGAGAAGCTCAGAGAAGAAAGTATAGAACAATGCTGCTGACTTTACATCTTGAACAGCTAGGCTGTGATAGTCAGTGGGAAAGGGCAGAAAACCTTTGGCTATCCTGGTTGAGTCATTGCTTATTATGTGACGAATGACTGGATGAATCACTTGAGTTTCTCATTAAGGCTCAGCAGGAATTAAAAGGACTTCACTAAAAAAAGGAGGACTTGTGGCACCTTAGAGACTAACAAATGTATCTGAGCATAAGCTTTCGTGAGCTACAGCTCACTTCATCAGATGCATTCATTGGAAAATACAGGGGGAGATTTATATACACAGAGAACATGAAACAATGGGTGTTACCATACACACTGTAACGAGAGTACGTAAAAGAATAAATGGACACAAATCAGAGGTCAAGAACTATAACATTCAAAAACCAGTCGGAGAACACTTCAATCTCTTTGGTCACTCGATTACACACCTAAAAGTGGCAATTCTTCAACAAAAAAACTTCAAAAACAGACTCCAACGAGAGACTGCTGAATTGGAATTAATTTGCAAACTGGATACAATTAACTTAGGCTTGAATAAAGACTGGGAGTGGATGGGTCATTACGCAAAGTAAAACTATTTCCCCATGTTTATTCCCCACCACCACCCCCCCCCACTGTTCCTCAGACGTTCTTGTCAACTGCTGGAAATGGCCCACCTTGATTTATCGCTACAAAACGGTTCCCCCCTCCCGCCACGTGCTCTCCTGCTGGTAATAGCTCACCTTAAGTGATCACTCTGGTTACAGTGTGTATGGTAACACACATTGTTTCATGTTCTCTGTGTATATAAATCTGTGTAAACAAATTTGTTAGTCTCTAAGGTGCCACAAGTCCTCCTTTTCTTTTTGCGGATACAGACTAACACGGCTGCTACTCTGAAAGAGGACTTCACTGTAACCCAGATGCTGAGCGTCTCTTGGTGAAATTATATATAAATAGCAATAACATCTACTATAAAGGGTCAAACTAATAGATGGGGGTAGGCTTCATTTTCAATACACAGCAGCTATTGCTGAAGAGGGAGTGGAAAGCGTTAAGCAAGGCCTGAAAACTAAATTATGTTGTCCGGTTTTTGGATGGTCTTCCTTTCTGGCTCCACTTTGCTCCACACTGATAATGTCCTTTAACCCATGAGCTAAAGTCATTCATCTTCTGATGCCCGCTGCTGGCCACTGGGAATTGGTCACTGTAAGCAAAGAGGCAGAGTCTTAGCAACCCTCCCTCCTGTAGCTGTTTTCTCCACTCTTCCATCCAGGTGCTCCTCCCATTGAGATCCAGGTGAGTCCCCCAGGTGGCTGAGAGGAGCCAAAGTGGGGTCCTGCCCTCCACGCCTCGCCCGTGAAGGACCCTGGACTGAGTTCTGCCTGTAGCTGTGTTTTGCAAACCCAACGTCCAGGTTGTGTGGGTGTAAAGGGAGGACAAAATTTGGGCCGGAGTGGTGCTCTGTGCGTGCGTGCTGGTGTGTCCCGTGGAAAGGGAGAACTGGGCCCATAGCATTAAGCTCTGCTCCCAGTTGCACCAGCATATGATGGCTCAGCCCGGTATAACTAACAGCATAAGCTGACCCATTGCTTTTAAAGGATCCTGGCTTTGCCCTGTTTAATACATGGAAATACTCACTGGCAGGGGCCAGCAGGTCATTTTACAATAGCCTGCACATTTCTTTCTCTTCTATCCAGGGCAGCTGTTTCCGTGGGTCTGTGATGGGGAGAATTAGCCCCCTATTTTTAATGCATTTATTTTCCAGTTAACCCCCCGTCCCCCAAAAAGAAACTGAACGTAAATGAGTTTGTCATTTTTCTTTTGAGTTATAAGCTCTCTGGGGCTGGGGCAGAGCAGCTGCTGGAGTGACACAACAGCAATCCCAGAGCCATTCTTGCAGCTACCCTGATGAAATCTTGAGCAAATTAAGTCAGCCAACAAACTCCTTCCCCGGTGCCGAGCTGCCAGAGCCCATTAGATGGTGAAAGGAACAGGAGAATGGGCTTGCTCATGGAAATCTATCAGAAATTCTGACTCGGAGACACGCCTGGAAGTGTGACCCCCAGAGCTCTACCAAGGGAGGGAGGGCGGTTACTAATAGGGGTATGGCGGCTGAAAAGTAAATGCAGCTGAGGAGCCAAACCCTCAAGACTGGAGCCCCATTCGGGCTCAGACAACAGCCACATTCTTCCCTTACTCGTCGTTTTGGGCTGGTGTAGCTATGCCGATTTACACCGGTGTTGGTGAGAGGAAAATCAGACTGAGAATCCACCCACGCCACACAAAGGAACAGCTCTTTCCAAGCTGAGAAAGCCACCTTCTGCCTCTGCCTCCCGGGTATTTCTCCCACTTGCAGGGCCTCCATTCTGTACACACCCCAGATTCCCCCTAGAATTCAAGGCAGGACACCCAAAGACAGCAAGGTCAGCTACCCAGTTTGTCCTCGTCTGCCTCTGCTCACCTTGGAGGGTGGCCATCCCTCCTAGAACGTCTCTTGGAGAGACCCCCGTTGTGGGGAGCGTGCTCCTGACCGCGCAGAATGGGGAAAACCCACTCTTTGGCACCAGCCTCACCCTTCTGCCTTGGCTCTACGAAGGGAGAGGTGATGGGATGAGAGTGGAGGGGTGGCTGGCAGGACTGGGCTAGGGTGTGTATGATCCATCTCAGCACTGGGGGTCAGCTGGGGAAATCGCTGACATGGTGGATCCAATGGGGCTGAGAAGAGGGCCATGGGGCCCAGGAGCCAGCGTGGGTTGATTCCCTTCCCCTCCCTCAATAAGGACTGTTCATCCTGCCCCTTCCCTACCATCACCTGCATGAAAAATATTCTTCTGACAGTCAGCGCCCGGAATCAGCTGCAGGGTGACACAGGCAATTACAAGAAGCCAGGTATTTTCTTTCCTTTCTGAGACCTGCTGTGAAAACAGCTAGTGGCCAAGTTTGCTTATCCAGGGGTTGGACCTCTTAACTATGAGATGCCACTGAGCTGTCATCAGCACCTCTCCCTGGAGCCAATGAGAACAGATGTGAAAGATGGAAGCACCAGCTGCAGTAACCCTGCCAAAAAGTCATCACATGGCTCGTAGCCATCGACTGACTCGGAATCGGGGAGATGTCTGACAACAGGTGCTGGCAACCAGCAATGCTGCCTTACTCACCTTCCAAGGACAGGCCTGGAAAACAATCTTTCCAAGGTGCTGCAAGCACTGATCAATAAAGCCAATGAAGTGTTGCGTCGCTCCCCTCTTCCTTCTCTGCATCCCTTACCTCCGTCTGCCGGAGAACACGGCACGTCACTGGACAAGGTCAATTTTGCAGCACAATCTGTCGTGAGGAGACAGCAATAACTGTCGCACTAGGGCAGCAGCTGCAGCCACAAACAATCAGAGAGACCTCGGTGGTGGGCCTCCCAAATTGGGGGGAGAAGCTGGTTGGTTGGGGAAGAGAACTGGAGATCATGGCAGGGTGGGGACCAGGCCCTATGCTTGAGGGAGGTATTCTCAAACTGAGCCGCAGCCTCATGCTGTGCATGGTCCATAATGTACTCTTCTAAACCTTCTGTGATCAGGCAGGACCGGAGTGCCTGATGTCTCGATTACTACATGAATAGCGGGAGGGAAGTGAAGAGTGCCTGGAGATATGGCAGAGAAGTGCACCGGTGAGGGAAAGTTCTGAGCAGCTGGCGGGACTGGGATGTGGCTCAGCATCCCAGGGCAGGTGGCCAAGGTGCCATCACTGCAAATATGGACCAGGAGGGAGGACGCTCGCTGGAATGATCCAGAAGCCTGTCCTACAGTGAGCTCTGCACAGACAGGCACCTATGCCTGCGTGGAGGTCAGTGCAGGACTGGGGCCATACTGGTCCTGTTCCTGCAGGCTATTGTGGTTCACACTGGACCTCCCATCCCCCATGGTCTCTAGTGGCCTCAAGTCATTATTATTTATTTTTATTACAGTAGCACTTGGAAGTCTCAGCTCAGCCCAGAGCCCCATTGTACTATGGGCTGTAGAGACCCACAGTGCGAAACAGCCACTGACCTGAGACACTCACAGCCTAAATACAGGACAGACCAAGGGGAACACAGACACGCAGCATGCTAAGTGACTTGGCCAAGACCAAGCAGCAGAAACTGGGACTATAGCCCAGGTCTCCTCATGGCCAGTCCAGTGCCCTGTCCTTGCACCTGACTAGCTAAGATCTCATGGAGCTGTTGTATTTTGAAGACTTGGAGGCAACATTTAACTTGGTAACTGGATGGCGACCGTGATGCCTGTCACCGCGAGTGTGATGAGCTGTCACTCCAGAATCTCTCACCTGCACTAAACTAAACAAAGTCCATTATAAAGGAAGTATATAATTTGGGATCCTGGACAAGTACCCACTGCCCTGAACGATGTGGCGAGTTCAGTAACCACAGCCTCAGGTAGAGAAAGGCCTATTCTTCCAGAGAGTTCAAGGCAAAGTGAGACAGTTTCTGACAGGCGAGTTTTAATTTTAAAAGCATAACAAGAAATATATTCTCTTGCAACCCCCCACCCCACCTGCCCTTTCCTCATAACAGCACGAATGACAAGACAAGCTCAGAGAGAGACGCCTTTGCGATGAATGAGGAGTTCAAATGGAATAAGCATGAAAGGAGTTTTTCTTTATCTGTCTTATTACTTTAATTTGGCCCCTAACAGAAAACCCAAGAAAGGCAGAAAGATACCTCATCAAATGGCAGAGTGCTTCACAGAAGTTGACAGGACCTTCTGGTTTTTAACGGTCTTTGTCAAGGATTGGGATGCTTTCCTTCTCTTGTTGTTAGGAAGTCAAAATATCCTCTGTCTTTCCTCCATGAGAACTCCCTCTTTCCCAAAGGCTTGAAGCTGGAGCTGCATCTCCCAGCATGTGACATGTACACAGGATGTGGAGAGAAAAGGCAGAGAACAGAAATTAGGGAGATTCGCAAGTCAATTGCATAGCAAGACATATGCAGTCTATGGTAAAAATGGTAAAAGGACTCCATTGGTAGGAGCTCCCCACCCAAAGGAAACAGATGAAATAGTTTTTCACAACCAGGCCTTCCTTGCAGTCCCATACAACTGGTCTGCTTCTTTTAATAGTGCATGTTAAAAAAATAGGGAAATTTTCTTTTTCTGTAGCATCTTGTCGCCTCCCCAAAAAGCCAAAGGAAAAATCAGAAAGGAGGAAAAAGACAACTAACTGCTGTAATTGTCTGACTGAACAAGTCAGCTAAGATTAGAACAGGCAAAAGAGAGACATAAAATAGACCGTAGCTCTTACTCTCCACTTTCAGGAATAGAAACCTGGACAAGAACCACAGTCCAATATCAGAACAGTGCAGTATCACCTATTGGCCATCTCAGAAAAAGATAACTACCCACTAGTTTGGCAATGACATAGTTTGGCTGTGAAATTAGATATTTTCCAAACCACAAAGTCAGAACCCGATTCAAAATTTTGCAAAGTTTAGATCTGGGGTTTGAGGCATTAGCAATCATAGCAACCACAAGGCTGCTACAGCTTGGCCAGGGTGATCAGCCTGCAGCACCAGGATCAGAAAAGTGAAAAGGTTTTAAACCTCCTTTGTGTGTGCACATGCAAACACGTGCACATTGACATGCATGCATATGGACCTGCCGCACATTCAGAGATAGGGCTTATCAATCTCTCCTTAACTAGTCATGCTAAACAGAACCACAGAAACGTAGGGCTGGGAGGGAACTCAAGAGATCATCAAGTCCAGGCCTCTGCGCTGAGCCAGGAACAAGTAGACCTAGACCATCCCTAAGCGGCACCAGACCCCACCAGAACAATAGAAGCAAAACCTGCAAACATACCTCCATGGCTACAATGACCTACACCCCCCACAACACACCTTTCAAGATTCATGGGTCCTACATGTGCCTATCACAACACATGCTGTATCTTATAAGAACATAGGAATGGCCATATTGGGTCAGACCAAAGGTCCATCTAGCCCAGTGTCCTGTCTTCCGACAGTGGCCAATGCCAGGTGCCCCAGAAGGAACAAACAGAACGGGTAATCATCAAATGATCCATGCCCTGTTGCTCATTCCCAGCCTCTGGCAAAACAGAGGCTAGGGACACCATCCCTGCCCATCCTGGCTAGTAGCCATCGATGGAGCTATCCTCCATGAATTTATCCAGTTCTTTTTTTAACCCTATTATAGTCTTGGCCTTCGCAACATCCTCTGGCAAAGAGTTCCACAAGTTGACTGTGCGTTGTGTGAAAAAATACTTCCTTTTGTTTGTTTTAACAAAAGTGCACTAAATACCCCAATAACAACAACGTGGGTGAAACCAGACAATCACTGTTCTCTCGAATGAACTCACACAGGAAAATGATAAAAGAGAACACCCTGTCACCCATGGGGGAACACTTTTCCCAAAGCCATCACTCCCTATCTGGCCTATCAGTCCTCAGCCTCAAAGGAAAACTGCACAACACCTTTAAGAGACAAGCCTGTGAGCTTAAATTAATTACTCTGCTACATACTAAAAAGCATGGACTGAACAGAGAAGCTAGATTTATGGCTTATTACAACAATCTATAACCCACTAACCCCCTCTTTTTGTCCCTTGATTACGGGGGTGTTAGTGGGCCACTTCACTTTGAATGGTCCCTTAGAATATGTGCTAATTACTTATGCTAAACAATCTGTTCCACCTTGTATTGAGCTGTGGCATTCTGAGCACCTTTCTCACCAACAGAAGTTGGTCCAATAAAAGATATGACCTCACCCACCTTGTCTCTCCAATATCTCGGGACCGACATGGCTACACAACACTGCATAGATCAGCCCTGACAGGTGTTTGTCCAACCTGTTCTTTAAAACCAGTGATGGAGATTCCACAACCTCCCTTGGAAGCCTGGTCCAGGTTAACTATCATTATACAGTAGTTAGTTTTTCCTAATACCTAACCTAAATCTCCCTTGCTGCTGATTAAGCCAATTACTTCTTGTCCTACTTTCAGTGGTCATGGAGAACAATTGATCACTGTCCTCTTTAGAACAGCCCTTCACATAATTGAAGACTGTTATCAGGTTCCCCCCTCAGTCTGCTTTTCTCAAGAATAATTTTTTTTAAGCTTTCCTAATAAGTCAGGTTTTCTAAACCTTTGATCATTTTTGTTGCTCTCCTCTGGACTCTCTCCAATTTGTCCACATCTTTCCAAAAGTGCAGCGCCAAAAACTCGACACAGCACTCCAGCTGAGGCCTCAGAAGTGCTGAGAGGGACAATTACCTCTCGTGTCTCACATGGCTCTCCTGTTCATACGCCCCAGAATGATATTAGTCTCTTTTGCAACTGCATCGCATTGTTGACTCATATTCAATTTGTGATCCACTACAACCCCCAGACACTAGCTAGTAGCACTATTGCATGGCCAGTTATTCCCCATTTTGGAGCTGTGCACTTGATTTTTCCTTCCTAACTGGAGTACTTTGCACTTGTCTTTATCAAACTTCATCTTCTTGATTTCAGACCTGTTCTCCAGTTTTCCAAGGTTGCTTTGAATTCTAATCTGTCCTCCAATCTGATTGAAACTCTCCCAGTGTATAATGCTCCAGTTGACTTCCTATTTTAGCCTAGAGGATGTGAAGTCTGGAATCCTGGGTTCTGTTCCCACTCATTCTCTGTGACCTTGAGCCCCAAAACAGCAAAGCAGTTGTGCTTTAAAAAACACATGCTTTGCTGGGTTGAGGTCTTGATCTGTCTTTGACTCCGTTTACCTGTCTGTACGAGTATAGCTCCATTAAACGTTTGTGGATTGCTTTGAGATCATAACCTCAGAGGAGTTATATACATATTAGCAATAACTGCTGCCTGAAAAAGAGAAGGATCCCATTCCAAATTATGAGGCAGCCACTGCTTTTCCGACAGTTCAGGGACACGTCAGCAATGGATTGGGGGGAGAATTAGTCTGTCCCCAGAGTTTTTTAGAAAGCCCTGCCGTCCATAAGTACTCGTACAGTTTTCTAACTGTATATGGGCCGTGTCTGTTAACTAATGTGTAGCTCATTGCACAGGAAGAAGTTATGCTGGGTGTTGCTCAGAAACTTGACACGTTTTCAACTTGCAATTTGAGTAGCTACATGCACAAAGTAATTAGTGTACAGTCTGAGAACATTTCCCATGCTGAAGGTGGGCTGGACGCATCCATTTACTGTTGTCTTCTGCATGCCACAGCAAACCCTCAAATGTAAACCCTGCAGAGCTGAAATTCCAGGGGCATAACCCACACAGGGAGATTTACAGAACCCTTTAATTTGCAGGAGAGGCTGATGTTTCCAAATGAAGAGAGTGTCCTGAAAAATCCTGCCACCTTCTGACAAGGAAAAGCCGAACAAACTAGAGGGGAAAGGGAGTGGATTTGACACAATCCTATTTCTTTTCCCCACGGAGGGAGGTTTCTGTTCTGAGTGGGGGTGGTGGGAGGGGAATAGAGGGGCTGCCGCACAGTGAAAGTGAAAGTCTGCTAATTTGCACAACAAGAGCAGGGCTCAGTAGTGCAGCAATTCAGTCTTGAGAACACAGAACATACAATAATACTGCATTGCACCAGGCAGGGATTGCATTCGAGAGAGAACAGAGGTACGTATCATAGACAGCTCAGGCTAAATAGGGGCCTGAGTCCGGATGGGAACAGACTTTCCAACTGTTGGCCAAATACAAAAACAAACTATAAAATAAAATAAAATAAATATCCTCAGAAGAAAATTATATACAACTGTGATAATGCAAATATTATATGCAGGAAGCAAAGAAAAGCAGTGGGATGCATTGATATGGTTAGGTTCCTATCAACGTAGATGTTGTTATTAACGGCCTGTCCTACTAAATACAATTGTGGCGAGAGGAGGATTTGTTTTTTAACCCAAGCACACAGATACATGCATGCTGAGGGCCCGATCCAAATCCCACTCAAGCCAATGGGAATCTTTCCATTGACTTTGATGGGGTTTAGATTAGGCACTTATTGAGCATAACAGTACCCCCAGAAGTCTTTTTAGAATGCCTAATATTTATATTATTCTTGCTATTTATTTATAGGACTGCAGCACCTCGGAGCCCCAGTCATCGAGGAGGACCCCATGGCACTGAGTGCTGTACAAACACAGATCAGAGAGATGGTCCCTGCCCCAGGGAACTTACCATCTAAGTAGAGGGGATGGATCTGAGCTGGCATTGTCATTCCAATACACCAGTAGAGGGAATGTCATTGAGCACAGAGCTCTAGGAACAGAGGGTCCCAGGCAGTGCATCCCAGGCTCCCCTGTATATGTTCATGTGGCTACTGGACAAGGAGCACCCTCTGCTGTGTTTGTAATGGACCCCATGTGGGCTGACAGCAGGATCTGCAGAGTGACAGTATGAACCACTCCATCTTGAGCTGAAGGACGAGTTCCCTTCACCACCAGCTGCATGAGACTTACTAGCCTCGTAAGTGCATAAGCTACTGAAGGGAGACAAAGCCCCCTGTCTCCTAGTGTGGAGACTGGTCTGGGAATCAGGAGACCTTGGTTCTATGCCTAGCTCAGCCACTTCTCCCTGGGGGCAGCCGGGCTTGCTGTTGTAGCCCCATGGCATAGGTACCCTCTGCCCCACACTTTTGGGCCCCACACTTCAAGAAGGATGTGGATAAATTGGAGAGAGTCCAGCGAAGGGCAACAAAAATGATTAGGGGTCTGGAACACATGAGTTATGAGGAGAGGCTGAGGGAGCTGGGATTGTTTAGCCTGCAGAAGAGAAGAATGAGGGGGGATTTGATAGCTGCTTTCAACTACCTGAAAGGGGGTTCCAAAGAGGATGGCTCTAGACTGTTCTCAATGGTAGCAGATGACAGAACGAGGAGTAATGTTCTCAAGCTGCAGTGGGGGAGGTTTAGATTGGATATTAGGAAAAACTTTTTCACTAAGAGGGTGGTGAAACACTGGAATGCGTTACCTAGGGAGGTGGTAGAATCTCCTTCCTTAGAGGTTTTTAAGGTCAGGCTTGACAAAGCCCTGGCTGGGATGATTTAACTGGGAATTGGTCCTGCTTCGAGCAGGGGGTTGGACTAGATGACCTTCTGGGGTCCCTTCCAACCCTTATATTCTATGATTCTATGATTCTATGATTCTCTCATTCACCACTTTGGGTAATTGGTCCTGTACAATATGGGACATACTGGGCCTGGAAACCCTATGTCACAACAACCACCTGTATTTTGTACTGCAGCTACCTTTTCTCAGCCATGCTGCCTTGGCTACACAGACGGCCCAATCGCCAAACATCCTCTCCGACCTTCAGCGACAGTGTCTTCAGAAGAGAACTGGCTAGTTCTTTGTCTTCTCATCATGGGCCTCTCCACGATAATTGATTATTAAAACAATAGCTCATAGCTCTATGTGCCCGGTGCTTTACAAACACTCACTGATCCCCAGCCCACCCCCTGAGGTGGGGAAAGTATCTCCATTTTACACATGGGGAAATTGAGGCAAAACTCTGATCTCTTCCCAACCATGTGCTCATTCGTCTAGCCCTCCTTGCCGCTTGCACATACATACAGGACCACAGACTCACAGATATTAGGCTATTTGTGCCCCACAGTCATGCAATTTCCTGCTGTATTCCCATCAGCCACCTTACGGAGAACCAGGTCTGTCCAGACCGTTGCACGGATAGCCAACCTCTAAAGAAAACCCAGGTTCTTTCAGAAGAGGGTTGGTGGCACTTTTCCCTCTGAGACTTTGTCTATGCTACAGGACAATTTCTTAGCCAGTGCAAATACTCCAGGGAAGTCAATGGGCTACACCCAGGTACACCAGCTGAGGGTCTGGCACTTCAGCTACAAACATGTCAGAGAACCCCATTACAACATGATGATAGTGTCTTGGCCATGTTACAAAACAGTTTGCTTCTGCAGATAGACCAGACCAAACCATCTCACAGCCATGCTAGGTGAATCATGCATGCAACTACTCATTCCCTTGATAATGGGGTGTCCAGATACCTGATTTGCATGAAAAGCCACAGTAATTGTGTGCACATATTAGGTGTGCAATTGCATGGCTCTTCTGTGAAAACAGTGCCACGCTTTTCTTTACTAGTCTGACTCATAATGATTTTGTGACTGTTCGGACAAGACTGCAGAGCAGCCCATCTGATGAAATACTAAACCTGATACAAGGAATTACATATATAACCTTTAAAAACATGTTTACAATACCCAAGTCTGCATGGATCTTATTTTATTGCACATGCCTTGTAAATGAAGTGCCTGACAAGCCCATTAAATGAGTAAAAATAAGGCTCAACCATGGTAAAATATGACAGCCATCAGCTTTGCAAAAAGAGTGTATCTGATACATGAACAATGCTGCTTGGTGCAAATGTCTATTATATTGGCAGCACTCCATTCTGTGAAATTGCCTGACATTAATGTCTGAGAAAGAAATAAGCCCGTTACCACAATACTGTGTATTGAGGAGATGTCTTTAAAAGGCCGCCTCTGTATTACTAGGTGATAAACTCCATAGTCTAATTAATTGTCCACAAATTCTGTCAGCCAGAGAACTTCCTTGCAGGGCAAAGATCAAAACTCTAGGCATCTTCTCCTTCATCCAGAAAGAAGAATTTATTGCACATACCTTAAGCTTATTAGCAAATATTTTGCCTCCCAACTCAGAAGAGTTTTAAGAACAGGTGCAACTGAGAATTTTTGGTATGCCTAAGAAAATTAATCCTTAAAGTTACAGGCTGCTTATTGCAGCCTCCCTTCCCCATCTTCTCTGGAGATGCATCGTGATGCTGTCACTTATGCCTGTGGAGGCTTTCAAGTTTCTGCTTCTCCCCAGCCCCACCACACCAAATTCTGGCACCGAGGGCCTGCGACGTCCATTGACTTCAGAGGGATCTGGATCACATGGTAATCTGGGCTCACACAAACATGCATTTTAATACAGCAAAATGTAAATGGATGCATCTAGGAACAAGGAATGTAGGGCAGACGTACAGGATGAGGGACTCTATCACTGGAAGCAGGGACTCTGAAAAAGGTAGGGGTGTGTGTGTGTGTGTGTGTGTGTGTGTAATCAGATGAATATTGGTTCCTGGTGCGAAGCTGTGGCAAAAATGTGAATGTGATCATTGGATGCATAAATAAGGGAATCTGAGTAGGAGTAGAGAGGTTATTTTACCTCTGTATTTGGCACTGGTGCGACTGCTGCTGGAATCCTGTGTCCAGTTCTGGTGCCCACGATTCAAGGAAGATCTTGATAAATTCAAAAGGTTCAGAGAAAAGCCATGAGAACGATTAAAGGATTAGAAAACTTGACTTTTAGTGATAAGCTAAATAGATTGAGCTCCTTGAGTCTACCAAACAGAAAGTTAAGGGGTGACTTGATCACAGTCTATAAGTATCTGCATGGGGAACAAATATTTAATAATGGACTCTTCAGTCTAGGACACAAAGGTCTAACCAGACCCAATGGCTGGAAAGTTGAAGCTAGACAAATTCAGATTGGAAATAAGGTGTAAATTTTTAACAGGGAGGATAATTAACCAGTCGGACAATTTACCAAGGGGTGTGATGGATTCTCCATAACCGACAATTTTTAAATCAAGATGGGCTGTCTTTCTAAAAGCTCTAGTCTAGGAATTATTTTGGAAAATTCTCTGGTCTGTGTTATACAGGAGGTCACACTAGATGATCACAGTTGTCCTTTCTGGCCTTGGAATCGACTTGGGCCTTTACACTGGCCCATTGTACACAAAGGCAAATTTCACCCTAAATGGCTTACTCAAGATCACTCAGTAAGCTAGTGGCAGGGCAGAGAACAGAACCTAGGACTACCAAGAACCTGTTTGGTGCTCTAACCACGAGTGTATTCCCCTACCATGGTTTTCTAACAAGGACCACAGAATAGGTTAACAATAGTGAAGAGCCTGAGAAATCTATATGCAGGCTCCCTATAGGTGTGTGTACCTCGCGAGCCGTCTATTATGAATGCCATACCATCGAAACAGAGACACTGATATCTAGAGATAAAACTGTAGCAGCAGCTTTATCCAAGAAAATGGAATAATCTGTCTAATATAGGAAATTTGATAGTACGTCAATGAATCACAAGGAATAAATTTGAAATATTATAGGAGAAGGGGACAAGCCACTATTGATTTATAATCTGTAAACAACATACATCTTCCAAGAGTCAGCAGGGATGCATTTGCTGCTTGTGATGGTGTGTCATTGTCTAGGAGCTTTTAATTCAGCTCTTTGACCAAGTTCTTTTCATTAACCACACACTCCAAGCCGGAGCAAAATTAATCATGCCTAGTGCTCAGAGTGAAAATTAACCCCCACAGAATTTCCCCTACCTTTGTGTCTCCTCCTCCTCCTTCAGCTGCCTCTTCTTTTTTTAAGTGTAACTACACGTCAGCAAAGCCATTACAACTAGAGCATGTTGAGGGTAGCATCAGCAGTCTAACCTTCGAGTGCCCCATTGAGTAATGGGTCCATACCTGTGAGTAACACCTGCAGGAGAACTACTTGGAATCACAGTTCTGCACCTTGGCAGGCTCCACTCAGCCCTTCATCTTGAAGTCATTGTTTTGTAGGCCTGGACTGACATTAAACATGTGGGAGGCCTTATGTTTTGGAAGACAGGATTAGGGAGGTAAATAGATCAGCAGGCTGAAAACCAAATGTTTGTGTTAACTAAGGTGGGTCAGCGAGCTAAAAGACAGAATGAACTAGCTAAGACACGGGAAGGGAATACCCATTCGCAAAGAACAAGATGGCAATGGACAAAATAAGCCAGGAATGTAAAACTAAAGCTTAGGTTGAACATGGACCATGTAAGGACAGAACATGCTGTACAGGGATTGGTTCCTACAAACTGACCAATGTCAGATGTGCTGACATTAGTGACTAAATATATTTCTACTCCTGCAGACAGCCCAGAAAGATTGAGCTGGATTCTATCCTCCTTGTACCTCATCAACAGCATTGTAAACTGAGATCCAGTCAGTTGCATCTGTGCAAACCAAGAATCATAGAAATGTCGGGCTGGAAGGGACCTCGAGAGGTCATCAAGAGCATTCCCCTGTGCTAAGGTAGGAACCAAGTACATTTAGACCATCCCTGACAGGGGTTTGGTCCAACCTGTTCTCAAAAACCTGCAGTGATACGGATTCCACAGTCTCCCTTGGAAGCCTGTTCTAGAGCTTAACCACCCTTATAGGTAGAAAAATTTTCCTAATATGTAATCTAAATCTCCCTTGTTGCAGATTAAGCTAGTTACTTCTTGTCCTACTTTCAGTGGGCCTGGAGAACAATTGATCACTGTCCTTTTTAGAACAGCCCTTAACATATTTGAAAACTGTTATCAGGTCCCCCCTCAGTCTGTTTTTCTCAAGACTACATAAGTCCAGCTTTTAACCATTCCTCATAGGCCAGGTTTGCTAAACCTTTTATAATATTTCTTGCTGCCCGCTGGACTCTAACCAATTTGTCCACATCTTTTTTAAATTGTGACACCCAGATCTGGATGCAGAACTCCAGCTGAGGCCTCACCAGTGCCAAGTGGAGCCGGACTATTCCCTCCCGTGTCTTACATGCACTTCTATTAACACGCCTCAGAGTGATATTCACTTTTATCTCAACTGCATCACATTGTTGGCTCACATTCAATTTTTGCTCCACTATAACCCCCAGATCCTTTTTGGCAGTACTACCGCCAAGCTAGTTATTCCCCATTTTGTATTTGTGCATTTGATTTTTCTTGCCTTAGTGAAGAACTTTGCATTTGTCTTCATTGAATTTCATCTTGTTGATTTCAAACCAATTCTCCAATTTGTCAATATTGTTTTGAACTCTAATCCTGTCCCACAAAGTGCTTGCAACGAGTCCCAGCTTGTCATCATCTGCAAATTTTATATGCATAAGCTCCACTCCATTATCCAAATCATTAAAGACAATATTGAATAGCATTGGACCCAGGACTGACCCCTGTGGGACCCTACTAGATACATCACACAGTTTGACAGCAAACAATTGATAATGACTCTTTGAGTACAGACTTTCAACCAATTGTGCACCCACCTTATAGTAATTTCCTCTAGACCAGTGGTTCTCAAAGCCGGTCTGTCGCTTGTTCAGGGAAAGCCCCTGGCGTGCCAGACCAGTTTGTTTACCTGCAGCGTCCACAGGTTCAGCCGATCGTGGCTCCCACTGGCCGCGGTTCACTGCTCCAGGCCAATGGAGGCTGCGGGAAGTGGTGCGGGCCGAGGAATGTGCTGGCTGCCCTTCCTGCAGCCCCCATTGGCCTGGAGTGGCAAACCGCAGCCAGTGGGAGCTGCGATCGGCCACACCTGCAGACGCGGCAGGTAAACAAACCGATCCGGTGCCCCAGGGGCTTTCCCTGAACAAGCAGTGAACCGGCTTTGAGAACCACTGCTCTAGACCACATTTCTCTAGTTTGCTTGTAAGATTGTCATGTGGAACTGTGTCCAAAAGCCTTACCAAAATCAAGATCTATCACGGTTACAGCTTCCCCCTATGCACTAGGCCATTAACCCTGTCAAAGAAGGAAATTGGGTTGGTTCAGCATGATTTGTTCTTGACAAATCCATGCTGGCTGCTCCTTATAACTGTATCATCCTCTAGGTGCTTACAAACTGATGGTTTAATAATTTGTTCCAGTATCTTTCCAGGTATCAAGTTAGATTGACTGGTCTATAATTCCCTGGGTCCTCTTTGTTCCCCTTTTTAGAGATCAGTACTAACCCTTCTCCAGTCCTCTGGGAGTTCACCCATTCTCCATGAGTTCTCAAAGTTAATTGCTTCCAGCTCCAAGATTGCTTCAGCTAGTTCCTTAAGTGTTCAATTAAGCATTCGATGTTATAAGCAAAGTAATACACCTTGCATGGACTGATTTGATCTACTCCTACACTGTACTTGGGTTCTAAAGTAACTTTCAACTCAAGAAAAGGCCCCAGCATCACTGTCGACAGCATAACATGCATCAATGGTAAAAACACAAATCTTACGATATGTAAGGGAAACGGCTAGAAAACACAGATGGCATTGCACAAGACAATCGTTCACTCTCACACAGATAACCATCTTCAGGACTTGGCACTGTACAACACAGAACAGAAAGACAGTCCCTGCCTCAAAGACCTTACAATTTACCTCAAGAAATAGATGGATACAGACGTAGAGCCTAGAACCTTACTGAAGATGATTGGGGTTGCACAGGTGTGGGTGGGAGGGTGTGCAGAGAGGGCATAAGATGAAGACAATCGAGTTGCACAGGTGTTCTGAGAGCAGAATTTGGTCTGCAGAACCTTTCTTGCTGGTGATGATGCAGGAGAAGGAAAGGACCCGGCTTGACTCCCAGGTTCAGTATGCAGTGCAGGTAGTTAGAAAAAAATAATTTTACCTACAAATTGAGCACACGTGATCTGGACCCAATGAGCCATAATAAACATGGAATCCCACATTGCCATTTATACAGGTGATCAGATACTCATTTGCCTTCACGTAGGCCAGGCAAAGCAATGGAAAAGGGGGAAAGGGACATTTTCCACGCTTGGGGGAAGCTTGGGGACCTATCACACTATAAAAATAGGGTGTGAATTTAAATCTGTGAAATGCCACCTGCCTGCACAGTGACAACAGCTGGGAAATTCTGAGCTTCTTAGTCACCCTTTTTCCCAGGGGAAAGAAAAGCTGAGTTCTTTTGAGAAAATTCAAAAATGTTACGCAGTGCAAAGGTTTGGGTCAAGCTCTCCAAATCCCCAAGTTCATCGAATCCTAGAATATCAGAGTTGGAAGGGACCTCAGGAGGTCATCTAGTCCAACCCCCTGCTCAAAGCAGGACCAATCCCCAACTAAATCATCCCAGCCAGGGCTTTGTCAAGCCAGGCCTTAAAAACCTCTAAGGAAGGAGATTCCACCACCTCCCTAGGTAACCCATTCCAGTGCTTCACCACCCTTCTAGTGAAATAGGGTTTCCTAATATCCAACCTAGACCTCCCCCGTTGTCCAGCTCCATTGTATTTTTGGCCTATCTACACATTTTGTAATGTGAATGAAACTTACACTTACATGGGCGATCTCTCAGCACTTTATACACTGACTTACAAATGTAGTCACAGGGAATCACTTCACTCATTGATGAATTGCAGCTGTCTCTAGGGTGGCACATAGCAGCTGTTAAACAGCTTACAACAACATGGCACTACACTTTTTAGGACACAACATGAAGAACAGAAACAACACTTAACTGAAAGTAAAGACAGAATTTGAGCTAGGCAGAATATAATAAACTCCACTGGAATATGTCCAGTGCACATCTTATTCTTGGGGAAAGTGCCAGGCGGTCTTTAATGCCCCTAAAGTTGGGAAGGTCTCAGCTTTACAGCTCATCCCAAAGCAAGCACCTCGGCAACCAGAGAAATATCGTCGTCTGCTAAGAGATACCCAGGCTAGTTACTAAACATATTCATGGCAGTGATGGAGAACTGATGAAATGGAAGACTCTTGGATGTGCATGTTATGGGTAACTCCATCTTAGCTATCACGACATCCCCTGTCTATGTAATTCATGTCAAGATGCCAACCCACCGTGCAGAAATGTAATGAACTTCCAGGCTGTAGCCTTGCAATAGGTCTGAAAAATTAAACTACAGGGTGCCAAGTCTGTAGGCAGATGTTACGGGAAGCAATCTACCAGCATTGCCATGGCAACATCACACCGGGACTTTGATTTTTTCAGGGCCAGGGCAATGTATGCATTTTACAGAAGCACCTACCCACCTAGCTCGCTGCTTAACGCACACCAGCACAGGTCTGCTCAATGTCTCACAGTTTGAGTTTTGCTGCCTCCCACGACCAGTAACACAGGTCGCATTCATTCTTCGTATAAATTCCTGGTCATGCTTCCATCTAAGGTTCCTAAATACACATTTAATTTATATTGAATGAGACAGTTAGCATGAGTTAAGCAAATGAGAGCTGCTTAATTAAAGCATATATAGAGAGGATTGTGAGGATGAATTAGTCAATATTTGCAAAGTGCTCTGACAAATATATGCACCTAAGTTTTTTATTATTAATAGTATTGAGTTCAAATGAAGAGATACAGTCTATCACATAGCTGTTAATCTTTAATCAGTCAGTCTCTCATATGATCACCTTTGTGGTGTCTAAAGGGTTAGGTGTAATAAGACATTAAGTTCAGGTCATTTGAACACCTGGTTTCTCAGCTGTTAGTTGCTATTCATTCTTAATGGGCTAAATCATGAAGCATTAAGTAATTTTACATGGCAGTTTAGCTGGGCTAAGACAGAGCAAAAGTTGACTCAGGGCCTCAGAATTTGGCCCAGTAGGTAAAGGATAACTTAGCTGAGAGAGGCAGCGTGCTCAAATGGCTTGCACCTGGGCTGGGAGGGAGGATTCCTTGTGTTCTAATGCCATCTAGGCCGCAGGTTTACTGCGGGGCCTCAGGCAAGGAGGCCAAATACCTAATGTAACCACAGGTTGGAGGTGACTCAGTGTTTGTGTGTCCTGCCTGAGACACCTAGGGCCCGATGGTCAGAGGTGTGAGCACCCTGAAGCTCTGATGCACGTCAGCCCAGAGCACTGAGTGCTCAGCACCTCGGAATTCAGGCCCCACATATCTCAGGTGAAGGATCCAAAACCTGAGGCATTAATTAATGGAGAAGGGGCCTCAGCTACACCGTGCCTCAGTCTTCCCATCTGTGAAATGAAGCTACTGAAACGTCCTTACCTCCCAGGGTGGTTCATTGGTATTCTTAAAAGCCTCTGACTTTGAGGAGCCCTGTACATACCCGTAATTCCTATGTTTTGTTATTTCATGATCTGGTAAGTGAAATAGCAGAAAGTACAGAGCACTGGACTGGGACTTGGGAGACCTGGGTTTTATTCTCAGCTCTGCCACTGGCCGGCTGGGTCACCTCCCAGCTCTGAGACGTGGTTTCCCCATCTGAACAATGGGGGTGTCCTTTGTGAAGTGCTTTGAGATCTGCTGATGAGAACAGCTAGGTGATATTATCACCCTTCCTCACAGGTGGCCCCCAAACACCGTCGGTATCCAATCCCAGCACTGCCCTTCCACGGGGGCCAGGCCCGGGAGCAGTCAGTCACATTCCCCCCCCCCCCCCCCCGACAGTCACCCGAGCCCTTTCCGCCCAAGTGACATCACTGGGATGCTGAGAAGTAGCAGCACAGACTGCATGGGGGTGTTGGGGGGTGGGAAGGGAGGGCAAGTGTGGGGCCAGTCAGGGGTGAGGGTGGGTGTATCCCTGTGCGGGATCAGGCTGAACGAGGGTGCAGGGAATCTTTACCCCAGGTCAGGAAAGCAGCACGCCGAGGACCTAACAAATCCTCTGGGAAGTCAGTGAGATTATTCACGTGCTGAGAGTTAAGCATATGCCTAAGAGCGTTGCGGGATCAAGGCCTGGTGCAGCGTCTGAATGCCCCACCGGCAGAGAACACCACATCAAGGAGCCCTGTTCTGCCTTTTCCCTGGCTGTGTCTGGCACGCGCCTCGCTGCCATGCGGGGAATGGAATTCTCTGCCATGTAGCCGGGGCTGCATTTGTTCTGAAAAGCAGAGTTCCCCAACCCCGTTCTTCTGCTTCTCTTACCGCCAGTCCTTTAAATCCCATGGTTTTGGAAAGCTGCCTGGCAGAGCCAATGAAGAATAACTGCTGTGAAGGGGCGAGGGAGCTTTCTAGCCAAGTCTGTCCAGGGAAACAAGAATCTGCTTGATCAGTGTTAACTCTGCTGCTTCTTTTGTTCTGTAACCATCATGGTCGTACTGGGTCACAATCCTGCTATTATCAATATAACCTTGGCATAGCAGCTTGGCACATCTCGTCCTGCTCTGTGGGTTGTCTCTCTCAACTCTTTGCCAGCGGCCAGGGATGCCGTGATACGTAGTCTGTGAGGGACAGAACTGTGCCAGGACCAGCCCCTAGTGGTCTAACACGCAGTTAGACCGGCCCTCAAAAATACCCCTTTGCCCACAGACTGTCCTCGTCAGCTAGGAAATGACAACAGACACATCTGGCTGCACAGCTGTATGTGTCCCACCTCTGCCTTTCATGCACCAGGGCTGGATAAGAGGAAGCAGATGTACTAGAGAGAAATCCGCTGCACAATGAAGACAGACCGTCCTGGACCTCTATCCCATTCCTCACTCGATACGAACCAAACTACAGGAATGTGGGGGACAGGTATTTAAAAGGTTCAGTGCTTAAGTCAGACGCACTTTTCAGGTCACGAAGCAAAAGCCTGGGAGGGAGAAAAGCACGGAAACCTCCACCACTCCATCAGACTCTGAACTAAGTTTAATTGACACAAATCACGCTCTGGGGTGGATCGCCTGTAATGCAAACAATCTACTAATGGCTAAGTGCCACCTTGTGGCAGAGTCCATGCATTGCACCAGTGTGAAGGATGGAGGATACAGTGTTATTTCCAGGGTTGATTTTCAATGACATCAGAGGGGGATACTTGCAACTCTGACTGATGGCAAAAGAATTTGAGCCTGTGCTGAGACATATGCAGGCTGCTGCCACTCATTGTCAGCCAATTATAGCCAGGGTTTAAAAGGGTTATAGCAAGTCTGGCCAGAGCTGGATGCTGATTTGTTCCAATTTCTTGCAACCGGGTCAGACAAATGCCCCCTGCCTCCAGTGTTTGTTTTTTGTGTATGTGGGGTCTGGAGCCCATTCTGCAATGCACAGAACCTTAGCTGCCTCCATCAGGGAGCCCAGTTCTGCATGTGGGTTCTCCAGTCAGCACTTCCAACAGGCATCTGAATGGCTAGGTGCCAGCTGGAAAGCCCAGCTGCAGGACTGCACAGCCCCGAAAGTACTATATTAATCATTAATTGCTCATAATAATAATGGTTATTATTATTAGGCAGGTCAGACAGCTACAACTTAAGACCATGTAGTCCTAAGAATAACCTGTCTGCAGTTTGTGTGGCTACTATCTGCTGTAAAAGCAAAACAAGGTATTTTATTCTTTTGTAACTAGGCGGGCCTGAGGTCCTATTTACTCTCAACAGCAGGCAGGCCAGTGCAGGCTAATAAATGGTAGGATGGTATTTCAGTCTGTCTGCATGCTGGGTTGTTGCAGTGCTGTTGCACTGGGAGAAAGAGAGAAGCAGTCGTGTGGCAGTGAACCAAGGTCTTCAAGGGCCTGATCCGGCTCCGCTAGAGCCAATCGGCCTGGTTTTCAGAAAGGCAAGCGATATCGTGGCATACCTCATTTGTAAGTGCATTTACTCTGATTGTGCACTTAACTCAGGCAACTGTGTTTGCAAATAGAGTTCATGGTTCCTCTCGGGGATCATGACCTGCCTGCACAATTGTGGCATCTGCACACAAGTTGCACCCTGAATGTGTCTGACTCTGAAGCCCAGAGTTTCTGAAGAGAAAACTCAACTCCCCAGAGCAACTACGCTGGATGCAGCTGGTTTGCAGCCAGCAAGATGTGCACATCTCATCTGACGTTCCCCAGGTGCCCAACACATTTGACATAATCCCAGTTAATAAAAAGAAAAGGAGGACTTGTGGCACCTTAGAGACTAACCAATTTATTTGAGCATAAGCTTTCGTACAGCTCATGAAAGCTTATGCTCAAATAAATTGGTTAGTCTCTAAGGTGCCACAAGTGCTCCTTTTCTTTTTGCGAATACAGACTAACACGGCTGTTACTCTGAAACCAGTTAATAAAGGATCACTCAATGATTTACTAAGCTACTGCACCTTTCTGCCGAATCTTCCTGCCCCCTCCAAGATACCTAACGGGTTGCAATGGAGGACAACGTTCTCTTTGCTGACTGGAGAATGCTCATTTAGAGATGGATGCTCCATCAGTTTAGACCTTTTGAATATGTCATGCCAACGGGCAACATAAATACAGATATGGTATATATTTTTCCTTGTGTCACAAACAAATGGGAGTGAACCAGCCTTGGCCAGTGGGCTGTGAGCATGTGTAGCAGTGATGGGGGCTACTACTTCGCCTGGTTTCAGCTCGATGGAACGAGCATGAGCAGTACAACTGGAATTTGCACAGGGCAGGCTGCTGGTCTGGGGTGTTAGTGTGTGATTTTATTGAACACGAATAAAAGTTGGATCCCTGTTCTGTTATCTAGCATTAGATGGCTCAGTTTTCAGTATTTTATTTGCTGTTTATAATTAAAAGTGATCACCACTGACAAAACACGGGCTCGATCGGAATCATAAATGGCATCTTACTACTAAAGATCTCAAACCACTTCACAACCAATGAAAGCCTTACCACAAACCTGTAAGGGACCATAGACAAGCATTGTAGTTACCAATGGGAAAAGTGAGGTGTGGCAATTCACTCCGCTGGATTTACCAAATATGCTTTCTCCTCTGTGTCTGAGCACATTGGCAGGCTGGTAAGAATTCAGTGCAAAAGAAATTCACCAACGAGAAAACTCAGCTTGCTGGGGCAGTTTAACTGGAAAAAGTCTGACAAAGCATACCTACAAGAGACTTAGCCAAGGTCCCATAGCAGCCAGAGGCAGGAATAGGACCCAGGAGTCCTGTGCCCCAGGGTCTGATCCAAAGCCCAGTGCAGTCAATGGAAGTCTTTCCAATCACTTAAATGGGCTTTAAATCAGGCTTTTTCCCACCAGACCACACTCCCTATCAAGAGAGCAGTGAGCATCACATGCAGATTTGCATTCAGTAAGATATTGTTATGAATGACTGCTCACTGCTTGCTCTTTAAGATTCCCAGCAAGACACTGTACGTATCATAACACAGCTCAGTCACACGGCACATCAGCTCTAAAGAGCGGGACCAAATTCCATTGAAATCTTTTATCTGTTCATTTCGTTGGAAATTATCTTCCCTCTAAATGACCCAGATCATTTAAATTGATAAACCGAACAGCTATTCTGACTCTCTGGGCTGGCCGATGTTCTGTAATACTTTTACCATTCCTGTGTGCGCTTCACTTTCCCTCTTGCTTTGCATTGATGCACATGGAGTGTAAAGGGTTTAGAGGCTGTTCTTGAGGCAGAGACGGAGACAGGAGATGTTAGTCACAAAACTGTCTGGGGGGTGCTATGACTAGGTTGTTAAACTGCCCCATATCAATGGAGGATCCAGAAAGGCAATGGGAACACAAAGACTGAAGCATTGACACCTATCCCCTCTGGGCAGGTCGAACATGTCAACTCAGCATGGCTCTGCAGGAGGAAGACAGTGGACTAAGAGGTGACAGGAGGGCAGGATAAGCAGCTTGGCTGGGTGGAGCCTGACACTGACTAGCTGTTTGAACCCTTGCTCCTCTGCGCTAACCTGAGGGCTGCTGACGCTGGGTTCCCCTGGACTAATAAACCCTACTCGCTATTGAAAGGCTGCCTGGTGTCCCTGCAAATACTCACCAAGGTGCACTGGTCCCTGAAGAGGGCAAAAAGCCTCTGACCAAGAGTCTGTCCCAGGTGGACTCACCGGGCAGAACTCGAGGTTAGTAACAGGAAGACTGGAGCCTAGGGGTTCAGTCTCGGAGGCATTGGGGTCTCATGGTCTACCGTAAAGAAGAGTGGGACTGCTTGGGGGTCTGACACGCTGAAGGGGCTCCTCCAAGGGGCTATTTAAAAACTGGGACATAACACTGATCCTGGAGATCTTTGATAGCTTCCATTCCCTGAGATCAGCCTGTTTGTAATCAGACAGGTCCCTTCATCAGAAATCGGTTGATGCAAGATGGGTATTGTACAGGTCTGCAGGTGTTTTAAGAGGACAAGAGCTGGCTTGGCTTCTAAAAGAAGCCAAAAGGTCAGAAGCACAGGCACAGCCTTGGAGGGACCTGCTATGTCCCCAGACAGAGAGGAGCTAATTTTCACAGCAGATAATGTATTGAACCCATCCCACCGCTTTCTCCTGGAGACTTGTCCATGGATGGAGCACGATTCTCTCAAACACATTTGTTATTCAGAATTATTTGCCAGATCATTTTTTCATGTATTCCTTGCCCCCCTGGGCTCCTTTGCAAGCATTTCATGGCATACCTGAAAGGTGAGCGGGTTTGAGAAGATGCAGAGATCACCTGGTATGGCTTCCGTCTTCCTCGGCCGGTGTCAATCAGCTTTGTTCTGTTGAAGTCAATGGAATTCCACCAGTTTACACCATTGAGGATATGGCACCAGAGGTTTAGATGTAGAATTTTGTTTCAAGCCAGTTACTACTTTCTGTCTGTGATGGGCTGCAAATGACTTGGAGGACGGGGGATGGGGGGGACGGGGGACGGGGGGGCAGGAGATAGTGTCATCTTTAATAGAGTTTATTGGTGCCTAGGGGGAAATTGCAGGTACCCAGAAAGCTCAGTTTTCAGAGTAACAGCTGTGTTAGTCTGTATTTGCAAAAAGAAAAGGAGTACTTGTGGCACCTTAGAGACTAACCAATTTATTTGAGTATAAGCTTTCGTGAGCTACAGCTCACTTCATCGGATGCATACCATAGAAACTGCAGAAGACATTATATACACAGAGACCATGAAACAATACCTCCTCCCACCCCACTCTCCTGCTGGTAATAGCTTATCTAAAGCGATCACTCTCCTTACAATGTGTATGATAATCAAGTTGGGCCATTTCCAGCACAAATCCAGGTTTTCTCACCCTCCGCCCCCCCCCCCCCCAACTCATTCTCCTGCTGGTAATAGCCCATCCAAAGTGACCACTCTCCCTACAATGTGCATGATAATCAAGGTGGGCCATTTCCAGCACAAATCCAGGTTTTCTCACCCCCCCCCCCTTTTTTCAGCAGGAGAGTGAATTTGTGGGGGGGGGGGGGGTGGAGGGTGAGAAAACCTGGATTTGTGCTGGAAATGGCCCAACTTGATGATCACTTTAGATAAGCTATTACCAGCAGGACAGTGGGGTGGGAGGAGGTATTGTTTCATGGTCTCTGTGTATATAATGTCTGCTGCAGTTTCCACGGTATGCATCCGATGAAGTGAGCTGTAGCTCACGAAAGCTCATGCTCAAATAAATGGGTTAGTCTCTAAGGTGCCACAAGTACTCCTTTTCTTTTTGCGAAAGCTCAGTGTGAGGCTTTTGTCACAAAGCTCTTGCTCAAGTCGCCCTGAGGCTATGTGGCACCTGCTCAATGGAGCTGTTTTATTACGGCCCCTTGTTTCCTGGTTCACTGCATTCCTCACTCCTGACTCATTCTCAGAGTTCCCGAGGTGCTTGAACAGATTTAATAATTTTATTAAGATAATGTTGAAATAAAAAGAAAACGGTACAGAGTTCAAGCATAGAGGTTTCTGGTTATCAGGGGATAAGGTACAGATTATCAAGGGGTGCGAAATTCGGTTTAGGAACTGGTGGCGTAAGGAATACATAATCTGCAGTCTCCCCGATTGCGGGTAAAAGTTTAACCGGTCAAAGTACAGACACTGAGCTATGGGGGTATGCTGTCCATACAATGGCTATGTTCAGGTGTGGAGAAAAAATAGCTCACAATTCAGTATGACACAGCAAAAGATCAGATTCTACCCTCCCACCCCTCCCCACATCTTTATTGCAGCTAGACTTGACCTGATCTCAACTAGCTCTGTAAATCTTTTCTTTTCCTCATTTCCATTGCTGAATCTGAGCTCATATTAAAAAATCCATTAGACAGCTGGGCAAAAAATTTTGACCAGAACTTTTTTTTTTTTAGCCAAAAAATGCAGGTTTGGGACAACTGAAACCTTTCACAGATTTGTATAGCATTCACTGAATTGTTTCAGTGCGGGAAAAAAATCCCCAAAGTAGCAAAACGTTTCATTTCATCATTTTCAAAACAAAATGTTTCAATTTTTCAATTCAAAATGACTTTTCCTTTTAAAATGTACTTCCATTTTATTTTAAAAATTTTAAAATCTTTCAAAAAGCTCAAAAGCAAAATAACACCTCTTGTTTGGGGTTCAACCCAAACAAAAAAAAACGTTTGTTTTTTTTACTTTTTGGTTCACTGAAAAATTCCAAAAAAAATTATTTAGGGTCAACAAGAAACAGTTGTTTTTCAGTACTGCCAACAAACCAAATAATCCGATATTTACATAGCTCTACAGGAGTCCTGATGAATTTACACCCCTGCTGTGAATAGAGCGAGGACTTTCCACACACGCTGGCCCTGATCCTGCAATTGGGCCCATTACAACAAACCTCTGCACCTCACTGGAGCTCTGCACTGGTGTAGGGGCTACCTGCATGGATCCAATTGCAGGACCAAGGCTGTTGTATGGTTCATTCAAGGAAGATCTTACTTAACTAAAAAACTGACTGTGTGACTTTGTTCCCTTGTATTTGTCCTCTTCTCTCCCCGCTCCTCCCTCCCTCAGGAAGTAAACCAGTTTTTCCTGAGCCCTTGCTACACTGTTATCAGCAACACAAAACAAACCAGAAGAAAACCCTAGGAAACATGAAAGTCGTTTGCTATTGTTGTGATCTTGGGAAGAAGCCCTCTTTTTCTTCTGGAAATCTGAAGGCCTTTCTCAGCAAAGCTCTCCTCAGCGACTGCCTCTTCATGAGCGTCCAGCTTCTAACCATAGAGGAGTTCAGCTATTGACCTCAGTGGAAAAGCCATGGGACCCGTAGATGCTGGTAGGTCTGAACTCTGGTAGTTGTGTGCGCTGAATGTGAGATCCTGGGAAGAAATGTACCAGTTGTGGGAGCCTCATATAGCTCTGTTGGACTCCGCTTACTCAAGTAAAACCTTCTACCTAATGAGCTGGCCCAGTGGGATTTTCACCAGCCCTGTGTTAAGCAAGGTTAGGATATATGAGGCAAGACTTGGCGGTGGGGGCTAGGGCTTTTTCAATGTCTAACTCCAGCAGGTTCAATTTAATTCAGTTAATTACATTAAAGTTAAAATATTTAATGTCTTGGCAGATTAAATATTAGAAGGAAGAAATGCCAGGGCTCTGGCATTAACGTTAGTTTTAAGTCTAGCACATTCGTTTTCCAAGCCTTAAAGCCCTTGTGGCTCTGAAACGTTATTCACTGTCATTGTATATGATTACTATAACACCTACAGTGCACCAGGCGCTTTACAAGCAGGTGTGAAGACACGGTCCCTGGCCTGCAGAGCTAATTCGCTGAGCAGACATTGTGCCAATGGAGGCTAGGAGAAGGGATAAACCAAAACCAGCCTGAGCCAAGTCTTCTTGGACTCTTTCTGACTTGGACATAATGGATGAGATGTTACCCTGCAAGCTACTGGGGCCAAGGCAGGTAGGTTTGGGGCTGCAAAGCAGCTGGAGTGCCTGTGAGGATGTCCCCCAACTTGAGCCAGAATTGTAGGGCACACATGTTAGAGCTGTCCTCTACCACCCGAGAGGCGCAGTGTCTAGATAGCAGTGTGGGCTGCCTCAAAAGGGTGGCACTCATGGCCCTGCTCTCCTGTCTGCTGCCCTCTTCTGGGCAGCTAGTGCTACAGCGGTTCCAGAGGGAGTAGGGACTGACCCACCCAGGCCATAGGGATGAGCAGGCACACCCCCCCTGTGTCCGCTAACCCTTTGCACGTCCACACAGTGGCTGGCCAGAATCTGGCCCCATATTTGCCACATTGGATCAGTACCAAGTGAATTCAAAAGCAGCTCCCTTCTCTAACCCTAAAGAGGCAGAAGCCCAGAGTAATCGGACAGCGGCTAATGCTTCCCCATGCCTGTGTGTCATGCAGAGATTTACCATGTTCTGGGAGACGGTTTCCAAAAGAAAGGAAGGGACTTTAGAGGGCAAATGAAACACACAAACTGCAGCCTGACGACACCCATGTTAAAGGCAGAACTCGATGGCTCTGGATTTAGCTGCATTCGCATGATCTGAGAAATGCAGCGAAGGGGAAAAAGGGAGATTAACATCTTGAAATCTGATATTGTCCCTAGATATTAGATTCACAAAGGTTCCTGGGGAGCTCAGCACTCACAGCCCCACATGCATGGGGACAGTAGTCCCCCCTTACCCTCTACTGCCTCAAAAGAACAACCAGCGAGACAACAGAGAAGGGGCCAAAGACAGTGTCAGACAGTGACTGTGAATATACTGCAGAAGAAGAGGCATCAGAAAGGAGCTTGGCTCTGTGAGGGAATCAGGACATCTGTGTTCTGTTCTCTGAACTCCCCTTTGCATCGTTGGGTAAGTCATTTTAATCACTCTGTGCCTTGGTTTCCCCACGTTGAAAATGGGGATAATAATACTTGTACACTCTTGTGAAACACTTTGAGATGTGAGCATTAAAAAGTGTCAAGTTATTTTTTTACAAACCTAAGTATCTCAGCTCAGCTGGCATATGAATTTACAAATCGCTTTGCCCATCACTGATATGCAGCCACCTCTGAGGTGGAATATGGCAGCCGTAACAGCAGCACTCCACAACAGGCTGCGGGGAAGGGGAAAGCTGAGGTGTGCCCTATCCAGCAGGACACAACAGTGTTCTCCCTCACTTCATGCAATCCACTCTGATGAAGACAAACATTGGCTCCGCCTATTCTCACTAGATCAATTAACCCAAGGAGCTCTTCTGAGGTTGAAGCCTGCACTCCCAGGGCTCGGCTGCTTCTGCAGCACCATCCGCCCCTCTTCTGGGGCCCACAGAAAATGCCTGGTAGAGATAAATTCAGCTCAGAGTCTTCTGCCAAGGGCCCTGTGGCCATTGGACTTGGCTGCAGAGGGGAATGCCGGGGTGGAAGTGTGCAGTCTCCAGGCTAATGGCCCTGGCTTCCCACACCTCTGTGGGGCTCCTCCCGTCTTGGACAGGAAACCGAAATAAGCTTTTTTTGAGATACAGAAGCAAAGACGACCCCCGCCTGCCGACAGTGCAGGGGGAGAGTGAGGACAGCCGGCTTCCGCAGTGTTACTGAGCATGCTCAATACAAGCCAAGCAGCAAATCTGGGACGGGGGAGCATGTGACCCTACATACTGCCCCCCCCCCCCATGCATCGCCTCTAGGGTTGCCAACTTTCTAATCCCTGAAAACCGAACACCCCTGCCCTTCCCCGAGGCCCTGCCCCACCTTCCCCCCCCACCCCATCACTCGCTCTCCACCCCTACCCCTGTCGCTCACCCTGGGACTCAACTGCCACCTGCAGAGCCAGGCTGGGAGGAGCTGACGTGGAGCCTGCCCGCCCAGTTGGGGCCCAGCGGGGCACGGCAAGGGTCAGTACCCGGAGCGAGGGGCTGGGGAAATCCGGGCACAATAGGGCAGGGGGGTCCCCAGAGTGAGGGGCCAGGGAAATCAGGGCACAGCAGGGGGTGGGGGGGCAGACAGGTCCTGTCCGTCCCCCTCCCTCCCCTCCTCCCCGCCGAATGGGACTAGTACCTACTCTGGAGCCCAGTTCGGGGGCCCGCCAGTTCTCTCCGTCAGGCGGGGGGGTGGGAAGAGCAGCAACTGCTAAGCAGCTCCGCTCCCCCCAGGCTCCACCCCCGGTGGAAGAGGCTGGTCACTGCAGGTAACTGGACTTTTAAGTGTCCAGTCAGCTGTGCTGACCGGACGCTGCCAGTTTCCCTTTTCGACCAGACATTCTGACCGAAAACTGGACACCTGGCGTGACTGAGGCCTCTGTACAGAGGCCAGTCACTTTGGACAGGCCAAGAGGACAGTGTTCTATGCTGAGGCTCTAGAGTCTGAATGGTCGCAACCTTTATATTCCTGAGACCCTGGTGCGATACCAAACTCAGTCCCGCTCCTGAACCGGGCCTTCTTTTTCCAGTTCACCCATCAGAGCACACTTTCCCCTGTTCTGTGCGTAGAACACGCTTACACAGAGCAAGGTCAGAGCACTCGCTGCACTGCCGTCAGAGAGCCAATGGAGCCCACGGTTCTATAAAGGGCCAAAATACGTGAGACAAACCGGCAAAGGGTTCTCACTGTGCTCCCTGAGAACATTCCCAGGGCAGGAGCTTCTGCTCCACAAAAACCACGGCAGGAACGGACCCCTTGTCAGCCATCTCAGCACTGAGACAATGAGTGAACAGGCCATGGGGACTCAGCGACCCTCCTACCCTACCATGTGCTCCCTCCAGGTCAGGGCTGGGGAATCCCATTACGAACAAAACCCATCCCTTTGATTGCGCCAGTTCCCTGCTGCTTGCATTTGCCTTCCTTTGGTTTGAGACAAACAGCAGATGCGGGGAGCAGCTTTACCTTCGTGAATACCAAAGCGAGACAGATCCATTAAACTCAAAGGACAATTGTCCTTTGTGTATTTCAGCTTGGAATAAAACTGTGTTATTGGGGACAATTAATCTTCAAGATCAATTGATCGTCATGAGGCTAAATTTCAGTTGTCAGAAATGATGGTGCTGCACTGTTAAGTGGTGTCTGACTACGTGACCTCTGATTAGGCCTCGCCTGCTGTGGTTTATCTTAATAACTTTGCTACTAACCGTGTGTCTTTTTATGCCTTGTGTACCAATGGATCCTGCTTATTTACTGTGTCAAATCCAAAATGCCCTTAATGAAGCAAAAACCTCACTGAAGTCAATGGAGTTGTTTGACAGGACAAATATCCTTGTTCTCAATTTGCTGCTTGAAGCTGAGGTAGGTGCACTAAGTGACTTGTCCAATGTCACCCAGAAAGTCTGTGGCATAGGTGGGAGTTGAACTTGGCCCTTCTGAATCCCTGGCCTGGGCATTTAACCACTGGACCATCCTGCCACTCACGTCCTAAAGGGGAGAAATTCTTGACGTCTCAGTGACACAAAGATGCTGCTGGAACTATTTCCAGCAAGCTAAAGGAATCTCCTGAGCTGGACAGCTGCAAAGTCCCTGTAGGCTATTTATCTTCCAGTCAACCCAACTGATGCTCATCTGATTTCCACATAATCCAGTAAAACTAGGTTAATAAATTCCTCTTTGCATGAAATGGGTTTTCCTTGCTGCCTGGCACACTATAGCCGCCCAGGGATATTAAGGTTCAAGTAGATGTTAAGATCTTTTAAAACAGTTTTAAGTAAGGGGATAAGTCTGTGAGCCAGCAGCTACTGATCTCAGTTACCCAGTGCAATTCCCAAGTAACTCCACTGGCTTCCCTGGAGTTCTTCTGGATTAACAGAGTCTGGCCCCAACTCCTCATTTAACAGGGAATCTCTGCGTGTGTTACTGTCCAACCAGTAGGTTTCACTAAGTGAGGTTACCTTGCGTGTTAAAACACCACTGCAGTCATTGCTTTGAGAAGCAAATCCTCATAATACTGTGGTTTCCCCTGTGCTCTAAATATCTCCAAGAACAGTCCATTTCTTTTTTGTCCTGCTGGAATGAATTCTGTGGTGTTGCAGCTTTAGGAAAAAGCTATTACAAAAAATTATGTTTTTTGTGAATGTTCCTTTCTTCTTCCTTTAACAAAAAGTGAAGAATAAACTTTTCCTACAGCTGAATAACTTTTCTTCTAATCAGGGGGTAGCCGTGTTAGTCTGTATCCACAAAAACAACGAGGAGTCCGGTGGAATCTGTTAAAGACTAACAGATTTATTTGGGCAGAGGCTTGCATGGGTAAAAAACCACTTGCAGCTGAAGAAGTGGGTTTTTTACCCACAAAAGCTTATGCCCAAATAAATCTGTTAGTCTTTAAGTTGTCACCGGACTCCTTGTTGTTTTCTCCTAATGACAATGGCCGTAGATACAGCCTCAGAAGAACATGGGTGGCAAGGCAGGCAAAACCAAAGGACCCATGAAGTTCTCTCTCATTTAGTCTCACTGGGTGAAATTCCTAGGGAGCAGGCTAGACTAATAATGTCTGTGTACCACTGAGTCTCCATTATGTCCTCAAAGCAGGACTTACATGGGACTTAGGCAGTGCATGGACCTTGTACTGACCTGCACACGGGGGAATTTCATCCACTATGAAAGAGTGTAGGGTCTGCTGGAAAAAAAAAACTGAAAGATTATAAAACATGTTTGAAAACCAGGGTATTAATGTCTGATATGCCCACTTTAGTTTTGTGTCTTTGCGACGTTTTCGCCTTGATGCTGTCACCCAGTGGTGGTCCCGTGTAACTACACATACTATCGTGTAGCAAACAATTCAAGTTAGCTGGCTAAAGAGCTCTGGCACACCAACCCAGTGTCTACTGGTGTCAATTTTCTTCTATTAAGTATTTCACCAAATGGATACCAGTGGTTTTAAGCTCTTTAGAGCTTCAACCACAAGAGCAGCCCTTTACCCTATCCTGGTATATTTTACAGACATGATGCATATTTTACCCAGTCAAATGGAAATGAAGCAGAAGATCTCGCCTGGGCTGGGAAGGCGTATTGTGCATTGTGTTTAGTTCCCTGCACTGAGATGAAAATATGACCCCAGTTATGTTCTCATGTACCTCAAGTTATAAATAAGAAATACACATAGTAATTTGATGCAAAACCAGTTCTGTTACAAGGAAATCCCTTTAGCCACATCTATAAGCCACAGTGTGGTCCATGAAAAATTAAGGATACCACGGGCCACAAATGTGTCATGTGCTGAGAGACTCATTAGGTTGAGGCATGTTTTATGTGCATTTAGGGCATAATTCAATGCTCATTCATTTCAGCTCACTGCCTCGGTGAAGTAATGGCACTGGACATAAATATTTCAATGAGACACTCTGCTGACCTTCTAAGCAGCAGGCAGCCTCGGTAATATGATGCTGACATAATCCATACTGGGTGAATATACGTGCAAGAGGGAGAAGTGGAAGCTATGGTGCTCAGCAGCTCCCCAGTGCACAAGGAACAGGGTAATTCTGAACCGTCACAGTGGCCTGCTCCACCACCCGCATTGCAGAGCCAGGAGCAGAGCCCACACAGCCCCTCAGCTCTGTGACAGTCGCTTTCATAGGCCTGGGTCTCGCCAGCCGTTAAGCAGAGAAACATGCAGCTCCAGTAGAAGTTCAGAAAGATGTGTCCTCTCTGCTCTCGGCTCATTGTTTCCTTGCTCCCCAGCTGGCTGTTTCTTGTCTTAGATGGTTAAAAATTTGGGGCCATGAGCATTTTTCTGTCCTGTGTTTGTACAGCACCTAGCACAACGGAGCCCTGAGCCAGGGCAGCAAGGCACTACTGCAATGCCAGTAAACAACAAATAGCAAGAATGCTGCGTTCTGTCTTTAAAATAGTGAGACTCCTTCCCAGCGGGCACTGTTTAGCGGAAGGCTCATTTGAGACACTGCTGCCATTTCTCATCAATCTACGGCAGCTGGTTGTAGCTTTGCTGTGGGGTGTAGCCTGGGGAGGGGTAACAGGTAGGCTGTAGCTCACCAAGAGCGTCTGGGATGGTGAGCTGCAATGCACAGCCGCTGGAGGGCACAGAGGGATCTCTGGAATGGTCCTTACTTCAGTCTGGATTAAGGGGGAAAGGGTGGAACTTAGTCTCAAAGCAATCGGCAGCTGATCCCAGCACAGGGCAACACATTAGGTCTGCCCTACAGCCAGTGTAAACCGAAGCCAAATCGCTGGATGGGAGGGCGGGGGGGAGGAAATGTGGCCTTTGATAACAAGGAGGGGATGATTCTGAAATCCCCACCCAGGGCCCCATTCTCCCAGTGCGTGAAGGAAACCCCGTCTGGAGGGGGCAGCCGACCCGCTTCAGGCTTGTAGGAGCTGTGCTCTGCAGCACGGGGACCCTCCAGAGCGGATATCGGGCAAGGTGAGATGCAAGACCCTATCACTGCCTGTTCCACCCAGGCAGGCTCCTCCCCAGGATCCCATGTGGAGGGGAGAACAGATCCCCAGGTTTCACACAGGCAAACTCCCAGCCACGTTTTGCCTGCGTAACACAGAGAGAAGCTGAATAAGGCCATCCGGGGTTCGGAGTGATAACAATACATAGCAAACAAAACACCGTGTCTCTGGCCGCCTCAGTGGAGAAGCCACGAGTTGAGCGGACGTGGAGACTGGACTCCCTTCCCACCCCTCCAGGCTGGGGGTGAGGCAGGCTCGGGTCCGAGCAGGGGGGAAGGTTGCACTGTCACCGCTCACGCTTTGTCTGCTCTGTGGATCGACAGAGGACTTCACACTCCCGGGTGGCCACTCAGCACCTTTTCCCAGCTGCTCAATTGTCACGGCGACAACTGGTTAAAGCGCACGTGCCACTCTCCTGGGCGGACTGCTCAACGGTGCCCCGATAAGCCCTATGCTGCTAACAGCAGCTCCCCATCCGCGCAGACGGTAGCGGCGTGCGCATTTGGAGCAGGAGTGGCCGCTTTCTCTACCCAGCTGTCTCTGGGAGGTTCCCAACAGCCATGGCGTGCAGCACACTTCCAGCCACACCGGACAGCAGGGTGCTGCACGAATCCAGCAGGAGCCCTTACTTGCAGGCCTTACGGTATTATTTGAACAGCACGTTGTCTTCTCAACACACTGTTTCTTTTGCAGGTGGAGTGCGTTTGCTGCACAGCACCCAAAATCTCTGGAGATGAAACAGCAGTGAGGAGCCAAGATACAGACCCTGCCTCTTGGTGTGATAGACGCTACCTGATTCTCTCTCTGTGATCTGAGGTTGTGCATCCACCTCACCTGAAACCGTGCCTGGAATGACATCAACCAATTTCAGTCACTGTTTCTGGTGGAGTGGGTAGTCCACTGCATCACCTACAACGTGCTGTGCCTGGTG
This sequence comes from Caretta caretta, assembly GCF_965140235.1. Taxonomy (NCBI): domain Eukaryota; kingdom Metazoa; phylum Chordata; order Testudines; family Cheloniidae; genus Caretta; species Caretta caretta. Next base: position 3,296,336 of record NC_134214.1, read on the forward strand.
GCTCTCCTAACACACCCCCACTCAGTAAACTTGCTTTCTTACCAGATTACGAAGGACCAAGCCAATCATTAGAGTGTGAGCCAAACTATACTTGCTTGAGATATTGTATGTTGCACTCCCCGAATTGCACTCCCCAAATTTCACAGTAAGTATGCCAGCCCACTGGAATCTGGCCCAATCTAAACGCTATCATCTGATGACTGACGGGTGGTCCCCATGCAATACATCTGTCTGACTCTGCCCATTTCCAGGTGGGTAAATATCCATACAACAAAACCCACCGTCACAACTGTCAGTGTCAGTTGTGAGGCCAAGAACTGAATGGTCACGGTAGCCACGAGGTCTTTCTAAGTAAGGGTAGAGGCATATTGGCAGAGAATGTTGTGGAGGAAGCTTATACTGCTGCCCCTATTCCATGGTTAGAGAGCTTTAGTCTCCAGCGCTATCTGGAGACTAAAGCAAATTGCCATGTCCCTTTCCAGCTGATTTTTCCTGTTCTCCACAGATTGCGAGCTCAGCAAGGGGACTCATTCTAGAACGGCTGAGCGAGGCTGTAGGACTGGCAGGCCGAGAGCAGGGACTGGGCCCTAACTCTGCTCTCAGGAATAACTCAGAGAAGTCAATGGAGGGGCCTGGGTGTGAAGCTGGTGCCGGGGGAAACCAGGCCTCTAACTTGCTGGAAAGGTGGAAGGCAGAGAAAGAAGTATGTGTAATGAGGCAGCAGCTTGATTGTCCAGTGACTGCATCAGATATCCAGAGAGAGGTAAATGCGACTACGTGAGAACTCACAATTACTTTGTAAATAACAATGCCAGGTGAAAGACATGGGGAGAGCCAGCCCCATAGGTTTGGCAGCGTCCAACCTTGCAGCCGCCCCAGCTCAGGTAAATCTCTCATGGACTAGTGTTTTACCCAGGTCTAAGCAGAGTCAACACTGGGCCTGCCGTCCAAGGTGCCGTGTGCCAGTCACTCTCCCACCATTCGGCAGCTGTTCATTTCCCTGACGTCTTTCAGGGACGTCAGGAGGGACCATTATGATCGTCTAGTCCGACCTCCTGCACAATGCAGGCCACAGAATCTCACCCACCCACTCCTGCGAAAAACCTCTCACCTATGTCTGAGCTATTGAAGTCCTCAAATCGTGGTTTAAAGACTTCAAGGAGCAGAGAATCCTCCAGCAAGTGACCCGTGCCCCGTGCTGCAGAGGAAGGCGAAAAACCTCCAGGGCCTCTTCCAATCTGCCCTGGAGGAAAATTCCTTCCCGACCCCAAATATGGCGATCAGCTAAACCCTGAGCATATGGGCAAGATTCACCAGCCAGATACTACAGAAAATTCTTTCCTGGGTAACTCAGATCCCACCCCATCTAACATCCCATCACAGGCCATTAGGCCTATTTACCATGAATATTTAAAGATCAATTAATTACCAAAATCATGTTATCCCATCATACCATCTCCTCCATAAACTTATCGAGTTTAATCTTAAAGCCAGATAGATCTTTTGCCCCCACTGCTTCCCGTGGAAGGCTATTGTCCACAGTCTTGCACCTTCTGTAGCCAGAAGGGCGTGCAGCATGGATGTGAACTCCTCCCAGTGTCAGGCTTGATCTACACTTCACAAGTTTTATTGCCATAAGTGTGTCAGTAAAGGGGGTGATTTCTTACCAGCACAGCTGTGCTGGGAACAGTCTTCATGTTGGCACATTATCCTGGTACAAGATCCTTTAGCCTGGTATAGCTTATTCTGCTCCAGAGCAAAGCGCACTATGCCAGCATAGGCATTTTTGTACTAACACAGCTGCATCTACACTGGGAAAGTTTTGTTCTTCTCACTATGCCAGCACCGTGAAAGCAGCAAATCTTTTAAGTGTAGACAAGACCTTGGTAGAGTTTAGTAGCCTTTTATATTCACTCCCCAAGGGTGGGAATGACTATGGGAGGGGCATAGCAACCTTAACAGTCTAGGTAGGAATATGGAGTGACACTGAGTTCTCATCTTTCTCTCTCTAGGTACTGAGGTAGCTCCAGTTACCTGAACACACCAGTGCAAGAACCAGCTGAGAGAAAGCTCACGGTATGACTAGTAGAGGACACAGTAATACACAGTAAGAATAAAGGTTCGTAATAGGATAATAGTGAGCAGTTAATGCCAAGTGTGGGGGACATCTGATTGTAGAAAACAGAGCTGGAACAGACCAACTCTCTGTGTTAGACTGCTTGGGGCAGGTCGTTGGTCCATTCTCTGCTCTGCATGCACTGAGCCCGCTTTCCCGCGCAGCAGATAAAATACTTTTGCTCTAGTGGCTTGTCTATCTGCACAGCCATGGGCAGAGCTTTTCTCTACAGGATATTCTCTAGCGCTTTTGAACACCAAGGCATCCATCATCTCTCAAGCAGCAGTGACAGGACCATACCAATCCCGGGCTTCTTCTCTGAACAGTGAACGGAGTCAAACAAAGAACAAAGCACACCTTGCAATACAGTGATTTGGTTTTACTGCTTCATGTGTAACAAACCCAACCAGATGAGAGCTGCAAACAATTCCTCATGAGCACCCTCTCCCATTGCAAACCCATTGAGCTCCAGCAGAGGACGTTCCCCTTCAGCGACCGTTTGGACCAGCACATTGTTCTCCCAGGCATATTCCCAGAGAACCAAGTTGCCAAGCTTGCAGACTGTAAGTGGTACATTGTATATAGGACAGGACACTGCCTGAGGCTGCAGCAGAGCAGGCCAGGCCTCCCCGGAGCACAGCAACGAAATAAGCCAGAGAAGCCCTTGGTCGCTCCCTTCCCAAGGACGCAGCAGCACACGCAGGTGCTCTGGATTAACGACTGTGGTGTTGATGACAGACAATAACAGACTAGGAGATGGTCTGATGCTTTTGGCATCCTCGAGCACCTGTCACCTCCCCAGGGAGAAGAAAAAAACTGAGCAACATACAAGAAGCAAAATACTCACATACTAGCTGAGAGAGAGGGAGTTGCAGCCTGCAGTAATCAGAGACCCAGCAGCCATCCTAGGGCTGGAGCCAGCTCTCTCCCCCAGATTTAAAGGGCCAGCAGCCAGGAGAGCATGTTGGGAAGGGCTCTTATAAGCAGTAAACCCAAAGTGTGGGACTCAGAAAGCAGGAAGCTCTTAGTGAAAGCAGGCTGTGTTCCTGCCTGTGTGAGGGTTAGGGAGTTGGATGAAAGATAACCTGGGGTTTTCAGGAATTGCAGCCCTGTGTTTGTATATTAAATAGCCAGATTACTTGTGGACATTAATTGATTCCCTTACATGAGATTTAATTGTCACCACACATCAAGGTTTTATCTGGTATGGGAAACTCATAATTGACAACACAGCAGTGGAACAGTGTTCCCCAAAAATCTCTACTCAGAGTCCCAGCACAGAGGCTCTGAGCAAGCTCGGGCAGCTTTAATTCTTCCCCCTGAACACTCAACCTGTGCACTGAATGACTCAGGTGTCCTGGGGGAAAATAGTATGTGATCATGTCATTAAAGACTGTAGCATGATGCATACGCACAAGGGGAGCTGAATTAAGGTTGCACAGGAAACCTGAATTCTGGCATTTCCTAAATGTTGAGTGCTTGGCTTTGCCACCTACATAAAGTTTGTTTAGCATAGGTCTTTGGTGTGTAATTGTATAAAGAAAAGAACATATGCACAGATCTTTGGTGCAGTATCATTAAAAAGAAAGGTGGCAAGAATCCCTAGCAATTAAAAGTGTTAAGAACTAACTATAGGTGTTCCTACCCACTCCCCTATAAACCCACATCAACAACGTGTATGGGAAATACCAGTGCACCATCACATTCCAATATGGGGCTCCCGGACCCCCAGAGGATGAATTGTCACAGTTGCTGGTTTCCAGCCATAGGCCTGTAGAAATAAGTACATTATTTTGGAAATGAGATATGGAGCCTTCTGCCTACAGGTGACTGGTGCAATTACAAAAAGAAAAGGAGTACTTGTGGCTCCTTAGAGACTAACTGGTTCCATTACAGTTACCAGGAGGTGACCATAAGCTATTTCCCTTGGATAGATGTTAAGTGGCCTACATAAAATGAGCCAGTGGTCTCAGTCCAGTTCCCAGATGGGGCTTAACTCTACAGGGTGTTATAAACTCTGACCCAGTCCAGCAAAGCACGTGCAGTCCCCTAACTTCGCTGAGACCTTGAAGGATTGAGGTCACCACATTTGGCACATTTGCTGAATCTCTTCCTTGGCAAGCTCAGCAGAGAGCCTAAAAACTGAAAGGACCAGACAGAGCTACTCTGCTGTCACCTGACAATGAGTTCAACCAGACCAGGTGGGAAGCCTGTTTATGGGAGAAAGCCTGACATGGGGAAAAAAGCCCACCATGGGGAAAGCCTGCCATGGGGAAAAAAGCCCACGACGGGAAAAAAACTTCCTGTCAGGGTGGTTAAGCACTGGAATAAATTGCCTAGGGAGGTTGTGGAATCTCCATCGTTGGGGATTTTTAAGAGCAGGTTAGACAAACACCGGCCAGGGATGGTCTAGATCAGGGGTGGGCAAACTTTTTGGCCCAAGGGCCACATCTGGGTACGGAAATTGTGTGGTGGGCCATGAATGCTCACGAAATTGGGGTTGGGGTGTGGGAGGGGGTGAGGGCTCTGGTTGGGGGTGCGGGCTCTGGGGTGGGGCCAGAAATGAGGAGTTCACGGTGTGGGAGGGGGCTCCGGGCTGGGGCAGAGGAGTGGGGTGCAGGGGGTGGGGTGAGGGCTCTGGTTGGGTGTGTGGGCTCTGGGGTGGAGATGGGGATGAGGAGACTGGGATGTAGAAGGGTGCTCCGGGCTGCGACTGATGGGTTCGGAGGGCAGGGGGTGGATCAGGGCTGGGGCACGGGAAGGGGTGCAGGCTCTGGGCGTGGGCTGGGGATGAGGGGTTTTGGGTGCAGGAGGGTGCTCTGGGCTGGGATCGAGGGGTTTGGAGGGTTGGAGGAGGATCAGGGCTGGGGGTTGGGGAGTGGGGAGAGGCTCAGGGGTTCAGGCTCTGGGTGGCACTTACCTCAAGTGGCTCCAGGGAGCAGCAGCATGTCCCTTCTCCAGCTCCTATGCGGAGGCGCAGCCAGGCGGCTCTGCACACTGCCCCATCCGCAGGCACCGCCCCTGCAGCTCCCATTGGCTGCGGTTCTCATTTCTGCAAATACTTCCTGTGCTATGGCTCATTTGTGAGCAGTTTTGTTGCTAATGTTCAGTATTCAGAATTCCAGCTATTTTGACTGGCTAGGTAGGTCACCTTGGATTCCCTTCCCTGACTGGGTGAGTGTAACTCTTCAACTCAGGTTTCTGGTGTCAATCCTTGTGATTTTTTTAAATTCGAAATTCACTTCCTGTGAGTATTTGCTGTGTCTGTGAATGCGCTGGCCAGTGAATTGCCAGAATGTTTACAAAAAGCAAAAGATATGAGTGCAGAAAAAAAAGTGACTTCCTTTTTAAACTTGTGCTGGGCTATCCGCTCAGGCAAAGCCCCTAATGCAACCACTTGCCCTGCTAAAATCCAGTTGAAGGTGTCAACACTGCATCTACACTGCTGTCAAACTGGGTTTTCAACTGACTTAAGCTCGCTAGCTCAATTGATCTAAATTGAATTAAAAAAGCACCTTAGCTTGATTGATCTAAGTGTAATGAACAGGACATGGAGCAACGGTCTCAAGTTGCAGCCGGGGAAGGTCTAGGTTGGATATTAGGAAACACTATTTCACTAGGAGGGTGGTGAAACACTGGAATGGGTTACCTAGGGATGTGGTGGAATCTCCTTCCTTTGAGGTTTTTAAGGTCCGGCTTGACAAAGCCCTGGCTGGGATGATTTAGTTGGGGTCAGTCCTGCTTTGAGCAAGGGGTGGGACTAGATGACCTCCTGAGGTCCTGTCCAACCCGGATATTTTCTGATTCTGTGAAGAAAGCAGCTTATTTCCCAGGCTAGGCAAGCCAGAGAGAAGAAAACATTTGCTTCATTTGTCTGTGTGATGTCGATGGCAACCGTGTCCTTTTCACCAGGAATTATTAGAATTCTGCTGTCTCCTTCATGTAAAAGCACAGCAGACATTTCAAGGAGCTGCACAAGGACAGGCCACCTTCCATCAGCTGCTTTTGCGCCTGTTCCTCTTGAAGGCTTCGAGCCAGATTCTGCACTACATTGTCCTAGCTACCCCATGCTGCTGCTGGGCCCAGCTCACCCCTGGGACACTGCTGCCCTCTGGGCTCCTGTCTTTGGAAGGCCAGACCCCCAGTCCCTGCCTCCCTCCCAAAGACCCACAACAGCTGCTGTTCCGCCCTGTGTCCCAGGTGCTGTAATTATTCATCCACTTCCCCCAGAGACACTTTACCCTACCCCTGCCCCCCCCCCCCCCCCGCATGAAGAGCAAAGTCTTGGTTCCTGGCCAGCACTCCTGTGTGTCAGGCCCTTTCTGCAGGGCTGGTCTGACCGCTGCTGTGGCTGGTGCGGGCTCAGCAAAGAGATTGCCCCGAGTTACCCTTATCCACCCAGCTCCCTCCCTTTGGCTTGGAAGAGGAAAAAGCAAGGTCCTTGCCAAGCCCCCGCCCAAGCTAGAACCATGCTGAGCGATTCTCCCCAGCCTGGGTCATCACTGTCCTCTGTGCTAAGCAGGAGTTCGATGCTGCCAGATCAGAACTCTGCACTCACTTTACACCGCTCCTAACGCTTGCTGCCCTCTTAACTAATGTGTAACGAGCTAGGCAAGGTGCAAGGCAGGAGAGAACCAGGCCCCATGAACTCCTCTAGCCAACGCACAATTTTCAAGACACACTTCAGCTGCCCCCTGTGTTTACACCTGAGCTGTGGTGTAAGCAGTTTGCATTGTGCAGGTCTCGTGCTCCTCACTTGTGCGCGTCACATACAGTGAACCTGCCTGTCCTTCCCCCTGCAAAGCTCTGCACAGCCCCCCTGCTAAGAACTGCTTGTCAGCAACAACAAAATTCCTCCCTCTGCGTCCCATTGAGGCTACCCCATCTTCTGGCCAGCCGCGAACTGCCTGACTAATGGAGAGCAAAAAGAAAAGGAGGACTTGTGGCACCTTAGAGACTAACAAATTTATTTGAGCATAAGCTTTCGTGAGCTACAGCTCACTTCATCGGATGCATTCAGTGGAAAATCTGGCAGACACTGTGTGGTGCTCTCTGTGGCTGGTACAACACTGGGCACATGGTTCTTGTCCATGAAGTGCCCTCCTTGAGGGGTATCTGCCCTTGTGATGCCCCACCTACGGGTCCAGCGATGGACGTATATCAACGCTTTCCTCCCTGGAGAGCTATTCAGCATCTCCCCATGATGTAGATATCAGGCAGGAGTCTTCAGATGTTGTGAGAGCCAAAGAGTCACGTCTCTTAAGCACCATGGCAGGTGAGGGTCTGAGCAGCTGGGGAGAAAACATACAGCAGGCCTGGTGCAGGTAAAACACATCCCTCGGCAACCTTCATGGATGAGGTCCAGACCCAATACAAACCACTGGCCGCTTTCTTTCATGGAGCAATGCAACCGTCTTCATTCCTCAGCCGAAAATCCCCTCCCCTCCCACACGCTGCCCGCCCTCCCCTGTTGGCTCCGTCTCATGCGGGCAGCCCAGCCCCTTGGTAAAGCTCAGAGTCGCACTAGCTACAGCTGCCATTTCAGCTCAGACAGGCCCCTAGCTAGGACTGTGCTAGGGTAAGTGGGTGTCTTTTGGAAGAGGGTTGGGGTCTGGTCGGGGTGGGGGTGTGTGTCTCTCTCTCTCTCAGCCTGGGGGTTTGGGAGCCTGCCTAGGTAGAGGCAGCTCCCTGCGGGGAGCCTGGGGCTTTTACTGAGCTCCATCAGCTTCTGTTCTCAGTAGCCATCTGGCCACCTGCTGCCCCCACCTTCCCAGCCTCTGGCTACCACTGCTGTAGCCATCTCCCCTCAGATCCAGCAGTGGAACAGCCAGGCGAGTGTCAGACGGGCTGCCTCAAACCAGGACCTATCACGCAGCCCTGGGAGGAATTGCAGCTCTGCTTGTAGGCCAGCTAAACGCATGAGGATCCCACCAGTGTGCAGGAATAGGTGCCAGGGCAGCCAAATGCATGGCTGTCACATGAGCGGGGGACACCTGGCAGCCCTAGGTGAGTGTCCTGCAGGATTAGAGATGGATTGAAGATCTCTCAAACTCTCTTTTCAGCTCATTTCTCCAGCAAGCTGCTGCCATCTGCATCGGGTGTCTTCTTCCGCGGTGGTTCAAAAGGTGGGTGGGTGGGGATGGACAGGTGTCAGAGGGGCTCCCACCGGCATTGAGATTTAGGCTCAGTCTAATCGCAGTCATCCGTAAATGGAGGCCTTCCCTGGTGATGCCCTGCCTCTGGCCACCACTAGTAGAAACCTGGCTTCCAGCAGCTGCAGCATCCCTTGCTGAATGTAGCAGGTACAGTGCAAGCAACACGGTTGCCTTTTGCTGCTCTGCCCATCCTAGCCGGGCTCTTGTCTGGCCTGGGGAGAGAACCTCCTGCTCAGATGCTGGCCAAGGGCTAGTGGCAAATGACCATGCTGTCTCAGTAGCTGCTTGTATTTGGTTCTCCTCCATAGAGGAGCAGAACTTGCTTTTCATTTCAGTTTATGAGCAATACAAGCCTGGCCTTGCCATTAAAGTCAGAGGTTGTCTGGATTGAAGCCACGGTCTAGAGCCCCTCAGCTCACACTCAGCACGTGCCCTGCCCTGCTTTCATCTACTCTTTTCTTGGTTTGCAGACAAGATGCCAAAAAATTCAGCCCTCATGTATCTCCACTGAGATCAGCTGAGCTACACCAGCGATTCAATTGGCCCATTCGCCCTCAACAAGAAAAGTCCAGCTGAATCCAATGGTACTGCAGATCCCCTGGGTTTTTCTTCCGGCTTCTTTTATTCTTGGGCATGGGGATGACAACGCTTGGGCTGGGTTAAATTTTTAAACCTCATCTTCTAATCTATAATTATTTCAGAGCAGTAGGAAGCTTTCAGTTCCTATCTCATCCCCTCTAAGAGACTGTCCCAAAACAGGGCAGGGAAGTGATAGCTGGAACTGAAAGCAGGGCTCTTGGTCTCTCTGTATATTACGAAAGCTTATGCTCAAATAAATTGGTTAGTCTCTAAGGTGCCACAAGTCCTCCTGTTCTTTTTGCGGATACAGACTAACATGGTTGCTACTCTGAAACCTGTATATTGGAGAGACCTCTAGTGGCCGGCAGAAGATATAACCCTGGCAATAGTTAGCGTCCTTGTCAGCGCACAGAATAAGCACCACTTTACACTGGTGTAGCTTACAACCCCTTCAGCATGAATGCAGTTATCTTGGCATAAAGCTGCTTATGCTGGTATAGCTGTACAGGGACCGGACTGAACTATTCTGGTATATGGCATCTTTATACCAGCATGACTGCATCCGGGTAAGGGGTTGAAAGGGTATAATCTACATAGATTTGTTTTAAAAATCACAATTCTGCATCTCATAGTGATACCAGTTCATTCACTGCGTGGAAACCAGGCCTTAATAAAAACCAAAACTAAACCCAAAATATCCAGGAAAAATTGTCAAATGGGCGATCATCCTACCCTTTGCTTTTTCAGTTAACTTCATGTCTCACTCTAGCATTTCAGTCTTCACAGCCGCTCTGGGAGGCAGGGAAGTATTATCGCGCAGAGAATGGATACTGAAGTGTTATCTAGCTGATGGAGAAAACGAGACTGCTTTTCTGTGATAATTTGAACATAATGAACAACTTTAAATTTATTCTAAATTTCACAGATTTTTCCAGGGTCTCAACAGAACAATTTGCATAGAGAATTTTTCAGTTTAAAAAACTAAACACTGAAATATTTTCATTTAGGCTCCATTCTAGTAAAAACATGAAAGTTGCATCACAAAAATTTCATTGCAAATCATTTAATCAAAAACCTGGAAAATTTCAACCGATAAGGATTTTCTTTCACAAAAATGCTGGTACAGCTTAAAAATCCCTTTTCCAATCAAATGATCTTTTCAGCCATCCCTCATAGTATTTGCTTCCTTTTATGACTGAGAAATTTCACACTTTGGAGGAGAAAGAGCAAACATTTCTCAGACAGGTTGATTAAAAAAAAAAAAAAAGAAGTAACTAGCAGCTCTCTGACATCATTCTAACATCCCAAGCCACTAAACAAGTCCCACAGACGGGCTGGTGGTCAAATGGGCGTGATAAATTTATTTATTATGGTGGTTGCATTTTATCACATGGATCTCCCTCCTCCTGATACATAGTATATTGAGCTGAAAGCCCATGCTGGTCCACAGATATAGTTCATAAAGTTATGTGTGTGTAAAAGCCCAAACCAAAAGCACTTGTTTCATAGAATCACAGAATCATAGAATATCAGGGTTGGAAGGGACCTCAGGAGGTCATCTAGTCCAACCTCCTGCTCAAAAGCAGGACCAATCCCCAATTAAATCATCCCAGCCAGGGCTTTGTCAAGCCTGACCTTAAAAACTTCTAAGGAAGGAGATTCCACCACCTCCCTAGGCAACGCATTCCAGTGTTTCACCACCCTCCTAGTGAAAAATTTTTTCCTAATATCCAACCTAAACCTCCCCCACTGCAACTTGACACCATTACTCCTTGTCCTTTGCTCTTCCACGCACTGCACTGCAGAGAGCAGTGATGCTGTTTGAACATGTTCCCCAAAGTTTGTACACAGAGCTGACCCCTGGCTGGAGGCACAGACATCTCTTTGTTTCCACAGAGCCGTGACTCCATCCTTCTCTGAGCAGCTGTCACATTCAGAGAAGAATGAGGGGGGATTTGATAGCTGCTTTTAACTACCTGAAAGGGGGTTCCAAAGAGGATGGCTCTAGACTGTTCTCAGTGGTAGCAGATGACAGAACGAGGAGTAATGGTCCCAAGTTGCAGTGGGAGAGATTTAGGTTGGATATTAGGAAAAAGTTTTTTCACTAGGAGGGTGGTGAAACACTGGAACGCGTTACCTAGGGAGGTGGTGGAATCCCCTTCCTTAGAAGTTTTTAAGGTCAGGCTTGACAAAGCCCTGGCTGGGATGATTTAGTTGGGGATTGGTCCTGCTCTGGGCAGGGGGTTGGACTGGATGACCTCCAGAGGTCCCTTCCAACTCTGATATTCTATGATTCTATGATTCCCACCGCCTTTGGACTCCACCATCCCGTTTGGTTCTCATGAAGCCTGGTGTTGTCTGAACCTGGGGATATTCTGAACAAAAGGAGCTCTTAACCACACCTGTAGCTGTTTCCATCGCTTCACTGCAATGCAGCAGACATCCTAGGCTTCAGAATGACACAGTGACAGTCCTGGAAGATGTGTGTTGATTTGTGCAGGTGGCAAAGGAGGTGGGCGTGCTGCAGTGGGGGACCTATGCTTGTTTGGCATTATTTCAGTTGTGGTGATTTGTGTCTAGGTGAGTTGTGCTGGGACATTTGTGTTGATTTGCGTGGGTGGCAAATTGAGAGGCTTTTGCTGCAGGGAGGAGCTTCGTGCATTTGCGACAATCTTGTGCACTGGTTGTGGTCTGAGTTTTTAAAGAACTGTAGCAATTGGGCCAAGTAATCCAACATCTGTGCAGTCTCCCTCGTACAACCAATTAAATCGCTGCATCCAAATTAGCTGTACAGCCAGGGTGGTCATTGGTTGAGTTACTTCTGATATCCCAAAGATCTAGGACTCTTGGCATAGCATAGATACATTCATGCAACAGCATGGCATGTCACTCATGAAGTCAAAATGGCCGAGAATTTAAAAATTAGATGGTAACAGACCATGTATCTCAGCTATGACTCAACCTGCTGATATTCTGCACAGAAAAAGCTCTCACCCATGCTTGTAGCTGCTTCACACTGACTGCACGAGTGGAATCTTATTCTGTAGGTAATACAGCTGGCGAATTCTGCACCCGTGTGTACAGTGGGACATGCCCCAGCTCTAATTTAGAAGGGGTTTTAAAGCACAGAATGTATTTGGCAAGATGGAAATTTGAACAACTGGACATTTTCTACTAGAGGCTCAGTACCAAGCCAATGGCAGACATTCGTATGAAAGGTTGCTAATACAACAAACATAGTTCCGGGTGGAGTTATTTCCTGCTGTTTATTTGCTTTCCAATGTAGCCCCTGCATCCCCCAGTGGCAGCTACCATGTCTCTCCCATTTTCCTTCCACTCTATTTTTATGATGTCCCAAAAGAGCTTCCCCCTTCCTGTGCCTGATCTCAAGACAAGGCATGTGGCAGAATGCCTGATTGGAGCCGGTGGGACAAGCCAATTTGAAGCTGTCTCATCCACCCAGTCTGGCCCACCTATACCTCCCCCACCCACTATCTTTACATCTTTAGGGCTTTATAGTACCAACAAGCACCATAATATCTGAGCACTTTCCACAATAAAGTGGTAGCAATTGCGGAGTCCCGACTGGCTTCTCTCTCTTGGTTTCCATGTTCATTACGCCCAATATTCTTCATAGTAAAATTTTTATGATGTGAGTATGGCATAATTATGATGTATTTTGTGCAAGATAAGGCATGTGAGATATCACTGGAAAGGTTCTAATTTAGTGAATATGATTATCATATTTGTATGCATGTATCATTTTGTATCTGAAGTCAGGAATATTGTCTATGCATCTATAACAAATGTGTTTACCCCTGGGGAATTCCCACTAGACAGAATACAATCAGTCTAGATTGCTGGCTGGAAAGGGCCATTCGGAAGAACAATAGGTCTTAGAAGATGCTAATCTCTCACCGGGGAGCCTTCCTGGGGACACTACAAACAGCCTCGGAAGTATGGCTGCAAGGTCATGTGATCAAGTCACCTGATGCTGGACTCCATGATAATATTAGTATTTTTCCACTGAGCAGGGTTAGGAACCACAATGGAAGACAAAGAATTCCTGCCATATGTAAAACCTATTTAAGGCAGAGGAGGGACATAATCATGGCTTGTTCTTAACTGAATCCCCGCCTCAGATGTTTCTTAGATGTTTACAGCAGTCAAAGACTGAATGAGGGGAGAAGGATTGAGCCCAGGCTGGAAGGTTGTCCAGCTAGTGAATGGAGTATCTGAAGGTGTAAGCTGCCAGTAAGTGCAGCTGGCCTTCAAGAATCTCTGTAATTTGCCTAAAACAACATTTAGGGTGAGAAAGTACTACTTGTAACTAGATTCTTTAGTATCTTAAGCTTAGACTGCGTAAGTAGTTTGTTTCATTTGCTGAGTAGTCTGCTTTGATCTATTTGATATCCCTTATAATCACTTAAAATTTATCTTTTGTAGTTAATAAACTTGTTTTGTTTGGTCTAAAACCAGTGTGTATGGAAATTATACCCTGGGGCAGAAAACTGTGCATATCCCTCTCCACATTGAGGGACGGGGCGAATTTCATGAGCTTGCACTGTATAGTTCTCTGTGCAACGCAAGACGTTACAATTTTGGGTTTACCCTCTAGAGGGGGGTGTGCACTTGAGTATTGGGCAATTCATTAGCTGAGCCTTCCCATACAGAGCTGATCTCAGCATGTGTGTGAAGCTGCAGCTGGGTGTGTCCCTAGCTGTGTGTGTGTGCGCGCGCTGGAGGGGGCTTGAGAGCCTGTCACAGCAGTGCAGTGTAAAGGGAGCACAGGCTGGTGGGTTAGGTGGGCTCAGTAGGACCCCAGTTTCAAGCAGCGCCCTGGGTAGAACCCGTCACAAACCCCTTCTCTCACATACGTCTTTCTCCCAGCAGGCAACGAATACTGCCTCTGCGGTACGCTACTTACCCCTCAGAGCCCCCAGTTTACCAGTCCCCAGCATATGTCCCCTGATCTCCTAGCACAGGGCTGTTTATAGACAAGTGCCCGGAGAAAAGAAAGAGGCATTTCACGGACCAGCACGATGCTGACAATAATTTGCAAGCACATTGAAACACACGTGCTATTTTTAACTTAATGCCATTTATTTATAGCCAGCTTCCTTCCGGCTTTTAACTGCTCCATATATTTTCATTTTCTCAACACGTTGGTAATTTTTCTTCTGCCGTCCCCCATGGGAATTGGCTTTAGAAGGGAAACCTGACCCGAGGGCAAGAGGTTGAAGCTGGGAAATGGCGAAGGTGCACACGGTGGAGCAGTCCACAAGGCTCCAGAGTATTTAACTAAGACAGGGGACAGGATGGTGGGAATGGTAAATCAGCATGATGTCATACCAGGAGAGGATGTCATACCAGGCTTGCGGCATGAAGCCACCTGAAATCAATGGAAGTTTAGTGCACTCAGCACTGCGGAAGACCAGGCCCCTAAACTCACAAAGACCCTTTAAGGATGGAAGTTAGGCAGACTCATTATGAAAGGGCCTGATATGAAAGGTGGTCTCTTGCGGACAAGGATTCTGCCTCTGATGACCCTGGCAGTGACCCCACATCCTCTGGCTACTCTTTTCTGCAGCAGCACCGTGAATTCACTTAGCAAACAGGCGGGAGATGAATGAACAAATGATTAAGGAAAGTCTACAGTTTGAACTCCAAACCTTGATCCTGTCTTTAGGACCCTCACATTATTTTAGCTTGTTCAGCTACAAATTAAGTTGTGACTTGGGAGCAGCTTCGTGTCTGATTGCATGTTTCAGTTGCACACATTTGGAAAGCAGTCTTTGGCGCCTCTAAGGTGGTTGATCACATCGCATTTGTCAGGTTTCCTCCCCTTTTCTGCTTCCCTAATCCCATTTTAGGCTTATTTAGGCAGTTATGCGAAAAAGGACTTGGGGTGACAGTGGACGAGAAGCTGGATATGAGTCAACAGTGTGCCCTTGTTGCCAAGAAGGCCAATGGCATTTTGGGATGTATAAGTAGGGGCATTGCCAGCAGATTGAGGGACGTGATCGTTCCCCTCTATTCAACATTGGTGAGGCCTCATCTGGAGTACTGTGTCCAGTTTTGGGCCCTACACTACAAGAAGGATGTGGATAAATTGGAGAGAGTCCAGCGAAGGGCAACAAAAATGATTAGGGGTCTGGAACACATGACTTATGAGGAGAGGCTGAGGGAACTGGGATTGTTTAGTCTGCAGAAGAGAAGAATGAAGGGGGATTTGTTAGCTGCTTTCAACTACCTGAGAGGTGGTTCCAAAGAGGATGGTTCTAGACTATTCTCAGTGGTAGAAGATGACAGGACAAGGAGTAATGGTTTCAAGTTGCAGTGGGGGAGGTTTAGGTTGGATATTAGGAAAAACTTTTTCACTAGGAGGGTGGTGAAGCGCTGGAATGCGTTACCTAGGGAGGTGGTGGAATCTTCTTCCTTAGAAGTTTTTAAGGTCAGGCTTGACAAAGCCCTGGCTGGGATGATTTAATTGGGGATTGGTCCTGCTTTGAGCAGGGGGTTGGACTAGACCTCCAGAGGTCCCTTCCAACCCTGATATTCTATGATACTATGATTAGGTAGACTCGGGAAGTTTCAATTGGACTATTTGCAAATTATAAACCACACTTTAAAAAAAAAAAAAACACCTTGCAAATGAATCCACTGCTTTATTTTTCCAGTATCACAGTCTCAATAAGTGACACAGGCCAGATTCCTTCCATGACATTACCCACCCCTTCTCAATCCCTCTGGACACAATACAATCGAGTCAAAATATAAACTAATATTTTGCTACTTCTATTAAGTTGGAAGAACATAATCATTGCTATTATAAGCTAAGCACCAAAAGAAGCCAAGGATGGAACGAACTGAAATGTGAAATCTCACACCTTCCAGCTCTTACAGAAGCAACAAAAAGTGGACACTTGACAAGGAAAATGTACTTAGCAAGTCTTTTGACTCACATCAAGAAAAATAATTAAGTTCAATAGCCTTATGCATCGCTGGAGAAGAACACAGATGGATGCAGGTGGATAACAAAAGACTACGGTTTATTGAACAAGATGGACAAGGCGATATTCTCTTTACATTCAATGAGTTCAGGAAAAAAGAAGCAAATCATGCTATACACACAAACGTGATACTTTGGTTAAATATCATTCAGAAGTTCTATGTTAAACCTGATAAAACTAGAGGACGAACAGTCAAAAAATAACAGGGTTGCATAGATGGATTATTGTCAGTGTCCAATTTACATTTATGGGCTAGCTGTTAGAGCACAGGGTATATTTGCAGCTCTGAGGGATTTAGCCACTTGACTAATTAATTTTACTCTATGGCTAATATCTCCTTGCCCCATGCTGAAAGTTTACCCTGAAGAGCTACATTAGTTACTTCTTTGAGGTGGTTAGCTGTATTGCAGTGCATAAACACAGTTGGAGACGCAGCAGAATCGACTTAAGGAGAACACTGATACAGTGAAACGGCTTATTGGGACAGAGACAGGACTGTAGTTAAGGGGGCAGGGTTTGTCTCCACCACTGCCCTTTGCTGGATAGAGTCTGAACTGCGTCTTATTATAGACCCTGTGCTGCTAAAAGGTAATGGAGAGACATTTCTAGCTCAAGAGGCAAGGCCCTGTGCTTTCAGCGCAGGAGGTGCTGAGTTCTAGGCCTGCTGTAGCCATTGTGTGCAGCATAGTGACAACGACCGTGAAATTATTAGAGAACCACAAGGTCTGTTACAGCATCATCTTAAAAAATAAACTGTGCAACTGCTACTTATAGTGATTAAAAATATCTTCTCCACAGAAGCAACCAGCTATCGAGTGATATATACAGCTCCAAGCTGCACTGCCAAACCTCCCATCAGAATCAGTGCTGCCCCATAGAGGTCTCTCAAACCAACAACATTAGGGGAAGTCAAGAGAGCTTTGGAACCCGGGAGACAAGGGCCAAGAACTGTCCCCTGCACTGGCAGATGGGAAAAATTCAACTGCAGGTCTGGGCAACGATGGGGCAAGTGCAAAATCAAAGGTTGTTCCCCGGTGCTGCAGGATCCCTTCCATAACAACAACTCTGCTTGGATCGAGCTTCCCAGGGGGCAAGGCCTGTGGGACAACCCACTTCTATCTAGGCCTAAATATTGTGCCCATCCCTGTCGTATCTCAGCACAGCCACACTGGCTCTCCAAGGCTCACAGCACTGAGAACCTGCTCAGGGCGGCAGATGCCCGGGAGGATATGCTGCATAAGAAGGCCACTTTTGATTATTTTACTGATTGGCCATGCTGGGATACAAGAGGACACGGTAAGGCTGGGCATTCTGCAGCCTTAAAATAAAATCACTGTATCTGTACTGCCTCCAAAACATTCCCACGCACGGAAATCATCAATTTGAAATCCACAGTTAGCTTGCATACAGGCTAATCTTAATCAAACATTAAATCCCGAAAAAAAAATAAAAATACGTACATACATCAATCCAGTGTGGCAAGTTGAATGAATACCCTACGCTGGAACAGCTGGTCTAATTTGGCACAAAATGAAAATCACAAAGTTGAGGGCTATTAAAAAAAATCCATTTTTTCCTGTATTAAAGATGAATTGTCCCAATTCCCATCTTAAAAGCCTGCCTTGCTGCAATATAAAAATACTGTACATACAAGATCCCTTTGTGGAGCTAAGCAGCTTCAGCTGTTGTAGATTCTACCCTCCCTCCCCATGAGGGAAGCCAAATGATAAAAAATAACCTACCAATTAAAACACGATTTTTCACTCAAGAAAGTCCTTTAAAAACCATGAGGTTAACCTGCTGCCTCTGTCTCCCATTGGCATCCTCCATTCTCCTCATTGTACAGTACGTGTCTTAAGATGGCAGGCTGGGTTTATTTTATAGCACACTGACTCTGATCAGAATGGCTATGGTGTCAACTACCCCGGGATTAAGGCACGATCACTCCGTTTGCCTAACCGCACTCCTCAAAGATGGCTACAACTGTTGTGCTTTGGACGGAAGACCAAGTGGTGGCAAGAGCATCAACCAAGACTGGGTATGGAAATTCGTTTGCTTCCCACTCTTGTTGTACGAAGTGAGCTGTGTAAATCAAAGCTTTGGGAAGCATTAGTAACGTGTGCCTGCCGGCTATGGAAACTCGGGAAGCAACGTGCTTCACTACCATGGACTTTCTGTTACTTGTCATAAAGCACACAGGAAGAAATGCAACAGAGGTGGGAACGACACCGGCAGGTTTCCCCGGCCTTTTGCCATATACGTTTTAATTCAGAGCAAGGCAATAGGCCAAGCTACTTAAACGGGGCAACAGAAAGGTTGGTTCCCTGGCTTTCCATCAGGGAAAGAGCACATAGCCTTGGTTGGGTCTTATTAGAATCATCACGGACACCAACCAAGCAGCTGAAGCTCTGGCTCTAAGGGCCAATGTTATGCCTGGCGTAAGCAGCGGCCACTGTACTGATATCAGCAGAGTCATTCATGGCTGCTTAGGCCTGTGGTGAATCAGGTCCTCGATCTTCCACCTATTTAGGACCTGATCCTTGCTCAACAAAAGATGCCTATTGACTTCAACAGGAGCAGGGATGGATTCTTAGGGCCTGATCCAGTTCCCATTCAAGTCAATGGGAGCTTTGCCACCTAACTAAGCATGTTATGTCCCATTGACTTCAATGGGACTTGAGCACCCTTCTTGAATAGGGATGTTTTCCAGAATCAGGCCCGGAAACAGGAGCAGGATGGGGCTCCTAAAGACTTTCCTAATGGGGATAAGATGGAAACTGCAGCCTCCAGTCAGGGCGTGGGAGGGGAAATCATCATAAACTGCCAAACCCCGACAGTAGCTGAGCTCCAGGGGTTGGATTCTCCTCCCCACCTTGTGACATCATTTATACTTGCACAAAGCCAGTGTAAAACGCAACCATATTCTGATTTGGCAACTACCGGATGACCCGAGGGGCAGGACCTGGTCTTGGACCATCTGAGAATTGTCACCCCGGCCCCTGTTCCGTTTCACAATACATACAGGTTGGGGGGATGCAGGAAAGGAAGTGACATTCTCAGCAGTAGAAACACTGACTGTTCCATGAAATATAAAAATAAACATTCATAACATAAAAACCTTCCAAATGCCAAGATTATCAAATAAAAAACATACTGTGCATTTTGGGACTGTTTCCTTTAAAACTCCATTAACGCTCCTGACGAGATGGATGTGGGGCAATTAAAAGGGCAGGAGACAAGAGCAGTCAAATCTAGCCACGGCCTGGGCTGTTTCCTGAGAAGAGGAAGAGACAGCTTCAGAATCCCCTGGAGAGAGGCAGAGGGGAAAGCAGGCACGCTCGTCTGCAGTCTGGAGATGTCGGTGTGAGTCCATTCGACAGCGGGGGATACCAACAATGCAGAAAACCCTCACGTTATTTCTAACTCACCGAAGCCTTCTTTTCATTCAGAACAAAGGTGTGTTCTTGACTCATGCTAGCTAACAGAGGCAGTGTGGCCTGACACATAGAGCACTGGACTGGGATTCAGAAAACTGGGTTCCAGTCCCAGCTTAGCCACGGGCCGGTTGGGTGCCCTTAGGCAAGTCACCTCCCCTCTCTATGCTTCAGTTTCCCCATCTGTAAAATGATTTGTAAATTGCTTTGAGATCTACTGATGAAAGGTGCTGCATGGCAGGTATTGTTGTTATAACACAGGGTAACTAATCAGAGGTAAAATCCTAGTGAGGACCAGGGCAATTTGTAGTTTTCACATAAGTTAGAAAGTCAGGGTAAACCCTAGGCTGTTCCATAGCCTTTAACTCGTGGGACAGCTACAGACAGCCCTGTCTTAGCTGGAGTTAAGAACACATTGTTTCCTCCTAGCGAAGATGTGGCCTTGGGGCTGGATTGTAGCCCTTCCTGCAGACTGCTACAAAGGAGCAGAGGGGGCAGAAGCATTCCTTACTCCCTTGTGCCAGTGAAGTGCACCATCGCTTCATGCAAGCAGGCTCTGGAGAGCTGCTGCGTTCCCTACCTCTCCGTGCGCCCCACAGCATCTTGACCCTGGGAGGTGATGCACCAAGTACAGACTCGGTGCAGTTTACTACCTCTCTGGAGTAGCAGCAAATCAAGGAATTTCCCTCCCAGGCTGCTCACCAGTCCACTGCCTCTGATTCCTACCACTGACTTGCGGACTGGCCATCTAGCCCTTATTGGCTGGATAGGCTTAAGAACTTACTGTACATCTACGGTCAGCTTTGCAATTCAAGTGTATTTGCATAGAGATTGACAAAAACGCTGAGGTTGAAAGCACTGGGAGGTGGTTCAAGAGGTACTCATCTCCCATGGGGCGGGGAGCACAAGGATCAGTACAGGAGAGAACCTAAGTGGGTATCTTCAATTGAGGGAGGATTCCTGCACTCTGGGAAGTGATTACTTCATCCTCACATGGCATCTTAAACAGAGACTGAATGCTTTTCTAGAAGACCCACTCTAGTTCAGCCACAAGTGATTGGGCTCAATGGTGTAAAGAATACTAGCTCCCCACATTTTTCCTGGGTGAGGTTCTGTGACCCATGCCATGCATGAAGTCACCCCAGATGATCATAATGGTCCCTTTTGGCCCTATGGCCCACGAATTTATATTCCCCTCTGGCTCCACCAGACAGCTGCATCAAGAAACTGAGAACTTCTCAAAAGCAATACATACAAGACGTACTGCATGAGCTGAAGTTTTATAACCCCTTATTCAGAGGCCTCACTCGGACACAGAAGCATGTTACATGGGTCATTCAAAAGGTGTTTCCTAAGAAGCGACAGCACAGCAGAGACTTGGTAGACAGAACAGGGGGTTCTCCAAAGGGCGTGACGTCCGAGCAGCCTGCTGGTAGATGTACGAAGACGCGTTCACCTTCATGCCAACTACCATGGAAAACAGCAGTTGCTCTGTGTTGATTTGATTCTGGTTTCTCACTCAGGACTCGGGGAGATGTGCAATCCTGGTTACAACAGAAAGCTGTGTGTCATCTGAGTCACGTGTTAATCTCCATCCTATTCCTTGGATTTCTGCATTGCCATAATCCACCTCACACCTCAGACGTTTCCCCCCGTTGTCTGTCTCTCTCTCTCTCTCTCCCAAAGATCAAGCCACTAATTGTCAAAGATGCAGCTGTAGCTAAAATGGGATTTAGAGGGCTGTAAAGGTGTTGTCAGGTCAGCTAGCTGGGTACAGCTGGCCAGCTACACAGTGGCTAGATTTTACTGCACTACTAAAGTGATCACAAACAACCAGGAAACCAGAATGAACATATACTACTTATTGGCATGATATTTAAAAAGGAAGAAGTCCTGAGGATGGAACTCGAGTTGGGTAAAGGAAATGAGAAGCTCTCCTGGGAATTCCAGTAATGTCTGCTACAGAAGAGCGTCAGTATCAATGCAAAGTCTAGCTTTTTACTGCTTGGAATGGAAACCTATAAAACAAAAGGGAAAAATCAGTTAGCACAGAGCAGGGGTTCTCAAACTGGGGGGTCGTGACCCCTCAGGGGGCCGCAAGGTTATAACATGAGGTTTGCGAGCGGTCAGCCTCCACCCCCCAAACCCCGCTTCGCCTCCAGCATTTATAACAGTGTTAAATATGAAAAAATGCGTTTTTAATTTGCATGGGGGCAGGGGTGTCACACTCAGGGGCTTGGGCATGAAAGGGGTCATCAGTACAAACGTTTGAGAACCACTGGCATATAGCACAGTGAGGATTGCCGGATCTAAAGCTTTCTTCTAGTTCTTAGCAGCCCCGAGGTTTGTTTAACTGTCTGAGCGTTGGTGCATTCAAACATTCAGAAGTGGGGAACGTGTACTATTAGGGTCAGTAAAAGGTTTGGGAAACACCTGGATAGGTCCACAGAGAAGGCAAACCCTTCAATTGCTCGGTCTGTGAATGGCCCCCTACGGCCCACCTGTGAGAATGGCACTAGGTACTGATTCAACATCTAGTAACCTATACCAAGCGCCCCCAACATTCCCCTCTCTTTCACATACGCTAGCCCCCGCAACCCTTCCTCTCCATTGTCTTGTGCACCTAGCTATGGAAGCTGGAGAACTGAGGGACCCCAGTCCCCAGCAATTTCAGAAAGCACCGTGCTTAGATGCTCTAGTAACAAGGGCTATGGAAAAACCACAAACAGACTGATGAACACGGCAAGTCTAGCGCTGTACAGAAAAGCCTCAGCCTTGTCATCCACCAGCCAGACAACTCTTGGAAGGTTTCCTAGTATGTAGGATTGTTCTATGTAGCAGGATGAGTCAGCTGAAGCCCAAATTGCTTTACTGCCTTCACACCATTCAGTCTCATCCTGTGCCTTGAGTTAGTCACGCGTGAAAATGAAGTTGCCAGACCATTCTGTTCTTGTTCTTTCTTGCGTGTTCTCAAGAGGCAGAATTTAGCTCTTAGATGTAAGCTCTTTGCGGCAGGGACTTGAGAATAGATGGCTTATTGAGCAGAATCATGTGTCTGCAAGGTGTAATGTGATATTCTCTATCTATCCACACCCAGCAGCCACCAGAGAGTAATACTTTTCAGGCTGATTCTTTGAACTGCGTCACCGAAGTAAACAAAGTGCTGAAGCAGTAATGGGCTTCTCTTCTTACCTTTCGGAGAAGACTCCGGTTTAGAAAACTGACGCACGGAGCTAGGCTGGCTTGTAAAACCACGACTGTGATCAAAGTCAGCCAGTTCTGTGACTGGAGGTGGTGGCGGCCTGCCAAGAACAGAAAGGAGACAGTCAGGGAAAAAATTACAGCAACGATGAAGCACCGAAAATAATACCCCGGAGCACAATCCTGCAATTTTGCAGCAAAGGCGTCTGTGTTGTTTGCTATCCTGGCTGAACTTTTGCCTTTTATTCAGAGATTTCATTCACAGATTCCAAGGCCAGAAAGGACCATTGTGATCATCCCCTGCATAGCCCAGGCCAGAGACCTGCCCCACAATAAGTCCCAGAGCAGAGCTTTTAGAAAAGCATCCAGTCCCGATTCTAAAATGGCCAGCGATGGAGAATCCACCACAACCCTTGGTAAGTTGTTTCCAATGGTTAATTACTACCATTGTTAATTTAGGCATTATTTCCAGCCTTTAAGGCTTTTAAATAGTCGCCTTTTAATAGATGTGGTCAGAATTTATTGAATGAAAAATTGTGCCATCTAAAAATAGGCCTTTTCTCACAAACATTCCTCAAGGTTCTCCAAATATGTCGCTTTTATGTAACTGAAAATTTTCATTGGATAATGGTTTCAATGTGTTTTCAGTAAACAAAACATTTCAATTGGGAAATTCGATAAAAACATACCAGGATAAATTCTGCAGTGAAAATAGGTACATTTTGAACCTTGCAAAGTTCTGAAAGTCGAATATTTTTATTGATTCCTCCCCCCACCCCGACCAGCCTTACCTTTTATTCATTTTTAAAAAGTCTTTATTAGTCTCGTCCCAGTAACAGGGCTTAAACCCACCACGTTCAACCCCAGCGTTTGACCTGGTCTTGCGGGTACTGTATCAGTGCGTGGGAAGGGTGTAATATGGGCCTCCACCACTGAAGTGCAATGTGGTGAATCAGTAAGATTCACCCAGTTGCAATGGATTGCCTGTACTCAGGCAGCTGTCTGACTTGAGCGTGTCTATGAGTCGGGGCCGGGGGGGGGGCCGGGCACATGTCTCCATTTATTAACGCTGCACAGAGACAACTGTGGCATCCACTTGATTTCAGGCATTCAAAAGCAGCCATTCCAACTCCTGGGCATACTTAACCCGCTCAGAGCC
Organism: Caretta caretta; assembly: GCF_965140235.1. Classification (NCBI taxonomy): domain Eukaryota; kingdom Metazoa; phylum Chordata; order Testudines; family Cheloniidae; genus Caretta; species Caretta caretta. Next base: position 3,319,993 of record NC_134214.1, read on the forward strand.
GACTGTCCACTTATCCAGTGTTGCTGCCCAAACTCAGCTGTCTTTGCCACGATAAGATGGGGACCCTGCAGTGGCTAAATGCCACGGACCCATATAAGCAAACACCAGGCCTCAAGGAGCGCCTCACAGGACCCTGCACCTTCCATCCCTGTTCAGTGTTCAAGCCCCTGGACTTCCCCGCCTCCATGTCATCTTCCAGCGTCTGCTCCCTGAGACTCAACCATTTGATGGTTCCCTCGGCAGATCTGCCCAGTTTCACAGACTGGGAGTGCAGCTCACCGCGCAGGTTTGTCACTCTTGAGTCTCTGAGGTTCAAGCCTCTCTCTTGGCCTTGGACGCGCAAATTCACTTGTGTCACGCTGAGGGGGAGAAGAGAAGAGGGCAGGTCACTGGGGAGCCATATACTTTCCTTACAAAACATGGGCCAGATTGTCCAAAGTAGCCCCCTACGACTGCATGAAAGAAGCCGTGACCACACCCGTTCAGCAGGGAGCAAACCTGGGAACTCCAAAACTAAAAGCACCAACTTCGTGAGCCAAGCTCCTTTTGCTGTAAATACGAGGCAGGTTGTTATGCTGTTGGGGCTTGTTACTAGCAGGGGACACAACTATATCCATTAAGCCAGAGGAAATCTGCAGGGTTTCAGACACAATCTGCAGAATTTCTTCAGGGGCTTGGGGCCAAGATGAGATGCTGAGAACTCACAACGTGAGAGGGCTTAAACAGGTGCAGCAGGTCATGGTGCTCAGCACCTTTCAGGATCAAGCCCTTTAACATTTTCCATCCTAGCTACTCTCCTGTTTTAACCCTCCAAGTGCTGGCATCTACAGCCCCTCTTGCAATCTGGACTGACACCACTTCTAGATACCCCACTTCACCTGTGCATCAGCTACCCCATCTGGAAAATGGGACCACCACCACTCGCTTTGTAGAGGTGTTCTGAAGCCAGGCATACCTTCCAGTCTTGGTCCTGCCTTTTCTTTTCAAGAGAGGACTTCTCTCGTTCCTTCGTTTTCTTGTAAGCCTTCTTTTCCTCCGCCATCAACAGGCGAGCTATCTCCTACCAGGAAAAAATACAAGACCCACGCAGAGAGAGCTCTGGCTTTATTTTGATTTCAAGCCAATTGAATTTTCAATGCTTTCCCACTGTGCTTTACAATTACCACTGTTATCAGAGGAGCTAGGGATGGTGCTTTTTGCCCACTTGCCATCACAGGCACTTTGATCCCCCATCCGGCTGGCTGCAGAATGAGATAGCGGCAAAGCCCCTGGGTTTGGAATTCATGGCACATCTTATTAGCTGACCTCACCGTGGCCACATTCTTCAAATGGCCAGACTGAGCGGGAAGCTGGACAAAACGGCCAAACCTGCCCTTCGATTCCATTTGCTTTATGGGCACGCCATGATGCAAAGCGTCAGCAAAGTTAACAACCAATGAAGGGTGAAACCCCGACCCCGCTGACGTCCATGGCAAAGGTTCCATTGACTTTGAAGGGGCCAGGACTTGCCCAGAGAAGAGGCCACACTGCAGGGATGGGGCAGATGAGACACTGCACGTATCGCCCATCACTGTTTGTTTCTGACTTGGTGGCAGACCAGTCTGGATCGGGACACCCCCTTTCTGCCCTTTGTTTCTTTCTCTCCACCGGGTGGGGTTTCTCGGACAGTCCCCCTCAGGGCTACTAGAGTCACTCTTACGTGGCCACCATCAGGAGCTGGCAAAGGAAGAAAAGGACTGCCCTGAAGTCGCGAGAGAGTGAAAAGAGGTGACAAGCAGGCGGAGCCCTGCAAGGATGGAGGGACGGGGGGAAAGTGCCAGAGGCAGGCCGACATTTCTCATGAACCATGATTCTCAGCAGTTTGGTTCAAATGATTAAACTCTTAGAGGGACAGGGGCTCACCTCATCCTGGGCTACTTGTGCTGCCCGCTTATCAACCTGGTTGGCCTAGAGAACGGAAAGCAGTACATTTGAGACATCTCGAGTCAATCAAACAATAGCAAAACCATGCTGCTCGGGGCCTGCCTAGACGCACACTGCTCTCTGCTCCCCAAGCACATCAACCCTCTCCGCGTTTGTCTCACGAGCCAGGTTAAAGTGACCAGCTTTGTTTTTAAAACCCTCCAGACTACCCCACCCCCGGCCCTCCCCCAACCACAACTCATCCTGCTCCCCTCCCTGTCCAATCCAGTCTCCTGCATAGCTTTTCCCAGCATCAGCGAGACAGACTCCTCCACTGCACCTCCCATCTTCCCATGCTGCCCTTCTTGCATCTGTCTCCTTCCTTGGCCCTGTTGCTGATCACACCTCAGCTCTCCACCTGCCTGAGCCGCCTAAGGTGTGTCTGCCTCTGTCCTTACCAGACTCTACCCAGTGCTCTGGGAAAGACTGAGTGTGCGTGAAAGAAATGATAAAAATCAAGTTGCATTTACTGAAAACTACACGAGGTCACCGTCACAATGCATGGAATAGGATCCAAAGCATTTAGGGATGGGTTTTTAAAGATATTTAAACACCTAACTCCCGTTGCACCTAAATACCTTTAAAAATCTGGCCCCTTACAAGACAGCTGCACATTAGCTCTCAACAGCAGCTGACACTGGCCAAGGGGTTAATTCCCCAGTCACTCGTTAGTTAATTGTTGCCATCTCTGCTCACCAGAAGCTCTTCCTCTTGCAGTTTCCTAGCGATCTCTGCATCATGAAGCTCCAGGTCCCTACGGGCCACTCGGGGTTTGGCATGAACAGCTTCTTTCATCCCCCTCGACTTCAATCCTGCAAAACCAGGAGAGAAATCAAATCCCTCAGCTCCCACGCAGCTTGGAATGGGACCACCCCCACACCCTCATCCACCCAACTGCAATCGGCTACTTTCCCAGAAGCCCAAACGGGCTCCGCTCAGAAGGTCCAGAGATCCAGTACTGGAGACAGCGATGTAGAAAAAGCCTCTCTGAAATGCTGGGCTCTGCAGAACCAGCCTGGGACAGGCTCGCGTGAGATGTCTGGTCATTACTGCCCCCGACTGGTTCACAAATTCAGCAAGGAGCAAATTCTTTGGGAGAGAAAATAATTAAACAAATACTTTTCTGAAGCTCGTACAAGGTTCAGTTCTTGTTCTGGGCAGAAAGTGGGGTCAAACCACCCCTATTTTAGACGGTTTCCACAAGTATACATTTTTAGAGCCAGTCCAAACTCCCTTTGGACCAGGAGTTGGAGAGAGAGTCGGAGGAAGCTCAGGGGCTGTCCTCATTCCTGTTGGACCAGATACAAGGATGCTGCACTTAATCAATCAATGAGAGCCCTATCTAGCTCGCATCTTCAGATGCTGGGCTACAATACTCTGATCTCAGGATCATCCAGCAAGTGCCTCTCTCTGAATATCAGATCCTCTCTCTCTACCCTCAATTCAGCAATTACGATCTGCTCCAAAATTAATAATCTTTACCTACCGCCGTAGCGCAGACTCTTCCTACAAGGAGGGAAGAGGTTTTTCTTTCCATGTAGGTAAATCCACCTCTTCAAGTGGCAGTAGCTAGGTCAATGGGAGGATTCTTCCATTAACCCAGCCACATCTACACCAGGGGTTAGGTCGGCGTAGTTACAGCACTCAAGGGTGTGAATTGTACATACCCCTGAGCAATGTTGCTCGGCCAGTCTAAATTTTAAGGGTAGACCAGGGCTTAGCTAGTCTTTTTTCCTCAGAATACAAAGAGAAACGTTTATTTCATAGCTTCCAAGGCCCAGAAGGGTCCACTGTGATCATCTAGTCTGACCTCCTCGATAACACAGGTCAGAGACATCATTCGTAGAGCAGAGCTTTTAGAAAAAACACCCAATCCTGATTTTAAAATGATCAGTGATGGAAAATCCACCATGACCCTTGCTAAGTAGTTCAACTGTTAATTACTCTGACTGTTAAAAATGTACACCTTATTTTCAGTCTGAATTTGTCTAGCTTTAACTTCTAGCCATTGGATGACGTTATCCCTTTCTCTGCTGGACTGAAGAGCCCATTATCAAATATTTGTTCCCCATGTAGGTACTTACAGACTGTTACCAAGTTGCCCCTTAAGCTTCTCTTTGTTAAGCTAAATAAATTGTTTGTTAAGCTAAACAGACCGAATATAGAAATACAGCGGTAATTTCCATATGACTCCTGCCCACATGAAGGAGGAACCTCTGGCACAAAGCACCAGCTATAATTAAGACCCACAGGAAGAGGAGATGAGCTGCTACTTGTATAGCTTGGCTATTTTCATCACTGTACAGTCGCTATACATCCAGTGGGATGCTATGCCGTGGTCTCCCAGAGGAATGACTGTGACCCTTATTGATACACACACCTTATCAATAACTTGCATTTCCAAAAAACAAACTTCTAAAAGCTTCTAAGAGCACAAGACTCAACACCCTGCAAGGTGGATATGCAGGATCATCTCCACCTTACGGAGAGGGAAGCTGCAGTGCCGATCAGTTAGGTGACGAGTGCAAGCTCCCACTAAGTCTGGGGCAGAGCTGAAGCTAGACCCCAAGTCTCCAAACTCCTGGCTTTTTTTCTTTAGCAACGAGACCATTGTCGCTTCGCTGATAGCAGAGGTGTTAGAGGTGTTTAAATTCTAATGGCATATTTGGATTTTTAAAGTGCGCTTAATCCATGTGCTCTACAAGCATGTACAGCAACACACCACACAATGAACCAGGAAACGCTTCTCTATAAAAAACCAAAAACAAAACAGAAATTCTCTCTCTCTGGCAAAAAGCTAAGATCTTGTACAGCCGCTCCGAACTCCGTGGCTCCCACTAAGGCATCTAAACACACAGCTGGACTTTCAAAAACAAGAGCTCCTAAGGGAGGTGGCTAGGAGCCACTGAGGACAGTGGAAACAGCTAGGTGCTGAGCGCTTTTGAAAAGCTGTCCCCAAAGAGAGCATACCCCTCACTCGGGGGGCCAGATTCTGCCCTCATTTACAATCCCAGTAAACAGAATAGGGTGGCAAGAGCGTGGCTGAGAGCAGAATCTGGCTCATTCAGGCCCTGGCCTTCACTGTTTTTGTTTTGATGCCAGGAGACAGCAGATACGGTAATTATCGCTATTAGTAAAAGGCTGTTTCCATTAGACAGCGGGAATAGAGTTCATAGCAATTCCTTTTCACCCGCCCACTAGCATATACCAGAAAGAGTCTGAATACGAATAAGGAGGGTCTTATTAAGGAAGGGGGCCGTCCTGGTACAGAGAACAAGAGCCAAGACCATTTTCTGTCTCTCTAGGTACTTGGGCAGCTCCGATCACCGTCGTGTCCAAAGAGTCGAAGCAGAACTATCTTTATCACACTGGAGCAGGGGAGACCCGGGAACTTTCCAATGGCACTTCTAACGCAAGCCTAGGAAACAAACTGGCGGTCTAGACAGATGGGGCCCAGACAGATATTCTAGACAGGGACCTTGAGAAGAACCAGGACAACCTGACAAATCAGCCTCATACCCTGGATCCTTCCCCCACCCACCTTTCTGTGTTACCTGGGTCTCGATGGCGGTCTCTGTCCCTTTCCCAGTTCTCAGTGTGGGGGGAGGGAGACGTTCTTGGCCCGTGTCCTGCTCTTTTATAATCGCTCTCCTGACCCCTCCTATGATCTTGCCTGTGAAATTCCTCTGTGTCACGGAGCCTCACTTCACAAGACCCCCTAGGGGACAGGCGGTCTTGGCGGTGGGACCTGTGGTTTTCCGGGTATGATAAACAGCTGCTGCTGTGCTCCTGAGCTGCTTCCAGATCAAGACTGGGAGGTCGTCTTGCTCTCTCCTTGCTCTGCGGCTTTCTGTCTCTCTGCTGCTGGCTTTTGCTGTGGCCCCAGGCTGCCTGGTCAGTCTCCAGGTCCAGTTTAAGAGCAGGTGGCCTCCGAGGCCTTTCCTGGCTCAATGGCCTTCTTTCTTTTTGCTCCCAGCTGGCACGTCCCACCTCCGTGCCCAGATCAAGGCTGGGAGGTCTCAGAGGCCTCTCCTGGCTAGTTGGTTTCCTTTCCCGCCGCTCCCAGCTGCTGCTGTGGTCCCAGGCATTGTATTCAACTGGTCTGTCCAGGTCAAGGCTGGGAGGTCTCCTGGATTTCTCACGGCTCAGTGGCTTCCTTTCCAAGCTGCTGCTGCAGTCCCAGGGCTCATAGTCAGCTGTCCTGTCCAGGTCAAGGCTGGGAGGTCTCCTGGATCTCTCACGGCTCAGTGACTTCCTTTCCAAGCTGCTGCTGCAGTCCCAGGGCTCATAGTCAGCTGTCCTGTCCAGGTCAAGGCTGGGAGGTCTCCGAGGCCTCTCCCGGCTGGCTGGTTTCCGCCGCTCCCTGCTACGTTGCTGGCCGTCCCTGGTCTTGCTCAGCGGAGGAGAGCTCCGAGATGCCTCGGCGGCAGGGTGCTCGCATTCAGTGGCGTTGTCAGAAAGAGCCAGGGAGGCTCTTTGGGGTTCTCTCCGCTGACGCGCGTGCCTGTCACCACTCCGGGCTCGGCGGGGCCGCGAGTACTCAGAAACCTGCTCCCTGGAGCTACCCTTCAGGTAGTCTGAGCAACGAGGGATGGGACAAACAACGAAGCAGGTTAGTGACACACAAGTTAATGCCAACGAATAGGGGCGAGCTCACGCAGCATGTGATGGCACAAGCGTGACGCAGGACTAGCGGAAAAGGCAGCTCCACATGGAAACAGGTAAGATGGGCAGCACGAACATGCAGGGTCAGAACGGGAGGCTGAGGTACAGGGGGGCAGCTGAGAGTTACACAACACAATGGGGACTTAATTAAGCAGCTGAACTAGGAGGAGCAAGTGGTGGAGGAGGGACTGACGTGGGGCAGCTTTGGTTTGCTAAGCACCCAGCCATCTGGATCCTCATCTAAAGCCTGAGCGCCTGAAAAAACAAGGCTGGATAACTCGAGAGATGGGGGGACCTCTCGCTGCCGGCTGGGCTGACAAAGAGCACGGGACAAGCCCATTGCACAGGGTTGCCTTACTTCCGATTGCTCCTGGACCCAACCAGAACCAGGTTCGCAAAGGGCAGCTCAGTGGAGAGGGGTGGAAGGGTGGGGGAGAGGAGAGATGTACTCAGCCCTCCAGAAATGTTTCGGTCTCCGTTCTGAAGAGAAAAGGAGTACTTGTGGCACCTTAGAGACTAACCAATTTATAGTCTCTAAGGTGCCACAAGTACTCCTTTTCTTTTTGCAAATACAGACTAACATGGCTGTTACTCTGAAACCTGTTCTGAAGGGGGGAGGGGTGGGGAGAGAAGATCACCGCCATGTGTTTTCATGGGGGAAGGAATAAAGCTCCATGCTGTGAAATTAAGGCAGCTTGGAGACAGGCCAATTCTACCTTTTTATAAGCTCACCCATTACCATGGTATCTGAGCACCTTGCTCGAAAAGTAACCCGAGACTAACAACCCTCCCTTCTGTGAATCAGAAAGCAGGAGGGCTGAGGGCCCTAGTTCCCACATTAGAGAACTCAAGTCTAGACTCTAAGTATCACTGTGGAAATTTAAGGGCCGGATGGTACTTGACAAAACTTACACACTAAGTTCAGAAAATGGTTCCTGACCTAAGCAATGTAGTTTAAAAAAAAAAAAAAATTTCCCTTGGTTGTTTCGCAGATTTGTTTCATCTGAGCTTTCCACGAAGCGGGTGGAAATCCTCTTTGGTTTTGCTTTCACAGTGACAACTAAATACAAATATTTAACCGTGGGGGAGTTGGAAATGTGCCACCCCCCAATCTTCTGTTCGACTTAATTTCTAAGAAAAGTCATGGGGCAGAATGAAGTGCTACATACAGCAGTACAGTGAAGAACTCAGAGTACAGCCATGAGAAAGAATTCACACTAAGCAGAGATAACTGTAAGCAGGATTGCAGCACAATGAAACAGCAAGGGACTTTCCTTCTCCATTTTGGACACAGTTTCATAATAGCTAAGAGAGACAAGGTGGGTGAGGGAATCTCTTTTGTTGGGCCAACTTCTGTTGGTGAGAGAGACAAGATTTCAAGCTACGCAGAGCTCTTCTTCAGGTATGGGAAGTGTACTCAGAGGGTATGTCTACACTGCAATCAAACACCTGTGGCTGACCTGGGTCAGCTGACTTGAGCTTCCAGGGCTTGGGCCAGGGAGCTGTAAAATGGCTGTGTGGATGTTCGGAGCCCAGGCTTGGGGTCCCAGAGCCAAGCCCGGCCACCTGCACTGAATATCTACAAAGCAATTTTTAGCCCCACAGCCCAAACCATACCTGGGCCAGCCACAGCCATGCCCTGGGTCTTTTATTCCAGGGTAGACGTAACCAGTGTCTCACAGGTAAATAGAAAGCCCAGGCTTGCCAGGGCTGATTAAGCCTGCTCTGAAAAGTGACAGCTGCATGTTTGTTAAGATCACTTTTCACAACAGACTTACTATCGAGCAATAAACAAACCTCAATGATTTGGAGGTGTCTATGTGCATATTTGGTTTTCCTAAAGCTAATTAAGTATTTCAGGAAAAAGTGAGAGAGCGGACACCAGCAACACCAAAGTTTTTTTCCTGAGAACCCCTGCTCTAAGTGACGGGAGAGAGCTCTGCTGGGTTAATAACGCCACCTCCACGACAGGTAGTACCTATGTCGGCAGGAGAAGCTCTGCGATTGACACAGCGCTGTCCACTCCAGTGCTTAGGTTGGTATAACAGAGGTCGCTCAGGGGTGTGGATTATTCACACCCCTGAGCATCGTAAATTGTACCAAAGTAATTTGTAGTGTAGACATAGCCTGAGTACCTTTCCCAGACCTGAAACAGAGCTCTATGTAAGATCAAAAGCTTGTCTCTCTCATCGACAGCACTTGGTCCAATAAAAAAAAAAAAAAAAAAAATACCACCTCACACACCTTGTCTCTCTAATATCCTGCAGCCAACATGGCTACAACATTGCATATAATAGCAATGCTCATTTTAAGGATGTTCTGTTGCACATTGTTTGTGTTCTGTTTTAAGGAAAGCACAGTTAAACTGTTACTATCCTTTGAAACAAGAAGCCAGACTTGGGGATCAAAACAACTGGGTCCCTTTAAATCATACTGTTTAGAAAAATCTCTTCAAAGCTATAAGAAATGCAGCCTACTGCAAACCAATCTTGAAAGCAAATCTGCATGACTTTTATGCAAGATAGATATATATTTTAAAAACAACAAACAAAAAACCAAGAGCTGAAAGGATAAGTATGGCAGTGTCTGTTAAATGGTGGGTTTTCCTGGACAATTTCAAATGGCAACTGTTATCTGCAGATGATGAATAGTGCTTTTTTTTTTTAAAAAAAAAACACCACCACTATCTGGATGATTTACTGAACAGTGGTTAGAAATGAAAGGAAAGTCGGAAAGCAAGGAGTCAGTTTCTGCACAACACAAACAAGTGCCTATAACCCAGCATCACCTGTGATTCGTTTAATCTTGTCTGCACAGCTCAAGAAAAAAGCAAAAACAAGCCAAGCAACCACCTCTGACAGGGAAAAGAAAGGGAAGGATGGCGTGAAATGCTGAAGCTCGGTTGGGAAAGGACTGTTTCTGTGTGGGTAACTCTACCATGCCAGACAACCTGAGCAGGAGATTTGGTGTCAGTGAATCTCAGGACAGTTAGCTTCCACCCAACCTGCAGTAACCGTGGTGCCCCGCAGCAGTTGCAACATAAGCACTCTTAGGGGTTGGTGCCACTTTATCAAACAATAGGAGACAGGGTGAATAGGACAATATTTTCCAAGGGACAGATTCTTCCAGGACAGAATCTTTCTTCTTTTGTATTTATTTTTCCTTTTAAAAATAGGGATGGTTCTGAACTAGAATCTCAGATCCACACCCACTCTGAATATGGGGGAAGCTTGGATGCAGATCACAACACTTTCCAGCTAGAACCCACATCAAGTGAGGATAATGCAAACCAATAATGCTGGGTCCTTATCACCTTGCGCTCAGGTACTTCACAGGTGCCAGAGCAACATGCTAGATGCTCTCGGTGCTTCTAGAGAACCCACTACAGTTAGCTATCTAGTTGCTAAATGCAAGGAGAAAAAAAGGCCACTATTACTGGCTGATTAAGGACCTTCTACCCTGCCCCTCCCATGATTGGATCATGTTTCCGGACTAGATCATGACAGGTGGAAGAAGTCTGGTGGGAGGAAATGTCACCATGCCAGTTTGCAGCCTCTCTTAGGATCTCCTGCTCTCCAGGTGCATCACGCATGGTGCTGCATATCTTCTTAGCATACAGGTTCAGAGGATCATAGATCTTTTCCATCTCTAACTTCTGCTGCAAAATCTAGCCAATCCTCACACCCCAGCAAGAGCAAGATTATTCCCCTACAGCATGTCCCCCACTGACTTCCCAAGTCGCATTCTAAAAGATTCCAGCAGGGAGTCCGTCACCACTTTCACTGGGAGAACATTCTGTGTATGGTAGATCTCATCATTCTGATGTTTCCATCTAGTTGCTGCTCCACAGTTTGTGGTATGAACTTTCTGGCCATCCTAAAGCTTATTTCTGACTGAACTTTAGTTAAACATTTTACTTGGGAGGGCAGATGAAATATGTAATAATCAGACACAGATCTTAAGGTCAGAAATCAGAGGTCTGCTCTTCAACTGTGCAATTCCTGAATCAAAAAATGGCAAATCCTTTCCCAACACACATTTTTCAGGAGGAAGAACGTCAGAAAGAACCGCCACCAACAAATAGAGCAATTTTCAGGCTGTTCAATAATTAAACACCCTGATTCTCCCCTGACCTGGAGGGAGGTTGTGTTTGATCATAAAAGCAGGTCCCCAAGGAAAAACAGCCCTGCAGATTATATTCTTTCCATGATTAACAGACCAGAGTGATAATCTTGGTGAAGCTGTTCTTTGGAGACCCTCCTGTTTTCCAGTAAGTCATACCAGTTGAATATACTGGTTCTAATGCTGGATACATACCTGATAGGAATTTTGTTTGAAAGGCCACTCCATAGACCAGTTATTCATTACTCACTTAGACCACTGTGGGTATTTCAGATGACCACACAAATCAAAAATGGAAACACTGTCCTTAAAATTGTAGTGCCTCAATTACCTTAAGCTTTCTTGTTAGTACACTCCATGTTAATAAATTAGACACATATACTGTCTGCCACATATCATCTTTAACCACAAGCAGGTTTTACACACATACCATCCCCACCCTATAACCCATTTTAACGGAACATTAAAATAAAAATGGGGACAAGAGTTTTATCTAATCTCCTGATTCTAGCCTAGGGCCCAATAAGTCAATGACAAAACCCCAATAGATGTCACTGGGTCCTTAAGCAGAGCAGAAGAAATGAACTTAAACCAAAAGCCCAGCCCTCCGGCAGAAGGTCAAACTGTATAGCTCAGGATCACCAGTACTACAGAGCGTGTGATCCTTGCGCTAGAGAGGAAAGGTTACCTCCGTTCTCTGGGTAGTAACTGTCCTCATGATCGGTGTGTCCCTGGGGTTCTGGGTAGTGCTTTTTACTCTTCTTTTCTTCCTGCAGTTCCTTCTGCTGTAGGATGCGGGCAATGTCCTAGAGGTGGAGGAGAGACAGAGTCAGGACATTTCCAGAGAGCACTGGGAATTCTCTCTCTCCTTCACTTATTATCACCAAGGAGACGCTAAGTTGTACCTGTAACAGCTGTGGATGCCTCTCCTGCGATATGCTGTAAGTAACAATCCTTCGCATTTCTGAAGGCCCCCTATCTAAACATCCCAATGAGCATCACAGACCGTGAATTCACCCTCGCAACATCCCAGGGATTTAGTTCATTACCCTCAGTTTACACAAGGGAAGACAAAGGCACAAGGAGACCAAGCGATAACCTGACCCACATGCTGGCTAGTACACTCCCCAGTTCTCTGTTTACCAAAGGGAATGAATTAGGGGACTACATGGCTCTGTCCTCCTGTACTTTGGGGACAAGGGATCCTGCAGGACAGCCTCCTGCCCACCAACCCCCCAGTGCACAAATCAGCATGCAAGGGGCGCCAGGGAGTGAATCGGCACTGACTGTGCTGTGGTGTTCTACTCTCCTTTGAAGTTGTGAATATCTGAATGGGTTAATTTTAGCTACTGCAGGCAGTAAGTATTGATTTTATTTTAAGTGAGGCCAATTGTAGGTGCGCTGGCGGAGTGGTTAAGAAGTTCAGCTGCAATCCTGGAGGCCGTGGGCTCAAGTCTCGCTCGTTCTGACACCAAACGGCTACCTCCAATTACAAAATGGGCACCGGGTGCTCCATGGGGTTACGGCAATCAAAGGCAGCCGGACCTGACACTGGCCACATCGCTCCCTTGTGGATAGTCAGCTCTGAAACTGATGTGCCTTAACCAATCAGTCTGATGAGCCATTGGCTCAGGGAGCTTTGACTGTCGTAGGTCTGAGCACTGGGCTGGGAGCCAGGAGTTCTTGAGTCCTATTCCCAGCCCTGATGCAAACTCCCTCGATAGGGTCAGACAAGTCACCGGGGTCTCACTTTTCCTGTCTGTAAAAGGTAGGCCCACCTCCCTCACATTCAAATCAGCAGGTCTCCAGCCTTAGCTACATACAGATCTTGCAGCTGCTCCTCAAATACCCAACACGAGCAGAGCTTGAAATGGCTATAGGAGGATTAGAATTGCCATACTGGACCACATACTGCCATACTGTGGTCCATCAATTCCACTATGCTGCTTGAACAGTGGCCACTGCCTGATGCTTCAGGGTTGGTGCAAGAAACTCTGAAATAGTCACTCATGGAGTAACCAGCCCAGAGGGGAAGTTTCTCCCTAACCTGTTAGTTACTGGTTGCCTTATACCTTGAAGCAAGAGGGTTTCCACATCCAATCAAAACACATTTTCTTTTAAATCCTCATATCAAATATGTCTGGAGATCTTCTCAATAACTATCTGAATGAATGATCCTTTTTTGAATCCTACACTAAGCTCTTAGTTCAGTATCTTCTTGTGGCAGCGAGTTCCATAAGTAAATTATGAGTCGTGTAAACAACTATTTCTTTTATTGGGTTTAAATGTGGTGCCTTTCCATTTCACTGAACCCCCATTATTTTGTGTTATAAGAATGGCTCATTAGGAGCACCCAATTCACTTTCTCTATCTACTTTGGGTTGTATATACTTCCACCCAACAATATAGTATCTGAGAGCCTTCCACCAAACAAAAAATATCAAGAAAGCAATACCAAAATCCCTGTCTGACCCTTCTCCCTTTCCAGGGTCAAAGCTCTGCTTTCGTAGCTAGTTGGATTTTTTCTCTCTTTTCTTTCTTGGGGTGGGGGAGGGGGGGAGAGGGGTGGAAGGAAACGGGTTGGGAATAGTAGGATGAGAATTCCCATCCCTATAGCCTTCATCATTTTATAGCCATTTGTCATGCCCCCATCACTTTGGTTATGACCATGGCACCTCCCTCACTGGAGGTTTTTAAGAGCAGGTTAGACAAACTCCTGTCAGGGATGGTCTAGATAATATTTAGTTCTGCCTCAGTGCAGGGGACTGGACTAGATAAGCTACTGAGGTCCCTTCCAGTCCTATGTTTCTACAATTGTATGCGGAAGGTGTGAGGTGCCCGTTCTGATGTTTGAAGGCGATCACATGCATAGTCCAGCTCTGAAAGCCAGAATATCCAAAGCAAGGAAGGTGAGACTGAATTTTAAAGCTCCAGGCTTTCAGGATCCACAGCTAGGCTATTAAAAATAAAACCCTTTCGCATGCCCACCCACGCGGCACTGCAAAGCACCTTCCTCTTTACCCCACTGTTTTTCCTCCCACTAGCATAGTTCTGGGTTGCGTCACTGCCAAATGCGAGTTGTTTATTAGCGCCGGGGTTTCCAAAGTCAGGTATGAACTTGCTTCAAACTGGGTGCTAATTACAGGGACTGTGGTACGTCAAGCACAGAAATGCATCAATGTAACGGCCAAGGACTGGAGGGAAAGAAACTCGAGAGGGATCTTTATAAGAAAGGAACAGTGCCTGGTGGAGAGGTGTTGCAGCCAGTGCGGTCACTGCTTGTCCACTGAGGTGCACTAAGACCACAGAGTGTGCCACTTTCCTAATTGGTTTTCCTTCGTGATTATTGGGAGGGCGAGACTGTAGTGCCTACAAAGCAACCGGCTGCTTGGGGGACTCTTCTTTGTGGGACCCCATGTTCTGCAACTCCCAGGGCAGCCTGATTTGCAGCAGAGGGATCAGGGCTGGAAGAAGAGGAGGAGGAGAAACTCAACACTAGATTCTGGCAGCAGAATTGGTGGGAGAAGATGCTGTCTTGGGGCACTGTAAAGTGAAGGCCAGAACGTGGTGCACCAAGGCTGATAGAAAAGCAGAGGGAATGAACTCAGCTGTCGCCAGCTAAACCATGTCTAGAGAGAGAGAAAGCTAAAGAAAAAGAACATGAGGAATACGTCATGAGGTCCCCCTGGAATCCAGAAGGGCTGAGAGTGAACGTGGCCAGGCAGGCAGGCCTTATAGTGGGATCCAACACCCCCCATTTTGGAACCGCAGAGAGAAGTCCCAACATCCCTGGGACGTGGGCCAAGTCTGCAGACAGTGAGCGGCCATTTTGGCCCTCTATCCCCAGGGTCTGAGGCCATGTTTCATGTGATTTGAAGACAGCTTCAGGTGAGTCTGCCTTGAACGCAGCCGCCCAATGGCACCTGGGACACACAATGGTTCAGAGCCAGCACAGACAAGGAAGGATTCCTCAGGAGCGAAGCACCAAAGTCCTACTCTCTCCCCATTCCACGTCAGTGGGCAAAGACGCTGATACAGCACCGTAGACCACAGTCTTCCTGGCCTCTTCTCTAAATACCCCATCCTCGTTAGGAGACACCCCCTGCACCTGGAGTGAACCCAATGGGAGAGCTGAGGAGAGAATGCCAGCTGTCTGCACAATGCGTTAGTCTACACCAGAGGGATGGAAATTTCAGTCCACACCAGCTTGTTGTGCACCAACTGGCCTGTGGACCCTGCCGGTGTGCAATAGAAGTTCCCTCGTGCAAGTGAGCATAGGAACTACATTAGCACTGTGCTAGTCTAAACTCCCTAGGTTTTCTCCATGCCCTAGACTGGAACTATGAAGCAGCTGGAGGATTTTAGAAATGCCAGTCAGGGAGAGGACACAGCAAGTCAGAGGACCTGGCTACTACTGACTCACTGAGATACTAGGGAAAATCCCTTCTCCTCTCTGTCCCCATTTTGCAGATGAAGAAACTGAGGACAACACCTTCTTCCCAAAGGTGCTGTGAGGATTTTGAAGTGCTAGCAAGAAAGGCGCTACAAAAATGCAAAGTATTGTGGTGATAAATACTGTTACTGAAAACACGCCAGATACACTTCTATTTCTGCTGTGGCATTGAAGGACTTACTGCTGGGATTTAAATTCAGATATGGGATTTCCATTATTTCAGGGTTTAAATCAGCTGTTTACGGTAATCTGCATTGTAGGGCAGGTGGGGGCACCAAGTGGCATTTACAAAAACATCCTTTTGCCTGACTGAGTTAATGACAACCCCATCTCTATTGAGTACAGCAAGTCTATAAATAGATCAACTTAAGCATATTACCTATTGGACTGGGACAGTTCTGGACTTGTAAATCCGTATCAGCTGGTTCTTAGAAAGTGGATCATTGACCAGGTAGGCCAAGCGCTTCATTGCAAAACCCTGTGCGACAGACAGCGGCAATGCCCTTAGCACAGAGCCACTGCAATCTGCAGTCATGGGATGCTATCAGCGTGACAGGAGTTACCAGATATGCTCAGTAAACAATACACCCTCGTGTACAGTATGAGCATAAATAGTTTGGCACGGCTCCAGGGATTTTATTCACAAAGTCATAGTACAGGCTACAACAGAACTACTAATGAAGTCCCCATCCTGCAAGCTGATCTCCAGGAATAGACCCCTTTTACTTAGGGACATAGGACACAGAATTTTAAGGGATCTCCTGGGCCACTGAGTCCAGTCCCCTGCTAACACGGGCAGTACCACCATATAATCCTGATCCAAAATGTCACTGGGGCTCTACCTATGTTGGCCAGCTTTCAGGATCAGGGCCCAAATCTGCACAGGCGAAAGAATTCCACTACGTGGTCCGTGTCTGTTCTTCCTTTGCACAAGGGGTTATGCAGTCCCATCACAAAGGGCCCAACTCTGACTCCTGCTGAGAAGCCCCTTTCTCCATAAGGAGCCCCAGTGACCCTGAAGGGATTCCGGTGGAGCCAGAATCCAGAGTGTGGCATTCTGAACTCCGCCCAATCCATACTACGGGGCTGAGTACCAAAAATACACCAACATAAATACATGCAAGCGCACCGCGTATCCAGATCATCTAAATAGGGCTCGGGTCTCTCTCCGTCCCTTTACCCGGAAAAAAGGCAAGAAACCCAGGCTCAAGGATAGGAGTGATCTGCCGCCATAGGTACAGGCCAATCCAGTGTTTAGTTAATTTCACCTAAGTTCAGCTACCTCCCATGTGCCGGGGAGAGGGGTGGAGGG
The DNA here is from genome assembly GCF_965140235.1 of Caretta caretta. NCBI lineage: Eukaryota > Metazoa > Chordata > Testudines > Cheloniidae > Caretta > Caretta caretta. The sequence goes on from NC_134214.1 coordinate 3,336,507, forward strand.
AAAACGACTGACTAGAAGAAGACTACAATAATACCACGACCCCGTAGCTCTTATCGAGCACTTTTCATCCATAAGGGCCTCTGTTTGCTGTACCAAGGAGGCCAGTGCTATTATTCCACTTACGATCATTTCATCAGATTGTTAACTGCTGCCCTGACTATGGCCCAGGATGCACCTGTTGCGTTTACCTCAGTTCTATTTGTGCAGCAGCTAGGAAGGATGTGGTCTCAGAGAGAGCAGAACACACTGCTCTGGGAAAGCCAAGGGAAGGCTCTGCAATGCCCCACCCATTGTCCAGCTAGGCAAGTTTACTGCACACACCCTTTGGTTTGTTAATATCACTCGCTTATTTCCTGAGGGCATGTTCACACCCTCTTAGCTTTTAAGTGCTTGTCTGGTCAACTGTCGATCACCTGTTTAGTGTCATGAGCGGGGATGATGCTTTGGAGTCCAAGAAAGCTACAAAATCATATTCCCAGCAAGCTGACCATCAAATGAAAGGGAGAAATTCTGCTCTTTGAAGTTCTCCTAGAAACCATACAGTGGTCAATGCCCTCTGCTGTGTAACAACTCCCCAAAGAGCAAGCGCCGCTTGCTATCATGGCCTCTCTTTAGAGTCTTAATTCCTATTTCTATTTCCCCGAGTTAGGAGAGAGACAGCACATCTGTTACTCTGCAGAGGAGAAGTTGGGCCTCAGAGAATCCTTTTCCTAAATAAGGGTGCTGCTCCCTGGTTGGTGATGCAGCTTTTCCCTCGCTCTGTGGCTTCCCCGGATATATAGCCTGGAAGTTGGGCTCAGCAAAACGATTTCAGTCCAAACCCTTCAGAGAACATGGACACTTATGGCCAGACTGTGTTTTCTCATCCATTGGCTGCCCTGGAAGCAGTGCGTTGTCACACCACCCCAGGAGGTTCTCCTTACGGCATTGTGTGTCAGGCAGGCACAGCACCGCCTAGAGTGCAAGGGGATTGACACAGCTCTCGCACACCTTCAGCACAAGGACTGATTATGCCCCATTCTTGCACAGGGACATAAGGGGCTGCATGAATTCCCCTTGCATGGCATCTCCCATCTTGCACATCCACACGGAGTTGGGCATAATCCAACCCCCACCGGGCAAACACAATCTTCAGGGTTGGTTTGGCCAATG